>NW_015090803.1:4098903-4271277 GCF_001431845.1 Calidris pugnax | reverse complement strand
AAAAAAAACAAGAAAAAAAAAAAATTAAAAAAAAAAAAAAGAGGGGGGGGGGGGGGTTTGGGGGGGGCGAAACGGGCCAAGGATTTACATAATGCTTTTTTAAAAGCTTCCTCTTACATTGTTTTCCAGAGATCACTCTGACTTTTGTTCCCATGGAAACTGGATTGGGGAGGCTGCTGGCAGCCAAGAACTAACAGGCAAGAACTCTCCCTTGTAAATTTCATTTTAGAATTGTCAGCTGAAATATGTAACAGAGTTTTAGAAAACAGCTATATATTATAAAAAATATTCTACCTTAGATTTGTAAGAACATAAGCAAGTACAAGAGAAGCACATTGTACACAATGAACAAGTGCAGGTGTGGATCCTGGTTTCTCTGCCTTCCTGTTCTGAAACCAACTGACACCAAAAGCATCAAAGTTGTTACCTGCTTCAATGGTCAATTTTGAGTCAATCTTTGAGTTGCTGTTAGTTTGCAGTTATTGCGCGTCCACATTATGATAACTTGCATTAATTAGTAGGCCACTTCAGAAAACCTTTGTCAACAGTCAGGATACGTTCACTAATAAGCACCTTGGACATACTCCTAATATAGCATGTAAAAACTGAACTGACTCATTTTTGCTAGTAGGGAAGGAGATAATTTCCAATTATTTTAAATAATAATTGTTTTCTTTGTCTCTGATAATTTATTTCCTTCATTGCCTGTTTTGATAAGCTTGACAGTTTAAAAAAAAGAAAAAAAAAGACAGACATGTAAAACACACCCGAGTTCAGTCATGCTATTCTGTTCTAAACAGAAATAAATTTGGCTCAGCAATATGAAATCCCCTGAGGTGATAAACATCACTTCCCAAACATAAATACTTACTTTTGGAAAATTAAAGAATGTTTACTTAATAATAGCAAATTTTGCAAGTAATTAAGTGGCAGCCATCTTTCTGGAGAATAAGAAGTTTTCCATGACATTTTTAAGACAAATTTATATCAGCCTGATTTTTGCTTTTGAATCAGCATGAAGTAACTTCAACTCCCTTTCACTACGAAACATTTGAACTTAATTTTAAAATAATTCTTAAGTTTGAAAAAGAACTGTCATTGCAAAATATTTAACATATTCAGGATTTGAAGTATTGCACTAGAAATCCCAAATTATTATTATTTATTGATAATAAAAAATATTATTTAGAAATTATTTAGAAATTAATGCTATAAAGGAAAGCATTTTATGTAATCTCCATGTCTATATATGATATTAATTAACTTAAAATATTCATATTCCTGGCATTACAGAATGTTGTAAAAATAATTTACTGTACAATCCATTTTTCTGAGGTGAGCCAATGATTTTTTATGTCATATGACTCAATTATTGCCATCCTCCACATACTAATATTCAAGGTTAGTCTTTATTTGAATGATATATTTTTAAAGCATCCTGCCATCTGCAAAAATGTCAAGTTCTGTTGTTTTTAAAGAACAGTGACTAAATTAGCAGCACTTTGCAGTACGATCATTTTGACAACAGCAAATAACTAAAAAGTATAGAATGTCAGAAGCAACAGTAACGCATACTTGAGTGATGAAGATAATTTTGTGCAGCTGAATAAGAATCTGCTGAACGGGGTCACTGATCTGACGCACCTTCCTTTGTGACACAGCAATTCCTGCTGATGCTGTAGATGACAACAGTAAAATCAGACTGTAGACATAAATACTAAGTTTTAATGCAAGAATTATTTTACTAATATTGTTGGGAATGAAAAAAGGATAATCTAAAAACTTAAAAGATTAGACAATACAACTGATAATTGTTTTCAAAAGAAAATCTCTGTATCTGATTCACTTCTAAATTACTCTAAGAGAAAAGAAGTATTAATGTACCTCACTAAGTTTTCCCACATTTATTAAAAAGGAAATTTAAAGATATGTTAACAGAATTTTCTTATTTTAACTGATTTTTTTTTTTTACATAGACTAACACACATGATATTTACTTTTTATATATTTTGATGTTATGAAATTTATTTTCATTTTACTTTAAGAATTATAATAAAATGTCTGATGTGGACCATTTGGAGAACAAATTTATTAAAATGTTTTTTCATGTAGCCTTATAGTAACTTGTGTCACTTAGTCACAGCTACTTTTTGTTTCCAACATCTAGAAAGAGCGTGCTTTGAGAGAAACCTCAGGAGAATGTGCAAGAAGCTATGATTCTCTTGAGTCTTCTTAACCTTGCATCAGAAAATTTGTGGTTTCTGTTCTTTGACATAAATTCCTCCCCACCACCCCACCAGAGATCACCATATTTAAAGGACGTATGATGGAGACTGTGGAAAGGACCTGTTACCAGCATCCTCCATGATCAAAATGACACCACCATAAAGTGCATAAATGGCATTTTTCATTATTAGAATTAAAGAACACCAATGCTAAGCAAAGAATAATGCTGTAAAAATTCCTTTCACCAAAAAGGACAGAACACAGACAATTGTATTGTCTGTATATTACAGTCCGTATATTGCTTTTGCTTGTAAATTCCACAAAAATAGTAGTTTTGACCCATGAATATAGGGAAAAGGGGGTTTTAAAAACTTTCAAACACAAAGCTAGTTAGATATTGATATAAAAATGCATGAGGTTAAGCAAACTACAAATGGGGTTATACAAACCAGAAAATACTAACATAGATTCAATTCCCATGTACATATGCATGTAATTATGGGCTATGCACATTACATATACACCATGGAAATTTTATCCCCTCTATCTCTGCCATATTATATGGGATATAAAGATGGCCTGTCTGAAGAAAAATAAAAACCTAAACAAGTTTAAAAATTAAATGCTTCATCAGTTTTGAAAAATATTGTGTCTCTCAATATATCTCCATATCATTTCTCTAAGCTTTAACATTTCAAGTAGACTTGTACACTAGACAGATCAGAAGATAAAATACTCACTGACAATTACTTAATAATTGGCTAATTACTAAGAAGAGATCACAAAGCTGGAGATCCACAGTAAGAAAGTATTGTCACTTTGAGAAAATAACATTGCTGTAAGTTGTTTCTAATATTTTCTTCTAAAATACATATTAAACCTTTTTTAAAACATATTGTATTGAACATTTCCTTTAGTTATTACCTCACAACACGCACAATAGATATACATACACCATTCACAAACAGTGCACAAACAGGGTTATATTTTAGTCCTTAACTGTTTAATTTGGTATCTAAATGTGATCTTTGCTAAAAAGCATCCGTCATATCTGATGACAATGACACTCCATTTTGTAGTACAAACAAAAAAACCCAAAGAACAGAGCCAGTTTAGAATGAAAAGGAAAAACATTACTTTAGAATTTAGAATATTGCAGTATTTCAAACATTTTTGTTTCCTCATATCATTTTTATTAGATTATTGTTGATATTATTTAGATATGTGTGAATTAATTATCACAGCAAGGAGCAAGAAAGCTGAATTTTTCTTGTCTTATGAAAATAGTGAGTAGGTGTAAACCTGTTGTTCCTCTAAAGCTAGACTAACCATCCTTTGTCAAGCAAATCCACTTACATAACATATACTTTTCACAGACAAAAGCACTGCAAAGAAAGTCTTGCATGAGTAGAAGCTATGCTTTTCTTTCAGCAAAATAAATTTAACACCATTTAAATTTTTTCATTTACTTCTATGTGTTAAAATCAGGAAAAAAAAATACAAGCTATGTGAAAATATTTAGTTCTTGGGGTAAAGAATTGAAAACAAAAGCTGAAAGTGGAAGTTTATTTCCCCGACTGAACTACTGTTTGAGACTCATCACAAACAGCCATTAAATCAGATATGGTCTTGGACATCCAGAATTTGAGATAGATATATTTGTCTGCTGTAGGAATATTTTGTCTTGTAGTACAAGTAGCTTGGCGATTAAAAGACTGTGCACTTTCTCTGAAGCAAAACTGCCTAATTTACCAAATATCCATGTGATTTGTTTCCTGCCATATTCAATGAGCTATTTGAAAATACTAGCCAAGGGCAGCTTGATAAAAAGCAAAACCAAATTCCTTTGACTACCTAAATGAGTGAGCATTACTTAAAATTTACAAAGCACAGTAAACTCAATACTGATTTGTGGGTATTATATCTAAAAGGTTGACTATATTTTGATAACTAAAGACTATTATGAACTTCCCTATTGAACCAAGAAAAAAAAAAAAAAAAGCATAATAATCTATTTGTGTTCCATGGAATAATTTTAATTCCAGCCATAAGATCCAATAGAAAAATTCTGCTGATCAAGCTTTAAGTAATTTAACAGAATTAGGACATAGCAGTAAATATTACACATTCTACAAACTGTGCAGATTTACAAATTACCATTCAGATTTTAAATATAACAATTAAAACAAACAGAACAGCTTGATTCTTATTTACCTAGTGCTCCTTTATCATCCTTTGCCTCCTGTAAAAGACTATAGAGCCAAAACTAATTCAGATTCTTGAATTTTTATGTGGTAAATCAATATAGTTATTTATGATTTTTAATCTTGTATATTTGTCATACACATTGTCAGACCCAGAGATTAAATAAAAGCTTATCAGCAGAATGCCACTATAAAACATTTAGTGTATCACTCAAGACCATTAGCTAACAAAATTATCTTTCCAAGTTGAGTATTAGACCTGGAAGCTAAGCAAAGAGCTTAAGTCCAAGTATTGAACTCCAGTTAGCAGCCCTGTATCTCTCTTAAATACAGTTTTCTCTAAACTACATTTCAGAGGCTAATTTAGATTCATATTCTAAAATTTCTTCATACAGAAACACCCTGGGGATCATAAAGTCATACAAAGACATTTACTTCCACCTAAACATTTATTATTTTTTTTGCAAAGTGATCTTGTTTCAAGAAAAATTCTGAGGGAGATGAAATCCAAATACCAAAATTAATTACCCCACAACTGAACTATTATTATTTTTTTTCCAGTTGAATTTCTGTGCTGGATACTTTAGCAAGATGTAGAAGACAGACATCCACAAACTGAAGTGTCTAGGGACCAACCAGAGCTGAGCCGTGCTCTCACAGAAAATAAAAAGGTAGAGAAAACATCATTCTCTATCACAGAGACACACATTTCTAGTAGGATCAGGAAGATAATGACATCATTGCTAGTGTCAGATTTTTTGTGGTAATGCTTTTTGGCAGATAGGTTGAGAGAAGCAAGTGAAATTCAGTTTGACATTTTTCCTCTTAATGATCAATAAGAGAAAAGGAAGTCTTGCGTTTCCCCTGAGCCACTTAAGGAAGAATTTAGGTTGGTCTTTCTGTTCAAGGTGACAGTGGAAGCCATGCGATAATAACCTAAGATATATGCCATGAGGAACAATTTTGATTTAGTTCTTTTTGCCTCATCTTCACTTTTCTACCAAGTATTTCAAGACTGCTATATTCAAACTCAAAATCAATACTGTGGTCTTGCCATTACAGCCTAGGAATCTTCAGTTTTTCTTAGGTTGCTAATAAAAATTCTACTTCCTTGACATGACACCTTTCTCACTGCTCCCTATTCTATGGCATTTGACCTCTCCTTTGCTGTCAATGGCTTGTATTACAAAACAAATGCAAATAAAACAGTGCCATTTCTTTTGTGGGTCTTCACATATTTGAACTTTTTTTCTGAATAAAAATATGCTTAGTATGGTGTAGGTGCCAAGCCACTCTTCATGCTATTTGAAAACTCATGGCAGTCAGGTGAAGTCCCTGATGACTGGAAAAAGGGAAACAGTGCACCCATTTTTAGAAAGGGTAGAAAAGAGGATCCTGGGAACTACCAGCCTGTCAGCCTCACCTCTGTGTCTGGAAAGATCATGGAACAAATCCTCCCAGAAGTTGTGCTAAGGCACATAGAGGACAGGGAGGTGATTTGAGACAGCCAGTATGGCTTCATGAGGGGCAAGCGCTGCCTGACAACCTAGTGGCCTATGACGGAGTGACTACTTAGTGGACAAGGGAAGTTGTCTATTTGGACTTCTGTAAAGCCTTTGACACGGTCACCTGCAAGGTGCTTCTCTCCAAATTGGAGAGATAGGGATTTTATACACTGTTTGGTGGATAAGGAATTGGTTGGATGGTCGCATCCAGAGGGGAGTGGTCAACTACTCAATGTCCAGATGGAGATCAGTGACAAGTGGTGTCCCCCAGGGGTCCATATTGGGGCCAGTACCGTTCAATATCTTCATCAATGACATAGACAGTGGGATTGAGTGCACGCTCAGCAAGTTTGTAGACAACACCAAGCTGAGTGGTGGGGTTAACATGCATGAGGGACGGGATGCCATCCAGAGGCAACTGGACAAGCTCAAAAAGTGGGCCTGAGTGAACCTCACAAAGTTCAACAAGGACAAGTGCAAGGTCCTGCATCTGGGTCGGGGTAGCCCCCGGCATCAATACAGGCTGCAGGAAAAGGGGATTGGGAGAAGCTCTGCAGAGAGGGTACTGGTGGATAAAAAGCTGGACATGAGGTCTCACTAAAATGAAGTCTTACTGCTTTATTATTGGAATTCATACTTTTAAAAAATTCCTTAAGAGTACTTCAGATATTTGTATATAAAATGTAATTTTCTCATTTTCTAACATTTCAAAATATAATTATTAGATAATACCATGATTTTGCATATTGTAAAGAACTAGAAGGCTATGGGACTGCCACCCTGTCACAAACGAGTCCTTTGTTTTCCTAGTAGCCCTGCTCACTCTCAAAAACAGATCAATAGGCAGTAAAGCTGAAGAAGTAAAAGAGGAGATGTTCTATATGCAACAGGAGAATAAGGTCTAAAAACTTGGAAATCATTGCGTTGAAGTTAAGTTAAAGTTTAATTTTGTTGCAAGCACAAAATTACCTGGTCGCAGTCTTGATCCCGGACCTTCCGTATAAACTCTATTTAAAAATAAAATAAAATAAATTTAAAAAAAAAGTAGTTTTAATTGTGTTTTGCATCAATGACTATAGAGGAAATATCAGTATTCCCTGAAGGAAACCTGTCCAAATTCACTAGTTTGTAAATGTGTATTTATAAGTCACGTAAAGGCTGGCTTACTCTATATATTCAAAATAGCATGATTCCTACTAAATAGAAGTTAGACTCCATTCATTTCCATGCTCAATTTTCAGCCTTGAAAGTACTAAAACAGTAGACAGGATTATTTAAAATCTGTCTATTTATATAGACAGATATTTAAAAGTCAATAATTAACTGGATTGCAAATTATTTTGCATTTTGACATGTTTAAAGACATTTCAATTAACCCATTTTATGAATGGAAAACGTAAAGATTAATTACTGTCTAGTGGATAAAACCAGGAGTAATAATGTATACAGTACTAGTACAGTGAGGAAAAACAATTAATATTACATCACCAGGACAGCAATACCTCAACGTCAGAAATATAGGTCCAGATATTTCAATTCTAGCTTCTAACCTATACTCTATACAAGCACTGTCCCAGCCTGCAGATTTCACTAGTTGAGATAAGCAACAAATGGACACAGACAGATGGGGAACTGAAAGAACCAATATGATATCCTGATGGATGGATGGCAGCCCCAACAGCCCTAGCATGGCAAGAATGTGTATATATTTTTAGGCAGTAAGGAAAACTACAGTTTCAAGGAGTGGTTATGAAGAAAGATAAGGAAATAGTTTTGCTAATGTTTCTGTGAGGGACAGAAATGGAGACAAAAACATGTGCTTGCTTCAACACTTGAGCATCAGGAGGCTGCCATTACAGAACGCAGCAGGAGTAAAGCTGGAAAGCTAGTGAGTGATAAGTGACAGACTGGATGGTGATACGCTAAGAACAACTCTGAAAGCAAAAATGAAGTATTGTGTCTGAAGTGATAGGAAAAGCACAACCAGTAAAAGGATACACACAGAAAATGGGAAGGTTGAAGGTAGGGCTGTAGAAATGTTCCTTGCAGCCCTCTTCTGAATGGGCACTTGAATAACTAGAATGCTTGTATCAAAACCAGGAAAGATGTTTGTCTGACGGCCTTATGAACTCAGGCAAGAGTTTTAGCAAAGTATATTGATAGGAAAGGTTAAATGTTAGAGGTGCCTGGCAGAACAGTGAGACTTATTCTGAATGCAAGAACTTTGAGAGATGTGCAAGTTAAAGCGGATGCTCAGATATCAAAGTATTGGTGAGGATGAGCTTTATTTTCAAGAATGATCAAAACCTGAGCTACTGGGCAGGACTTTCAGTACAGGCAACTATGACATTCCTTTTAGCTGTGTTGTACTCAACTGTATGGTCACAAAGCCACAAAGACATCTTACAGACATGAGCAAAAATTTGTTATAGACAGAGGAAATACATCTGGTGTATACAGCTAAATTCATGATTTGCAGCATGATTTTGCAGGTAGATTAATAAATAGATACGTTTGTACATGCAAAGACGAGATGCAGAAAACAAGAAAATCAGTGATAAAGCCATGTGTAGCATTCTAAGGAAATCAGATGAACAGATAAACTAGTGTCCTTAAGAATAGTTTCAAAAGACAGGAAGAGAATTAGAAAAGGATACAGTCAGGAGAGTCAGAAAAGCACGATTTTAAGACGACAAAGATAGCACCAATGGTAAATAGCAGATCAAGAAAATAAAGGAACAATGACTTGGAAGAGGCCATTATACAGCTTAGTAAGAATTGCTACAGTAATATTCCTAAAGTGAAAGCTGGATCAAACAGGGTCTGTGGAGAAAAAGGGAAGAGGAATCAACACCATTATAAATACTTCCCTAGATAACTTAAGGGTAAGAGGAAAAAATTATTCAGGAGGCAAATGGAGTTAAGAGTGATTTGGGGCTTTTTTAAGATGTGAAAGAGAAGCAGAAATGAAGAAATAAAGAGTAGAGTCTATGAATAAGAGTGGTATGAAGGAGATCAGTAAAAATAATGGTTGGTCAAAAATGTGTTTGATGCATTTCTGAATAAATAACAGAAGAAAAAGGAAAGACATTTAGAAAGAGAATAGGGATGGTTGTGCCATATTCTGTTTCAGTTTTTTCCTTTCTGAAAGAAATGAGGACTCCAAAATTCCAAAAATGGTTATCTACATTTATATAGAAGGTCTAAAGGAATTCAAAGGGACAAGATACTACTCTACATTATCAAATGCACAAACACATTTTTCCATTGAAAAACAGATGCTAAAAATGCAAAACCAAAATTTGGCTAACCAACTAATGTTGTTTTAATCTGATATAGCAAGGTCCACTTTTAAAACTATTTATCGGTTTAATGCCAGCCCTTAAATTACTCATGTAAAGATTCTGTGTGCAAACAACTTCTGACAATATCCTCAAGACGATTGAGCGTCATAGGCTGAGATAAAATGAAGTTGCAATGATAAGTAAAGGAACATTTCATATAGGCAATTGCTCAACTCTTCCACTGTTAAACGACCGACTGGAATTGATCATAACAATGATCAATTATATAATCTACTTTAAAATCATAAATCTTACCTACCTATTCTGAGCTTGACTTTCAGAAGCACAAAAACTTCGTTTAATTATACCTGAAACAAATGCATAAACATTATCTCTGCATTAAAAATATATATACATGTGTTAATATTTTTTATTTCCCTCATATGGTGTCAAAATAACCTTTTTAAAGCAGTGTTAAACAAACTCCAAATCCCCATTTGACTGTTGAGTTGCTGTTAGATGTATCAAAGATTTGCTTGCATCATAAGTAAATTCTCAGCCCTGCATAGTATTTTAATAAATACTTTCAGAATTTCACAGAAACTAATAACATGCTGACAAGATGTCCACAGAAGATGCATCTGGATTTTACTACAGTTACTACTACCCCCATAGGCACAAAATTGTCTCTGCTCTGGTAAAAAAACTAGAATTTTTACCCACTTTCTCAGAGGACCTTTGATGGGTTGTCTAAACTATGTTCTACCAGTTTTATTGCTGCCATTCTATTAGCTAACTATTCAAACTACTACATATGCAATACCTTACTTCTTAAATAATCCTACTGATTTTAAGACCTTGAAGACAAAGTTATGACCAGTTATTGGTCAAACGTCAAATCAGCAATAAAACTGAACCTAGAGATTTATGTCATTTATTGCATAGTGCCAAAAAATGTGAGGAGTCAGAGGTAATGTTTGATGATATTTATTATTGGACACTCAGAAAGCATTGTCTTAAAGCAAGTATTTGTCTTAAGCATCTGTCTTCAAACATTCCTGCAAAACCATTTCTTCGCTGGTAATTTTGACATATGAGACCACCCTCTCCTACAAATGATATCTCATTTTGAATGAGGAAATGTATGTTTAAATCAAAAGATATTTCAGTTATCTAAAGGTCTGAGTACTAAGATCAGGAAATTCTTCAACAATTTTCCCCTACAATTAATGCATTTTAATATAATACCCTGCATCTTTGTCTACATGACATGTTTTTTCAACGTTAGTAACATCACAAGCATTATCACAGAACAAGAACAGAGGCATCTAATCACTCAAACAGTAGCTAAGAAAAAAGATTTTATGCCAAACTTACACTAGTTTTCCCATTGTTGGTCTTGTTACAGCAGTTATATTAGTCCTAGGGCAACAGTAGAGGACTTTCAGAGAACAAACACATTTCAGAGAGTCTTAAATCTTTTCTTTGTGTTCAAACATACTTTCTGTCATGCTTTAAAATTTAGTGCCTCTATTTTCCTACTTTTCTGAGATCCTCTCAATTTAAAAAAAAAAATCCTGAAGGAGGCTTGCATCTGTCACACAGAATTCACTTTTAAACCAAAAGAAATGATATATCTTTAGGCCAAATCTGTCTCCCTAAAAAGAAGACACAGAGACAGAGAGAGAATGAAAGAAAAAGAAACAGTATTTTCATCTTTGCTAATGCTTTGCTTACCAAAAGAAATATTAAAACTCTATAACAGTTAGTCAAATGGAAGGTTTGATAAGAGCAGTTGATATACGTAATAGCAAACAAACTAGGCCCTTATAGAAGTAAAGATACTTCAATTAATTTTAACACTGAGACAGGAAAATAGATAGGAAAATGCACTGTCCACTGTCTAGAAAGTAAAGGCGGCCTTTAGAAATGAAAAAACATGATTGTGCCAAGGAACAGATATTTTACCTGCTTAGGATACAGACACAATAATACAAACACAAAAGTAGAGGCTCTGACTGAACCTGAATCATTTTTCTTGGGGTAAAGATTTTTGACTTACAACCTCAGACGCTATGTTATAACAAAGACAATAACATATTATGGGAATATATGTGAGAAAATCTGTACCAGAAACCACTTGGCTAGAAAGCGAAGTTTGAATACAGCTGTTTGCTAGAATTTTAAAAACAGTTTTCCTTTCCAAGTATTCATATACAAAATTGGGTTTGAAATACTATACCCTTTGGCTGTTTCAAATAAACAGTCTCTCTATCAGTAAAGGGTTCATATCTACATTTGCTTGATCAGTTTGATGACTCACCGCATTTGACTTGCTAATCTGGCAGTTTATGAGTGTATTTACAACTGCATGGTATTTCACACCAAAGAGTCTGCCTCACCACTCCCTGTACATAGCAGAGATGCAGTATTTTCTGATTCATATGCTAAAGTTAGAAAAATAGTTATTAATGCTAAAAAAAAAAAAACCACAACAGAAATCATGATGCAGAACATCACTAAGCAATAACCAACACCCTTCAGCCCCACTTTTATTGCTTATTATTATGTTAGAGACCCACTGAGCAGCTACAACTGAGAGAGAAGTCTCTTTATGTTTGACACTAGGAAAACATATTGGAATGATTTCTCCAATAACTAAGCAAGAGAAGACTCAGGCATCTAAAAATCATTGTAAAAAAACACATTCATGGGTGTATACACACACTCACTGAACACTAATTACTCTAGTTATAATCCTTAATCTGTTGTGTAAGAGTTGTGCTAATCATACAAAGCTAGACAGGGAGTAAGAAACAACATAGATGTGTAGGAAAGTTAATTAACGTAAGTCATGGAGCACAGAGTGCATCTTGATGTTCACTCCAGGGTGTTACCTGGACCATGTTTCCTTTTACTGTGGTATTCCTTTGAACATGGCATTGTTCAAATGCCTTGCAAGAGGGAATTTCTCCATTCAAGACAATCTCAAGGAAAATGAAATGTGTTTTCTCTGAAAGTGATGTGATGGCAGCATGATTGGACAAACCCTTTCAAGACCCTGATCAATATACTCATATATGAAAGTCATATTTTTGTGTCAGCATTTTCCAAATTAGCTAGATGAAAGTTGTCAGATTTTGCCCTGTAATGCTGCCATGCTTGACAAAACCATGGCTCATAATTCAAACACTGTTAGCCACTTATTAGCAATGAATGGAGCACAACCCAAGCAATATCCAAGTACAGTGAATTTATAATGACTTTTTAAAAGCTATCTTTTCATTTTCCCTGAAAAGAAGAAAGATTTCCCAGCATCAATTACAACTGATCTACAATACTAACTTCAGCATCAAGTAGAACCTACAGGTGATCTAAGAATGAATGACTTCAGAAGTATTTCTCTGAAAAAGCAATCCTGAAGTATCTATATAACAATTAAACTCTATACTCGGAGGAAAGTGGTCAATGAATTCCAGGAATGCTGATTAAAGTCACAGGGATTAATAGGAACTGACTGGATCTTTCCACTTAAAATATTTCATTAAATCAATGGAAACCTGGCACAAAAATATTTAAATATTAGAAAAAGTTGACGTTTTGGTAATGTCCAAATCTTAACAGAGAAAAATTAACAATAAGGAAATCATTACTAGTAATGCTTTGGGTATTGCAAGCTACAAACTACACAAAGATTTCAAATGTCTGTGTACAATGCTGAACTAGGCCACAAAGAATTACATTTCTGGGACACGCACAATGTGTTAGTCTTCAGTCCAAAAAACAAAACAAAATATTCTCTTGTTACTCTCGTACCACAAGAAAGTAACAAAGAAAAAGCACCCTTTTTTTTTTAAAGAAACTTTGATAATATATTCAGGGTTGTTTAGCCATGGGTCCTCCAGCCTGTAAAATGGCAGACTATCCAGTTACAATTAGCAAGTTATATTAATGGCTTTTAAGTAGAATTATCAAATAATTTATTTGCCCTGCACTAATGGCTAGACATTTCAATTAAAAGCAGTCATACTTCTTCAGTACCTAGGCGAAAATCTGAAGGAAATCCATCCAGGAAATAGGACTACAAACAGATAATGTAATGTTATTCTATGTTTTTTGAAGCCTGCGACCTTGCAGTAATAATAATTGTTAATCTTGAGACAACTACATCCCCTTTACCTTTTAAAAGTATAATTTAAATCACCCACAGATTTTCCATCAGAATTTCATGGGCTGAATGTAAATCTCACATTTTGCTCAGCTCTTATATTAATCTTTTTCTTCTAGTATTAAATACTCTTTGATTTTCTCTAATCAGAATCCTGTTCCATTTAACAGGTAGATCATGGTAGCGCATGGTTTAGCAGGTAGCTCCCAGTGGTTGCAGATGTTTCACAACTCTGTTTTTTCAATTTGTATATTTAGAATATAATCCAAAAAACTATTACTTATGTTAATACCCAACACAGCTGGTGCTTTTCTATCTGATTACCATAAATAACTACAGGGAGAATTAATGCTATGTTTTGTCACATAATCCCCTTCTAATTTGAATCTAATCATTAAGCAATCTTTCAGTTCCATTCAGTCAACTCACCTAGACAGCAAAAGCTTGCCTCCTTCGACTTTCTTTTTTACACCCTCTAACAGGGCACTCCATTTATATTTCATTGCGTTATTGTTATTGAGACAAAAGTTTTCAATCTGTACTCCTTCTGTTTTTTATCAACACTAATTATCTTACGCTTCAAATCTAAAAACACCTTTGTCACGTTGCCCAGTAATATTCCAGTTTTCATAGCCATTACTGTAAAGCGTAGGGACAAGCTACACAAAGACTATGGGATGCAAAATGCATTATACTGGGAATGGCTGCCACAGAGGCACAGTTATTTTATTTTTCTTTTCCTTAGCACCCACAACAGATAGTGAACTTGCAACACACCATGAAATACCCTAACATTTTGGAATAAATAACTGCTTTGCTGTTAGAAAGCAGTGTACACTTCATTCTTAAGGATTCTTACCAATAGTAGACTCTTTCAAGTGACTTGAACTGGAGCTGTTTGAGTTGTCCAATATGTCCAGCTCATCATCTAATTCAGAGAACATATCTGTGCAAGAAAATGAAAGCAAAGAAGATTTTAACCCACTTCTCACAAGCATAATACTACTCCTGATGCTTCTTTTGCTAATGACTACCTTTCTCAGAGTTCTCTGAAGTGCTGTGATCCTCTACCAGGATTTCTTCACATGTTCTTTCCTCATCTTTTCCACGTGCAGATTGACGGCTTTCAGCCGGGAGGTCAGCATTTTCTGAAAAATCACTTCTGTAGCTGACTGTTCTACTGCTGCTGCTATGAAGACTCAATTTCTCATAATTTTTCTGTCAACAAAGAACAAAAAGGAAGTGTTACATATTGTCCTTATGCAGCACTCATTAGAAAACCTGCAAATGAAAGTGTCACTTGTCACTTTTCTAGACACACACACAAAAATACACTTTTTGCTCCCACTTAGCTGTTAGTCCAGGACTACATGGTGCCTGATTCAGTCACTGATTCTAAATTTACAGCAAAACTTTCAAACTCTTAATCTAAACAAATTATTTCTAGCCTTTACATAAAAGGCATCTTTGTTCTTGATGAAGGTCTTTTCATAACAAGCACTAAATGTGGGGAAAAAATAAAATAAATGCCAGACCAGAAAGAAATACTGAACACCACAAAAAAATAAAAGACTGGACAAAGACAGTAGGGACACAGATACAAGCAATGGGAGATTAACTCTATTCTAGCTTAGATAATAAACAGCAGACCAGTTCTGGACAATGCAAAACCTGCACAACAGTCAAGATGGTAGTAAAATATGAACTGGACTTGATATGATGTGAAGCCAGAGAGAGCCCCTAAGGCTGAACTGACCAGATGCTGACTGGCATTACCAAAGCAGAGCTAAGGAAACAAAACAAAACAAAAAATCAAACATGGGATATAAATTATTTGCTTGAAACATTTAAATGCTGAATTTTGTCTATAGCATGGGGTTCTTTAATGAGTATAAAATTCTGCCTCTGCTGCTGTCAATGTTTATAGCTTTTCTGGAAAGTATAGAGATCCTTGATACCCGTTATTGCTTCTATTTTAATGCAACATATTTTGAAGGCAGATTGATTTAATGATCACTTTAAATATTGTTCTAAGTCTTCTTGTATTATTTCTATTGTGCGCAAATAAATTCATGCTTCTTTTTACTTGATCTTGTCAGAGCAAAGTGTGATAAACAACAGGGGATGAATTATGTAAATATATCAGATTAAACAAATGAGCATCTTTAATATTAAAGTAATTTCAGGAGATAATACATTAGTAAATACTTATGTTCTTACCAAGTGTGTCAGAGACAATTTGGCCTATATCTAAGACAATGTTTTGCCACGAAGTATTTTGACCTTATTGGGACACAGCAGAATGGGTGCACTAGATTAGAAACCTAACTGCACCCCTGAGCACTGACTATACCACTGCCCGTGTAATGGTCTGCTTCAATTACTTCCCCATCTTTTGTTCTATTCCCAAAACTATGAATTAATTTGTAAGAGACACCTTGTCAAGCTTTTCGCTTTAATTTAGGGTGGGAAAAGATCATTTTATACTTAAGTACTGGACTGACCTTATGTCCAAGATGCCACAATAGCAATGACTGCGGTGTAGCACAGTATGGCAATCACTAACGATAAACTCTGAAGCTCACTTAAAGAGAGCAGTCTAGTCATGGCATGTGAGAATTCTTATTGTGCCCTAAACAGTCAGTGCACAATTACTAAAGAGAACCAATTCACCTGTTCTACATCAAAGAAAACAAGGTAAAGAAAAAGAAGGGTCAAACTGCACGGACATTTCAATCTCAAAGCTCCTTTCAACATTGCCAATACTGAACTTCACACTCAAATGACTAATTGTTAACACTAACTTGTAAATCAGGTGGACCATGGGAGAAAAAAAAAGATCAAAAAGACTGCTGTTACCTACTGGTGTCAGATCTAACTGACACATCAAGAAAGAAAATCTGTTTGAAATGCATGAACTGAGTTCTGTAGACCTCAGAATAAAAATAATTGTCAGACCTGCTATTGAAACTAGCCAATAATTTTCAAAAGTGAGATTATATATTGCTGTTTCTCTTTTGAGTCAGATGTCTCACTGATTTAGAAGGACAAAAGTACACTGTTTGTAGGAGTCTGGGATGCGAGTTCAATGCCACTTCTGCTTAGCACTGGAGTGGGAATATAAAGATATAATAATATAAAGAACATAAGTTTGTGAGAAGGGAATGGAGAAGTATTCTCCTGCACCTTGAAACAGCCATTTCCATATCCTTGGAGAGACTTTTTTCTAGGAGGGAGAAAGACACTTATCCTTTGAAGGAATCCATGAAACAGTGGGATATTCAAAATATCCCAAACATTGAAACATGAGTTAGGTTGATATATATTCATTTGAACTGTGCTCATATCTACACTTGATTATAGAGTCCAGCATTTTATAAATCTCTCTGGAGGCTTTATTTTCACATTTTCATAATAAACTAGTGCCTCAGTTTCCCCACAGGTCAGATTGTTTGCCACCTTTGTTGAAACAAACTTTGCCTTCTAGATAAACACAGTTCAAAAGGAAATCTAAAGGCAAAAGAGCCCCTGTGCAAAAAAATGTTCAAATTATGAACCAATTAATTTTTTTCAGCATTAATCTTTCTTTATGACTGAGCAAAAACATCTCTGGAAACACTTGAAATCTGTGTCTCCAGCCGTGACAAAAAAACTCTGTCTATAAGCTAAGACTGTTCATCCATACTCTGTACACTTGCACTATCTCTTTCTTCATGGGTCACCATTACCACTGCAAAATCAGATATATTTTATTTTTGGAGACGTGAAACCTAAACTGTTTCTTCTGACTTGCAACAGGAATCTAATTTTTATAAATTTAAGTTAACAGTGTTCAAAAAAAAACCAAATACTGATCTATTGTTTAGCTCTGTTTTGCCATATTACTGTCCAGAAGAATTAACTTTTCTGTCTTTAAGAAACATAGAGCTCTCTGGTGGTATTTGCAAACAGTGTTTAATTAATCTTCTTTATTACAGACAAATAATTACAGCATTATACTACTTGGCTGAATTTCTATTTCAAGGAACAAATAGAACTACTTCCACTATTAAACTATTTGTAAAGAAAAATAGAAGATGGCAACAAAATGAGTAAGAGGTAACATGAAATTTTTTGGGGAAAAAAAACATATTAAACCAATGTCTTTCTTTCTGTGACAGCTATTGTGCATCAGGAACAAGAAGTAGATGTTAGTTATAATGGTTTTAGTAAGAACCTTTGTCAGTGTTTCTCATGGCATCTTACAGGAAAGCTTGGGAAGTGTGACCTGTACAAGAATCATGATCACTTGGTTGTACAATTGACCATAAAAATTGTACTCAACTTTGTAAGTACTCTGAGTGTTTGTTAACCTGAAAATCGGTAGCGAGTACAATTTTTCAGGTTCCTTTCTGGCCTTGTTCCAAAACTATTTCATGTTGCCATTGAATTACAATAATAATCCTCATGATGGAATAGAAAGACGGCCAATTAAATATGCATAGATTGTGGTACATTCCCATCATAGATCATACTACAGCATATACATCATACATAGGGTTGTGCCAATGCAAGTGACAATACTTTCAAAGGAACCTTTGATAAACTGGAGAAACTGAAAGAACTTATGAAGTTGAAATAGGGAGAATGTAAAGTTCTATGAGGAAGGAAAAACAACTGTACAAATGCACAGACTGAGGAAGGACTGGTCAGACAGCAGGAAAAGATATGGGGACTTTGGTGGATCAGAAACAGAGCATGACTCAGAAATACCATGCTGTTATGAAAAGGTAAATGTTATATTGAGATGTATAAAGAAGACAATCATCTCAAAGAACTGTGTAATCTTCCTATTTGCTCTCAATGAGGCTCTCAGTTGGGGTAATTGAGTCCAGTTCTGAACACTACACATCAAAAATGTGGAGAGACAGCAAAGGAGAGAAATGAAAATGATCAAAGGTCTACAAAACTCAACTTAGAAAGTAAGGCCAATGGAATTTGATTATGCAATCCAAACAAAAAAATTACACAGGAGATATGTAACGTATAAGATAGAAGAAATAATTCTTATTTATTTCCACTGTGGGGATGACAAAAAGTAAGCAGCTTAAGCTGCAACAAGTAAATTTAGGAGAGTCTTTAAGACTGCCTAATAGTAATTAAGTGTTCAACTATTGCATCTGTCTGGGATCCTACAGAAAGAAATAAGTGTTCATATGCTATCTAACAGGTTTGCATGTGCTCAGTAAATGCAGTGTTCTGGGGACATTCTGGACAGTACTCCCAGAGCAATCATATGACACTTAAGAGTGGGTCTGAAAATTTCAAGTATCATATACATCCTATATGCACACATGCATACGTCCATCTGATATCTCCTGAAAACAAGACGTACAGAGCAGATCTATTCTGTCAGGTACACGAAGTGAGACCAACATTTTCTGAAAGCATCAGTGTAACTGCAGGTACGCTATACACCACAGCGTATATATGCTATGGGTATGCCCAGAATTTCCAATTATCTTCTGACAGTGCTTCAGGCATCCTCATGGTTTTCCAGACGTTATCTTCGGATGGAAAAAAACCAAGACTCATTCAGACATGTGGTTGCTGTCTGAAAAGGCAGTTTTTGCATTTCTGCTGGTTCCAAACTGTTCCCTAATTTGGCATAGTTTGCCTTGGGAGAGACTTTCTATCACTTGAAATTTTTATGACTGACTGGTCAAATACCTGTCAGGAGTGACAGGTAGCTCTAAGGCTTGGAGATGGACAAGATAATCTCTGACAACTCCTCCTGCCTTATGTTCCATTATTCTGTTAAAGTACTTAGATGCATTAACAGATTGAAGCTGAATTAAGCATATTATGGGTTTGTTCTTAGTAGTTTGATCATATATTTTCACAGGTAGTAACTTGGCTGTGATGACTATTTTTTAAATTCAGCGACTCTTAAAAAAATTGCACCTGCAAAGCAGCTTTTGCATAATTATTTTATTCTCCAAACATAAACAGTATAAATTTAAAAAGGTTACTTTCTTCCTATCCCATCAACTGTAATTTCTAACATTTAAACAGTACCTGCTACATAAATGCCAAAACAGAATGGTGTCAGAACAAAATCAATGGAGTGAAAGGTGGAAGAAGAAAACAATTTGTGGAATGCTAAGCTCTCATGACATTCCCAAGTACCCACTCATTTCCAATGCAATGGGAATTGTATGTAGCAATGCACAGACAGGCACCATCAATCAAATTTTTAAATAAAAATGTTAACAATTTTTTAAATCAATTTTTAATAAGAATAGGACTTGAATATTTGAGCCTAGTATAGACATTAGACTATTTTGCTGCAATAATAATAGTAACCTGTTGCATTCTAAGTGTTTTAAAAACAAATGTACTCTTTGCTTCAACCAATACAAAAACAGTTGCTGCATTCATACACAGTTGCTTTAAGGAAAAAAAATCTTTTATGCATTGATTGGCTAAAGTGAGCAAAATATATCTAAACATAAAGAGAAAGGAAATTAAAATTGAACATTAATCTGGTCTTTATGTCTCGTTCAGAGTTAACAAAAAAATAGATTAATTCAAATTGAATTGCTAATTAAGCACTACTTTATAATGCATGCAGTGATGCATAGAAACTAACATGATGATTACCACAATTGCCAACAGTGCAGAACTGGATTTGGGTATGGGACAAAATGACTTGGTGAAAATGCAGTTAAATAATCTTGTATTTCTTTGCCTTTCAGATAGCTGTGATTCCCTTCTCATTTCTTCTAAAAATGTGAGGAAATTTATGTCTGCTTTTAATCACCAGAGTTGCCAGTAGTCTGCAGGGTGGTTACAAAAGCATGGATTCTTAAACCACAAGCTGGGCAGGCTCTTCAGTTTAGAAGTAGTCCTGTCTGAAATCTCCTATACTGCTTCTGTCACTATTTGCAGCCAATAAAGAGTTGAACTGCTGCTGCAAAAAAGAGAGCCAGGCAGCCTTCTATAGCATAGGCTGTAACCAACCTGTCTCCACGCATAATAATCAGAATATGTTTCCTAGCAGTGGCATCCTAGTCCACAGGAAGCTAAATACCTTGATACCCACAGATCTAGGTCTGGGAGGGCCAGTGTTGACCTGCAGCTAAAAAATCCTATCTAGATGGAAGATAACACATCTTGGGTCTATTTGCCATGCTCTTCAACATGTTCGGTTGGGGTAAAGATTTATCAGTTCAAGTGCAAAACCAGAAAAATGCGGAGAGCAACCTTGCTAATCAACATTCTCATGGATCTGAACATTAGGACAAGGCACTGAGCTAACAGTGACCTACACGGATCGGCTCGAACTAGGCGTTGTTAATGAGTTCTGCCACCCTAGTAGCCCTGACAAACACTGGATGTGGAGCAACTCCATAGATCGCGCTGCACTCAGAAACAAAAGCCATACCTAGTTTTTCATTTCTACACATCTTGGTCTCTCATTACTCTGCATAATTTTGAACTTCATTTCAATACATGGATTTGTATACAGAGATTTAAAATAAAATGTGTGTTCTAATGACATTAATAATACAAAAATTAAAATAAGTTTAAATTCCCAAAGAACACAGTATTACAAAATTTTAGTATGGAGAAAGAATGTAACAGAACATGTGTACTATATGCACACATCAGAAATTCAGAAACTGAGAAAAGGAAGTAACTCTCAGAGAATATATTAAAAATGGGCAGACATGATAGACTACCTTACTGATCAGAGCAGCAGGAGGTACAAATGGCTCATATTTTGATATATATATTTTTAGCTGACAGACTCAGACTATAAAGCTTGCAGTTATAAAGCTCCCATGTTCAAAAGACAGGACAGATTTCAATATTCATCATTCTGTATTGTTTTCAGTATATTGATATTTTACATTAAAATCTGGCAATGAGAAAAAAGTTATTCTTTTTGTATGTCAAACAGTATGTGAACACACTGGCTTATCAAGGGCTTCTAAGCATTACCTCCAAGTTTAAAAAACTTCAGAATATACGCAATAAATGAAACAATAACGGATGATGCCGGTGTAATCAAATACATATTTCCAAAGTAATAAAAGTGACTTATTTTCAGCTTTTTGCAAACAGCCAAAGTAATGTCTAAATTTTTCAAACCTATATACCTCAGAAAAGCAATCAAATTATTATTTGGCTACTCTCTCATCTCTTTAAAGGAAAATATTAGAAAGATACTTTCATTATTAATTTAATCAACTACCATTTTGAGATTCAGATTTGGCTTGGAACACAGAAAACTCAACTTTGCCACTGGTCTGTTTGGTGACCTTACACAAACTACCTTTTTCCTCTCCACGTTTTCCTGCCCAGAGCATGAAAATATAATAATGACCACCTTGAAAAGAAAGCTATGATGTGAGAAATATTTACCACTATTATTATTACTTGTTTGGGTACTCTGTGTCCTGTGTTACATCACTAACACTACTAAACACCTTTCTTCCCTACATCCACTTCTGTTCTTACGTAAACAACAATTTCTATGGAAATGAAGGAAAGATCGGAATTTATGTGGGGAGCTGATAACAATTCTTTTGTTTGGGATTATTCTTCAGCTTGGATCTTAATCTATACTTGCCAGGCAAGGTAACTACCTTTCTCCAAGATCATCTACTGACCTGATGTTTAATTGGCTACTTATCAGCTACTTATAAAACAGATTTCACTCTGGCTCCAAAAGATCTCTGTTGTTTAGTTCCATAAACCAGGATAGAGAATACACTCTTTATTTCAGAAACATTCACGATATGACATAACTGGGATGAAAAAGGAGACCATAAGTACATTTTAGTAGCAAGAAAACAAAGTAGAAGATAGCCAGCTTCAACAAAACGTTGAACTATGTGGCAGAAACACTGAATTCTCTGACACAATGGAAAAATGACAAATTACCTGGCTCTGGAATGGCTGAGGTCTTGACTAAGATGAATTAGCTCGTCCATACCTCATAGAGTTTTTATTTCAGGAACAGCTGCTTGAAATTCTTCCTAGTACGTCTAGTCAGAATATTGTCTTTTTTCAGAAGTCACACTTTTCAGGAATAATTATTCTCTTTACTAGAAAACCACCATAAAATTTTCCTACAATACCAGGAAATAAGAAACAACATGGCTCCTTCTGTTTCTAAGCCCTGTAGCACCGCTCTGAAATTTGAAAGATGCTAGCCTGACTTATTCTATCTTATTTACAGCAAGAACACAATTAGGTCTCGCATTTCTCATTACCAAGCCATACTCCCCTCAGCTTTTGCAGCTTTTTGGATCTTTAACAGATCTTCCTGCTGTACCCGTTTCTTTCAACACACATAGTTACATATCCATTGGAGTGGAACTAGAATTACAGTATTCCTTCCTTGAGAAAAATAGCTGTTATCCCCCAAAATAGCAGCATTTTCCATCTTGTTTTGTAGGTGTATTTTTGAAGTATTTATACAAAACAGAAGTACTCTAACTTCAATGTATAGCTATTAGTTCTATCATATCTTATAAGTGTCTGGATAGGGCACTCTTCTCTCAAATACAGGATAACTGATTGAGAAATCCCAAGTTAAACTGCTTTTCATCCATAGTACATAATTTTTTTGCAAATTTCATCACAGTTGTGCAAGAGAATGACTATATCAAGATACGAAAAAATAATGACATACAACAAATTTCCAAATGTGTAGGGCAAGAAAACTCAAAAAAAAAAAAGAAGGAAAAAAATTGTTCATACTCTTTTAAGGTACAAAGTCTACTCTACCTTTCTTTCACCTCAGTACCTCTTACTTTTCAAATGACAGTGGTTTTTAATTTTTTTTCTGGAAGCTTTTGGCATCTTTGTATTAAGAAAAAATGTTATAATACAACTAATGATCTTGAACTGATAGGTCAAAAAACTACTGAAAAAAATTATTAACAATTTCTACAAGTCTTATGTTTGGCCAGGAAGGTGAAGATAAAGAATGTATTAATAATAAAAAAAAAAAAAAATCCATGAGTTTGGGACCAGGTGTTCCTGAAAACCTTTTTCTTACAAATAGGTTCTTCTGTGTAAAGTACTGAAGCCGTGATGAAAGGAATCTAAGAGAGATACAATGGCTGAACAGACAAAAGTAACCGTGCAAATTATCACTTTGCTTCACAATTACTGTAACCATGATTTTCACAGTGAGTTTTTACTACACAGAAAACATTGTCCATGTATTTTTTCAAGTAAATTCTCTGAGATCATATACAACTTTGGTTCATTATGTAAAATACTGATGTCCTTCTTGAAGAGTGCTCAAAACATAGCCTGAAGCAAATGCAAGAATTTTAAGAAGTGGTTCTGTAGAATTGTATCAGACAGTGAGAAAGCATGAGCAAATACTTTATCTGCATCACTATTCTTTATTTAGCGATCTGTAATTAAAAACTATATTTTTGTAGGTTTTATTTTCTAGGTGCCATTGTTCCTGAATCATACACAAGATTAGCCATTTTTTCCACCCTAGCCAAGTGTATATTCTCCTATTCACAAACCATTCACAAGTGTACAGTAATAATTAAACGTTATCAGATTCTATCAAAACTGCACATACCTTCATAACAATGCCATTTTCCAACACAGAATGATATGGGATTATAAGATACTGTTATTTTTCCTGTATAAGCATGGCCACAAAAAATGAATACCTTATTAAAAAGAAATTAAAGAGCCTGCATGGAAAAAATGTTCTAAGAGGATTGGTCTTTTCATTTTTATTTATATTCTGCTTTGTTGTACCTTATTATCTCAGATATGGCAAACAATGATAAGAAAAAATAAAGCCTAATACGTATACTTACTTGTGATAAAATGGAAAGCTGATGGTGATAGGTTATTGCATTTCGATTAGCCTCCATGAAGTACCTCTGCGTTCGTCTCCTCTCCCGATCAAGCTTCTTCTCCAACATGAGATGAGAGGTGGATAAAACATCCAGGTATTTCATCATCACATCAGACAGCAGTGAGCTGACCTCCACGATGTCTGGACGTGCCTCTGCATCAGGAGTCAAGCATCTGCAGAAAGAAAGTTCTCTAATGAAAGCTAATTACTTCTTTCTTAAAAAAAAAACTGTTTACTACCACTGCATTCCTCCACTGGTCTTTATGAAGTAATGCTGGCCAGCATTTAACTAGACTGATTGCTCTCTATGATAAGACTACTGGCTTTGTGGACAAGGGGAGAGCAGCATATGCTGTGGGTAGCTTTATTTTACCAAGGCCCTTGACACAATATCTACAGGTCTATAAGGTAGGTACATAATTGGCTGAACTTCCTGGCTCTAAGAGATGACATCAGCAGTACAAAGTCCAGCTGGTGACTGGAAGTAGCATCCTCCAGGGATTGATACTGGGCCAGTACTGTTTAACGTCTTTATTAATGACCGAGATGATGGGATGGAGTACATGCTCAAAAGGTTTGTGAACACCAAATTGCAGGGATCAGTTGATACATGAGGCAGGAGGGCAAGAGGCAACAGAACAAGTTAGAACACAGGAAAGCCTGATTAGATACAAGGATTAATATTATTATCATTACTAATTTTAATTATAAAGGCAGACAAGCACTGAAGAGGGCCCAGAGAAGCTGTGGGATCTCCATCCTTCAAGATACTCAGAACTCAGTTAGACAAGACCATGACCAGTGAATAACCAGGTCTAATTGCACCTGCTTTGAGTAGACGAACTAGACCTCCAGGGGTCTCTTCCAACGTAAATTAAATGTAAATTACACATTATTACTAGGAAGATGTAACCATATCTAGGAGAAATATGCAATGAGTGAGTGGAACAAATACAGGCTCATCTTTTCCTCCATTACTGCATTATCTCTGCTATCCTGCTAACAGGATTAGAAGGTGATGGGCAACGTATTTCTATCAGTCAAATAAACACACAAAACGATGAATGTGATCATACAGTGATCTATAAATAACACACTGCAACAGGGTTACCTCTGTGACCATAAACTGCACTTGACAATGACTCAAAATGCTATATTTCCATGGAGTGGAAAAATGATGCATAGAAAATTACCTAGAGCACTTGTATTGTTAAACTTCAGTAATCAGTATAAAGTATACGTGGGCTGGATAAATGTGATGACTATACTGGCATGAGTTTTTCCAGTTACATGTACGCAACTATATTGCATATATTATTAGCAGGGGAAAGAGATACCTCTGGTTTTCTTTAAATCAGAAGATATTCCATATTCAGAGACATATACTGGCAGTTGCTAAAGTCAGCAAACTGTCACATTACCACTGCTGGAAACATGCAAATCAAAAACTAGATGAGTAATTACCTCTGAATGGTAAACGACACTTTTTCAGAGTACAGTCCTTCTGGCACAGGTTCATACACAGCCCCTACTATCTGCAAAATAAATAACCTACAGTTAATTGAAGAAAAATATTCCATTATTTATTTGAAGATCCCATATGACAAGTATTGTTCCTTGAAACAACTTGATAGGTAGTACATCATCAGCTCCAACTTGCAAAACAACTTAGAACACATCTGCTTGCAGAATGTCACTTCCAATCAGATATCTATATAAATGTACATAATCACTGTAGATCGAAGGACTACAACATCTGAACAAAGGAAACATTAAAAAAACCCAAACTATTTTTATTAATGATCACATCCCAAGGTGTAATACCCAAGGCTATAGAAAATTCAATATTATAGCACATCAAGAAATTTTATATATCTAAAGCTCCTTACCACCAGATGCAGTGATAAAAATATGGTAGTCTGAGAGGTAATAACATACTAACATTTACAAGCAATTTTTGCAATTAGAATGGAAATACTGCAATTCATACAATGATAAACACTTGTGCTCGCTCACACGTCAGATCAGAGAGCAGTTTATGCTACTATAACTTTAAACATAAATTCTTATGGATCTAGTGAACACATGCAGAAATAATTGGTAGGTTGATCTGACAAATCTGAATACCTTGGTTGCCAAAGAGAGCATATTGGTGCTATAAAATGGTGGGTTCAGAGTTGCCATCTGATAAAGGATGCATCCTGCAGCCCAGACGTCAGCCTTCTCTCCATACGGCTCACTCTTTACAACTTCAGGGCTAAGTAAAAAGCAATGCAATCCATAAGCATTTAATTAATTCACCCAGAAGTTGTTTACATTTTTTTCACTTCTCCTTTCCACTCCTTTCATGCAATAATGTCTTTGGACTTAACAGATACAAATGAACTACAGCATTCAGAAGTCATTTACACTGGTGGCATTTCAATAAAATGGACTAGAGAACAGATAAATGTATCACATCCTCTTTTAATTCAGCTATCAGAAAGATTTTAATGGGATTCCTGTATTTAGAATACTAATGGATATGACTTTGCGATTAATGTGAGCAAACCAACTTTATTCATTATATCATTTTCATCCTCTTAAAACTACCACAATGCATTCCCTGTGAGGATGTGACAGGGACACTCAACAGCCAGCTGAATGACAATAAAAAAAAGATCCATTTAAAGCAAATGGAAGAAGGCAGTAATTTCAGCTTTGACTCAGTACAAAGCAGACTCCACTTCCTTCTCTTAATTTCCTCAACACTTTTCATAAACCTGGATGATAATAGTTTACACTAGTAGGGATATTCTGATGCTGGAGTTCAAGACCTAGCAGTAAATAAACGTCATTATCACATAATAAGGTTTTTTTCACTTAGCATCTTCTCTCTGTAATTATTCAGAGATGTAAAAAATACTTGACTTCTTTAATCTGTAAAATCAACTTTAAAACCTACCATGGAACCTTTAAAACCTATCATGGAACCATGATATCAACTTCATAATTATACTACTGATATCTTTGATAAAATGCCTTATTTTGGAGCTGAGAGGTACTGTGTAAATTTAATTAATGATGCAGTCTGAATAAAGTATATTGCTAGGTGTGCTGCTGAAATGGACAAAGGGCAGAAAACAGACTTTTAAAATAAATGGGATGAGGTCCATTAGATAAACTATTATGCTGAAGAGAAATGAAGTGATCTTAACAGAACAGAAAGTCAGAACAGAGGTCACAGTGTGGAGAAGTAAGAGAGACTGACAGGTCACATATTTCTGATAAAATTGATCAGATTTTATCCAATTTATCTGAAGATACAGATTCCTGGGTGAAATCTAATTAGCAATTTTCCTTGAATTTTTCTGCTGCTCTTACATACCCAAAAAGGGGAATACAGGATGTTGAACATAATACCATTTCTGTAATTAGACTGTCTTTATTCCTCACTGTGACACTAATTCATTAGAGGATTTTGTGAAAATTTTATTTTTATGTATTAAATGTGTCTATTAGAGCAAACATCAGTTTCTCAACTTATCATATAGATGGGCAGGCCAACAAGGCAAAGCCCATGTCTTAGAAAAGGTCTAAGCATGCTCCTATTCAGAAAAATGAAGCCGACTTGAACTTTACAATCTTTCATTCTAGTGATAATTTTCATGCATAGAGACATAAAGCTATAAATTCTTTTTATACAATGAGATTATTCAAGCCTAATATATGTAACTATGCAAGAATTCACATAGCAATCACAGAAAGAATAAGCTGAATACAAAAAAGAGAGATACAAAAGCAACCATGACCCAGCCTGCAGAATTTTATATTCATGAACAGCAGGGAAAAACCTGCTTGATGTCCAGCGCAAACAGCAGTCCATTGGGCTGGTGACTAGGAAGAATGTACTTGTTACTGATATGATTTGGAAATCACAGAAAGACTACAGTGCTGACAGCGTTTTAGTTTTAGTGTAGTTTCACACAAATGCATAATAGCTGGAAGTTAATGAAGCTATTTCATTTGCTTATTCATGCTGAAAGACTTGTTCTAAATGCATATCCAATCCTCTTTTTTTTTCTTGTAAATCAAAAGGAGGACTTGCAGCAGAGTACTGCTTGATCTTTTCTTCCAGAACAAATGTCTTTAATCAGATGTCTCTGATATTTAGAGCATTAGGATGACCAATACCTTAAATAAATAGTGTCTCATGTTTAAGAAGTACTTTAAATTATGGAAGTAATATTTATCTAAGGAGACATGAAAGTTTTACAGAGAATATAAAATCCTATAGTTATATGATGTTAAGTTTTCATGGCTAATTAATTCTGCAATTTAGATTTTTAAATAGAATTTTCAAATATTATTTATTTACTTTTAAGAGATGTAGTGAAATCCCTCACCATCTTTTACTGGCTTGCCTCACCATCTGCTAGTTATAAATGTGGGTGGGGTACAGCACTTGTTGACTAGCAAAACAGTTCTGCAGTCAAGTTGCATCTTTTGGATCCACGTTGCTGAGAGATGCCAAGCAGAGAAAGTACCCAGCTCTGTTCCTGTACACTCCCACCCACAAACAGGAGGGTGGTGGGAGTACATGCGGTTTGTCTAATTCAGTTGACAACTGTGTATAAACTGTCACTGTCTGGTCAAGACCAGAAAGAATGAGTAGAACTAGACTCTGAATTTTATTCCACAAAAAACATACAAAATCAGTCTTAGCCACAAACACCAAAAATTAATTTCAGCGTGTCGCACTGGTATGACCTTTTGTGATTTATTTGTAAAGGCAGGAATCTTTCTTCAATTCTTAGATTAAAAGAAGTTGATTGGCTGAAACAACACAGTAGCACTAATGAAATTTTTAGCAAACAGATGTCCACATCATAAAATGCAATCAGTGTCAAAATAAAATACATATAGTAAGAAACTCAAAGAGCTGATAAAGAATTTCATTTCCATTGCTCCAATGGCTGATTGTACTGCCATGAAGCAGCAGTACTGATCTATACACTATGATATCCACAGTCTTGGATATTTAAAGAGGCAGCAGATACTTATATAATTAGTCATTTCGTTCTCGCAGTTAACATATTCAAGATAATCACTACCGTTTTCCTCTAGGTTTGCAAATCACTGCTCATTTCCAAATTGCATATTCAAGCTGAAAAAGCTTACTTCAGCAGCATTATGTTAACTATCAGAGAGTCCTTCGCCAAACAAATGTCCATAGCAAAATTAAAACTAAATTCTTCTACATTAAAGACAAAGAAATATATCCACAGAATAATTCTCCAAATTCTCAGCATTCTTGAAGAGACAGTTTTATAACTGTTTCTTAGAAAGTTCACCCTTGCTCAACATATCAGCATTCCTTTTTATATTTATTGTTTTCTGTGCCAACAACCTTAAAATGAATTTGATTAAGCTATTGCTTAATCCAAAGAGTTATCTGTTTGTTTTTTTCTGAACTACTTCTGCAAATCTAAGCAGCTCTTTTAAATACAGAAGATAGCTTTCCATACTACCCCCCATTTTTAATTAGGATTTAAAAAAAAAAAAAAAATCAAATCTTGTGCTACTTGTAAAACAGTACCATTTCACCAAATCACCTCTACATGGCCTTAGAGACATTTTTGCAATCAAGCTTTTAGGTATAATTTTTCTCGCTGATATTATTTTGTCATGGTTTTTATCTAAGAATACTTTTAACAGAGAGTTACAAACAGACTGTCCCAATCTGAATCTGCTACATTAGTACTATCACATACCTATATAAAAGATAACTATTCTTACTGTATTAACTCACTTTCACATTAGTCATTAGTGTACAGAAGTTCCAAAATGAAGGAAGAAGTCCTGAACTTGGAGAGTGAAGGAAGGGGGAGCTGAGGGAATGATGTTTTCAAAACAGCATTTATTTTCTAGAGCTTTTAAAGCTTCTAAGAGGTGTTGTCAATACTATCAGGCAGACTTTACATGGGACACAATCAGTGAAGATTTCCCAAGCTGCACAGAACTTTAATAAGCCACTTGTGACTTCTCTTGGTACAATGCTCACTGGTTAACCCAAGTGCTTCCAACAGGTGTAAGAACATGCTGGTATATGCCATCCATGAGGAGCATTTTCAAATGAGACATGATTTCAACTCAACAGTTATGGATTAATTAAAATAAGAGTGATTCTTCAAGACTAACTGCCAAAAGAGGTGATGGCTATAATGAAACAGTAAATAAATAAAAAGCATACACCACTGCAGAAGATTTTAACAATGACAGAGTTATTGCTTTTAGTCTTTATCATTCCTCCAATTAATTATTTAAAGTTTGATGGAGATTCCTGCAGTTGATGCTGGTTATAAAAACACTCCTGCCTAGAAACCATATCTAGTTCAAGAAGCAACCCAAGCTGAAAAAAGTTGGAGGCTAGCAAAGTATCAAACATGCTTATTCATACTTATTTACACAATCTTTGCACCTATATCTGCTAAAATTCACTATAAAAATGAGACTGCCATTCTTTGGTCCAAGCTAATCACGGATTTCTCCAGTAGTGTCTTGAAAACCTTCAGATGTAAAGGCTACACAACCTCTCTGGGCAGCCTGTTTGACTATTATAATGGTGAAAAAAAAATGCCTTACATCAAGGAGGATCTCTCCTGTTTCAATGAATGCCTGTTTTCTCAGAAAAGGGCCAAGACCACCAATTTCAGTCCAAAGAATGAGAAAATCAAGGGTATGCTTGTGTTTGGGAACTGTTTCTATGTTTCTGTGAACCAGGTGGCACATCTTAATTTTACTAAACTACTGCAGGATAATTTGTAAGTGTTTGGAGACCAGTGTGAATAAATACAGATCTACTCTACAATCAGTTCTCTGAATCACAGAAAGAGGGGTGGGAAAGAAAAAAAGATAAGGGGAAAAAAAGGGAATCAGCTTCATCCCAAAAGAGAAAAAAGAAAAACAGAAAAGCAGTTGCTGCTCGTCACAATTTTTCTCTGCATAGTTCACTGTAAACTACAGATATGCATTCAGCGTTAGGGCTTTGTAATTACCACTAAAAGTAATGGAAGAAGAAACAGGAGCCACAAAACTGACAGTTTGAATAAAGAGCTTCTATGAAAACTGCTGAAAGCTATTTGCATTTCTCACCTACAAGAAGAATTCAACATAAGCCTTTGGGGATCTTCTGTTTATTCCCTGAGTGAGGAAGCAGGAACAGGATTTTCAATCACTAGTTAAAAATTTTGCCTTCACAGTTTTCTATTTTGAAATGTATTGCCAACTAATTCTATAACAAATTATTATATCGTCTTCTAACTTGTATACATTTTTATTACAAATTATGTTAGATATTTTTGTAAAGTATTATATATATATATAATTTCTTCTTCACAAAAGGCACCTTTTCAGGCATCTTAAACCTCTGCTGATGCCTACAGAAAAATTAATCATTTCCACCATTTTTTAAAATGTATGGGAGTAGGGAAGAAATTTATTACCTTCAGTTTGCAACTTTACAATGTAATAAATCCTCTTGCCACCGGGTGGGGAATGTAATTTTAAAATGGGTGAAGTCAGCTAAGAGAGGTTACTTTCATATATATAATTGCTCTCTCATCAGTGTCACCTCAATGGTTTCATTTTCTAGTCCAAGCATTGCCTGTCTCTGCCCAGAAAGTTCCTCTATATTCATATAATCTAGTCTATAGAGAGGCAAAACCAATCTGAGGTCAGTGACAGGACACTAATAACTGTGAGATACAGTAGATTATATGATAATACTTCCCTTAAGTTTTTACCAAAATCTTCCCCCAAAAAGCCTGATTTTCACTGCAAATAGTAGTAAAGCTGTGTAGCCTGTCTTAACCCAAAATCTTAATGAGCACTGAGAAGTGTGTAAAAACAGGATCGTAGTAATAAACCAGCAGCTCCACTGCTGTTGGTCAATGATTTAGAGAAATGACTAACCTACTGCTTTCTTTCAGCACGTATTCAGTGTCTCTCTGCCTGAAATACTCCGCCTTTTAGGTTTTTAGTTTTACAGTTTTGAAAATAAAGATGTGGACATCCAGTTAACATTCAACAACTGAGTTGTTTTTCTTTGAATTTACAAACCTTTAAGCTTTTATGTGTGCTAACATCAAGCATTATTGCTTAAAGATGCCAAACATATTAACTTTGAAAAATTTATGGCCTCTAGAAGTGTAATAAGACAGTGTTCGAGAACACAAAAGATGCCAGAAATTCACTTCTACTTCATACATCGTATATTAATATAGGTTAAATTACTTCATTAAAAAGTTTACTCCATTTTTCTTTACTCCTATTGCTTCCACTGAAACACAACTTTCACTTTTAATCTTAGTTCTTAATGCTCAATTGAAACTTTTTTTTTACCTTTGCTAAGTAACAAATATTTAGTCAATCAAAATGTAACTAAGCCAAGAAAATACATAAAAAGCTTCAGTATATCTCTTCTCAGTTCCTTTCTGAGCATAAAGCCTATATAAAAAGCTGCTGAAAAGAGCAGAAGAATTTTATTGTGAGGGCTTCTGTGTTCATACTCAGAAGCAGAAGACAGCGAGGTCCCTTCAATTACTTCATGTTCTCCCATCTCTGAACTCTGTACTTTTTCTGCAAGAGTGTACACCTCTGGCAGTTAGAAAAGATTCATGTATTTATCTGATAGACCTTTTTTCTTTGTGGCAATTTTATAGTTTCACTGCTTTTACACATATGAAACTTTAGCACTAGTGAGAACAAGTTCTTTCTGAATCTCATGGAGCAGTAGCAAAAAGTGTCTTTTAAAAAAGTATCTTAAAACTGAAGGTTACATTTCAGTGATGATCACCATGTATGCTGCTCAAGAGACATCCCTATCTACACATTCTCATGTCTGAATACATGGAAAATTCCCAGATATGGCAGTTGTGCGATTGCTTGGACACCACTGGGCAATTTCAGTGTCTTCTTCGTTAAAAAAAGTAACTTTTTTTAACAACTTGATTCAAGGACAATTTAAAAAGCCTTGCAGGCTTTATTAGAAAAGGTGATGTTTATAGCAAGTTGTTTCTTCCTTCACTTGTTTTGTTATTACTGAAGAATGTCATGAAGTATCACCTTTCACACTGAAATGAAAATACAGTTATCTAATTAAGCTCAAAATGTGCACAGCCGTTTCAATTTTTTTATGCTTTTGAACTTTCTAGACTATCTTATGTATTTCTGAGTAAATTTTAAGGACAAATCAAAGTATCATTACTGTGTAGTTTACTGTTCCAGTATTACATAGAAGCTTATAACGGAAAAACACATTGAAGTTCTAATTTTCACCTATTATTCCTTCAGTCATGGAACAAAGTCCAAAACAACAAGAGGAGGTATAAGCCAAATTGTGAAACTTACAAAATAAAATTTCCCTTTAAGGTGATTTTTAATTTATATTATTAAAAGCTCCACACATCTGATGTTCTCATTCATGCAAAAATACCTAGCAGATTCTCAAGTTGTCAGTTGTCAGAAATACTGTAGGTAAATTCTATCTGTTAGTGGCAAAGTGCTATCCACATACATAAAAACTGAAACACTTGTATTCTAAAAGGTACTCATCACCTGCATCTGTTAGATACTTCTAGGAATTGATTCCTTCCAACCACAGATGTTTTCCACTAAATTATAACTGAAATTTCCTATAAAATGTTTTGAGGAACTGCCTGAAGTCCATAACTGTACAAAACAAGGGTTTTTTTCCTTTTACCTATGGAACAGAAATCTGAACACTTAAAAATCATAAAGGATTTTGCTTATTGAGCTATAAGTCTGTCAGAATGAACTTCATTCAGTGCCTTTGTCCAAATAACTAAGCTCATCAAGAAATTGCATGAATATTTTAAATTAAAAGAGAGACATGGAAAAATAAGTATCTGCAAGAGGATGACCACAAACAGTAGCAAATCAATTCTACAACAATTCTAAAAATAAATCTAAATCTTTAATAACTGATTTCATATAAGGTGTTAATTTCACCTAACTTTAAATTCCTGTAAGTTAAATTTATGCTAAGGTAATACTCCAGATCCCTCTGTAGCGAATGAAGAGAGACAGGCACATCAAGTGGTTGATTCATCTGAACCTAAAATAGCTATTTAAGATAGATGGGATTAAATTCATTATTGAAGTACCTATTTTTTTCCATTACTTTCAGTAATCATCTAGCTGCTTGATTTGAATAAGATGCCTAGTTTTTTGAATGACTACATATCAGCAAGATTAATTCCAACCACACAGAGAGTTGTTTCTGACAGTAACTTGTTTCTCACAGCAAGGTATGAATTAAATGACTTTGCAAGTATTTGGGTGCACTGGAACCTAATATACAAGATAATTAACTAATAACTACTTTTCTGTGTAGCAATCATATTCAGTATAGATTAAATGTTAAAAAAAATAATGATAAAGAGAAAGCAGACAGCTGAAGATTTTACCTGAATAAGATGGTAACTTCATTGTCATCTTTTACATAGAATTTAAAATTCCCAAATCTAAATAAAGTCTGTTGATCCAGATGCCTGCAAAAGCCCTCACAGAAGTCAGTAGAGCAAATATGAGGATTGTAGCATAATAATCTAGGCATAACTTTTTATATATTTTAATATTAAACAAAGAGTTTATGGCTTGATGGCTCACTTACAAACATCAGCTGAAAAAGGAAGGCTATATGGGAAACCGGTCAAAGATTAAAGAGAAGGAAGGAAGAGGTTTAAGACACCACCTCATTCTTTTCAGCTCATTTCCTAACCCTTGCAAAATAAGGCAAGTGGCCTAAACTGAACTGTCACATGATCCCATGATGAGAAAAAAATTTAATTCCACAGTTTTGTACTCTAAATTCTCTCTAAAATTCCTTTTAGGTATAAACAGTGAATCTACTACTGCTCAAAATAGGAAAGGGTAAAAAGAGGAGAGCAGACCCTTAAAAATGCAGTATTAATATTTCTCTAATGAGGCATGGTCACTTATCACTCTAGTGCTCTAATAATGTCTCCATCAGTCCCAGAACTCTACTGTTACAATGGCATGTGCTTTCTCTTATTCTACCATTAAAGTTGTTGTGACAACAAAAATTATCATTCTGTGCAAAAACTCAGCTGTGAAAAAAACCCAAGAAATAGCATTAAAGAGATGAAACAAACCAAGGAAATACAAGGGCAGTTTGAACAACCCTTGACAGAGCTTTGAAATGTGGCTACTATGAAAAAGGAAGGAACGGAACACACCAGAAACTAAAGCCCAAGACCCAAATGAACACAGCAAAAAGCTTTAACTGACCACCAAAAACATGGTAAAATAACAAACACACTATTAAGGAAACATCAAAGACAGCAAGATGACATATAATGACAGTAGACATTAAATCAGCACACCATATACCGAGCAGCAAAGTAAAGCTGAAAAGCAGAACAAGAAATAGTAAAGATTTACAAGAGTAAGAATCTGCCAAGATATCAATATGGCTGATATCTAAGATAGAAGAGAATGGGAATTTAAATTAAAAAAAAATAATAAAATAAAAAAAACAGAAAAAAACAGAAAAAAAAACAGAAAAAAAACCCCAGAAAAAACCCCACTAAAGGTATTCTAAGTCCTGAAGTTCAGATGTCATAGTAACATAGTTCATCTAGACATAGCCCAGGGAATATTAGTCAAAAACTAAAGAAGAATAACTCTAGCAAACAAATACCAGTAACATCAGACTAAAAGACATTTGCAAGCTCAAATTAGTTTGATGAAATGACTAATCTTATTCTAATAAAGTGTTCACTCAATCTCTTCCAAAGGAATAACATAGTAATTAATATACATGAAAATAATTTAGGCAAATTCTACAGAAAGTATTATTTCCAAGAAGTACATTGTTGGTTTAAAATCTGTTATGTTGGCAGAAGAGTGCTTTTGGGTTTTTTAAAGATAGCAGTTTATATTTATCATGGGGTCTATAAAATTATTACATGTTATACTTCCATTTTTGTATTTTTTTCAAGCATCAACGTAACTCTTTAGGAGCTGTATCAGCACCACTCACTTGTTAGAAAACAAGTATAGAAACTAACCTGTATGTTTCACACTGCTTTTCATCAGGAAAACCTATGTTATGACTTTAAGCTACTTCTAAGCCTTTGTGAGTAAACAGCTCTTCTCTTCTTAGGATAGAAAAAAATATTTGTCACCTCCAAGGTGGCATGTGTTCTTTTAGTCCAAGATTTTTTTGCATTCTCTTTTGTCTAGTATTGTTATGTCTTATGACGGGGAATTCTATCTTTTCCATTGAAACATTTTTCCAGAGATAAACACAAACATCTTCATGCTTCCTTACTTTGTTTCACAACATTTCCAGTTTTACTCCCACGTATAATACTATGTAATACTCGATGTGGCATTAAGTACATTTCAAATGTGAGGTGACAGTTGTTATTTAGCCAAAATTGTTACTTAAGGAAAATTATATAAAGTTAAATCATTTGGTCTTGTTTTTATAAATCAATCTCTGTCAACTTCTTACAATGTTCATCCTTGAAATCCATCCATCTTATCTTTTTAGCTACGGTATGTCTATAATGAAACATAATCCTCTATGCAGAGCTGCACTGTGGCATACAGATAGAGACACCATTATCGACTTTCAGAAGATTCTCTGATAAAAACGCTGTATTAATATATTTGAAAGGCTTATTTAATTCCTGTTACCTTTCTGATCAAATCAGCAAATCCTCTCCAGGAGCCACCTGTTCCATGACTGGAAAAACTAGCACAAGACTAGTCTTTCACTAGTTTTCTACTCTTCCTTACACCACAGTACCTTCAGTTTCCTATTCTCTTGGTTATCTAAACACACCAAACAGCATGTACTGCAGTTTATTTGGAAGATAATATTTCAGCTGAGCTTAAAAACTTTCCTCACCAAGAAGATTAAATTGTGTCTCTAGTCGCTATCCATCACCAAATTTTCACACACACATTGAAGGAATCTAAACTCTCAAATTCGGTTGAAATAGGTAAAATAATTCAGAGGCTATTTTTGGAGGAAGAAAGAACTGCTGGGAGAACTGGTAACCACTTTGGTCATACATCATGATAAAGCAGGCTAAAAATTAAGTACATATGAAAGTACTACACACTCCCTCATCTTAAGTTATCCTTCCCAACACAAAAATGCCTTAAATAAGTGAAAATACTAGCATGTCATCCACATAAGCAATGAGAAAAAAACACCTACTGCAGATCTCTGCAGGAAATCATATCACAATATTGATTTATGCAGTTCTCTCACAAGATTGGGTTATAAACAGAAGCAGTGACCAGTACTAGAAGAGAATTTTGGGTGCCATAACACAGTATGCAGACTGTGTAGTCTATAAACAGAAACTAAGGTCAAAGGAATATTTTCTCCTCCACAGCAGAAGAGGTGAGGGACTCAAGTAAAATAGTACCTCTAATTACCACTGAGAGTTTCCTCAAAACATCACAAAGAGAAAACACCTCACCTTTAGCACAAAAAGCCAAATCTTACATAACATTGTTCCATGTATCAGTTTTCCAACACTGTAGAACAATTATGTTTTCAGAAAGATCAAGTTAGTTCGCCAACTAACATGGAACATTTTCACCCACTTAATGATATCTGAGGGCTCTGCTCTTCTTCAAAGTCTCCCAACAGCTTTTCAGATCAGTCAAGTTCTCAAGGAATTACGATGGAATTATCTGTTCCATTGCAATCTCAAAATTTACTTAATTCCCCAGAGCTTTTCTAAAATTTCTCTTGATCTGTTGTTGATACATTCTATTCATGAATTACAAACCTTTTTGTGAAACAGTGATATGGTAGGTAAACATGAAAGAAAACATCATTCCCTATAACCACATATAATTTGCTGTGTCTCTTCTGGGAAGGCCGTCCAGACAGCAAGATAATAAAGACTCTGTCATCACTAACTTGGAGCAGATTGTTCCTTGTGACTTATGAGATGGAGAAAAGACTTAAGAATTCATTACCAATTCCCTAAAGCCGTCTTTTCCTCAATTTTTAATGTATTAAGTGTAAACAAATCCATTTAATACATTTGGTATTCTAAACATACACATTGCTGGATTTTTTAATTCAAGGACATAACCAATTAAAAGAAATTTAATTAGTATGAGAGTAGAATAAAACTTACTATGAAGTCAAATTAAAAACCATCACAATCACAAAGCATAATTATATAAGCCCCTCTCTAAACATAAAACAGTATCTGCTGTTATTTTATGGTGACAGTTTTTAAAAAATTGCATTAGCAAATTAATACAGTCAATCCCAAATACAAACATGCTTGGTACATACAGTGATATGTTTTAACCTGAACCACTCTGCATAATGCTACATGGCCAAATTTAAACAAGCATCAAATGCTATTTTTGACATTTATTATTGTGTTTCTGTACTGCATTGTCTGCTCCATGAAGGGCAGTTGCATCTCAAACTACCCAGAACTACTATCCTGTCAATGCAGAAGAAAGCTATTTCTGCCACTCAAAAATGGCGCCATTGTCTCACAGTTCTTTCTCTTCCTCCTTTCCTTTTATTTGTGCAAGAACTAATATTTCTGCTCTTGGTAGGTATGCATTCCCAATATTTTGATTATTTTATAGTCTTTCACATCTACTTAAATCATACAAAAAACCAACATCAAAAAAAAAAAAAAATCTAGTCCAAGCACTGATTAAGTCTATAGGCTCTGAATTCTGCTTCATGACTTGTGTTAAAATACTCAATTAGTTCACCTCATTCCTTGTGAACAGTTTTCCATATCAAAAAGCCCACTGTCACACACAGTATTAGTCAAGTACCTTGACGGTGGCATCCAGTACATTCAGCTGTTTGTAAAGCCTTTTCAATATTCTTAAACTATTATGACATTGTCTTTAGCCCATCGTTTTAAATATTACTCACGCATACATTTTAAATACAAAGACATCAGTACTGTATCCTTGTTCTCTGTTCTGACTGCAGACAGGCAAGGATCACTGCTTCCATGATTTTGCCTGTGGAGCAGAACTGACAAGTCATGTTCCAAAAGACCACTTACTGAGAGACTACAACATGTAAGTGATATTTTATCCTCTTGCCTGTATCCAAATAACTGGTCAAAGAGGTAGATAAAGAACCGCCAAAGTCCTAGCTCCAATGTGAACTTCCATGTACGAAGACACGATATAAGAATAGTAATAAATGTGTTATAAGCAAACATTTAAAAAAATTAAAAAAAAAAAAATTAAATGCACAGAACACTATTCCCAAAAATTTCCTACAAAATATGAAAAGACTCAAAGACATCAGTGTCATAATCTAACAAGAAAAAAAAAAAAAAGAAATAAGTGAATGTAGATAAGAAAATTATAACTCAGTGACCCTGAGGGCTTCTGGGGTATAGTCTGGAACCCCACACTTCTAAGACGCATAACCATTGTGTAAAAGAGCTCAGTGACTTCTCATCAGCAGCTTCTCTGCCCAGTTATAACTGAACAAAACAAAACAAGTATTTAAGAGGAGCTGAAAAAGATGGCACATAACCAGCTACACCAAACTCTTACTACACTTAACTACCCAAACTATCACTCACAGACTGTGCATCACTCAGACTGTGCTTCTTCAGAATTATTTGGACAATCAATTAAGGCAGCCTTGCAATCGCCTTCTTTTTTCTCACTAAGCAGCAGCATAAGCGTTAGTCTTCAAGGTATGAGAGTTGAATATTTAACACACGACTTGAAGCCATTTTAGGATTGAGAAATTTCTAGGGATTAAGTGTCAATCATTATCATTCTGGCACTAGGAAATCACAAGTAACAATTTCAAAAGTGGCAAAATGAATTATACTCAACTGCTGAATGCCTGAGTTCTTGACTCTCCCTCTTAATTTGGAAGAGCCACCAGTAGCTCCCTTAATAGCTTGGAGCCTTTAATTACTTATTATAAGCACACAGGCCAAGCATTCTGGCAGGGATATGGCCATCACATGTGATCACCACAGCAGACTGAAGAAGACTGACAACAAAAATGCCTGTTAACTTCTGAGAAAGATATTGTCAGTGCCCTAGCCAGTGTAGTGGTCTTAGAAGAAATACCAGTTTATACCTCCTTATTGGCAGGTATTTTGTAAATTAAAAGTTTTGATGAAAACAGGAAACACTATCATAGACTGCATGCTGTGCAACATTCTTTGTTTATGTGTCATTCATTTTCTTTTTCTATTTTCTATGCCAAATCAACTTCACTTTATTTACAGGAGCTAGAATTGGTACTTTCTAGTAGTAGGAAGAAAAGCACCAGAAAGTCCCTAAAACTAGAAAACCAACTTCCAAACTTAGAAAGCTGGACACTGGGTAGAGGCAATAGAGTGACTCTCAAGAGAGTGAACAGTAGCCATATGTAAAAAGGTGTTGCAAAGAAGCTGGAATAAACCCATGCAGGAATGAGGAATATTTGGATCTGCAAGGCTTTAGCTGAATATATTGTAAACATATTTCCTTATTACAGCAACAATTAGGGTAGGCAAAGCTTAATCAATAATGTTGCAAATGGAGAGATCCAGAGCTGTGGCATGGATTAGCAATTCCTTAACTGATTTCTAATGTTACATTTCAATCAACAGAAATTCTCATCTTAAATGGCAGGCCCAGAATACATCGATTGCTCTTAGATTAATACTGAGCTTGTGCTTTCTACAATTTAGACTTTTACACCGGTTACATTTGCGCTCTTTTGTTCCCAATACAGTGACCTCAATTAACAGGCATGTTTGTTATTTATACATCATGCACCACAAAGTCAATAGTCTGTCCTGCCCACAATTACTTTTATTTGACAGAATCTGACATGCATGTATACTCTAAATTACATACATTGTTTACATACTGAGGGGAACCTTTTGGATAGGAAATACTTTCTATTCCATGCTCTTGAGAAAACAAATCAGTAGTAAACTAGGGCCGTAAGCAGTTATATCAGTACCACAATTTAACGCAATATGGTTCCTCACTTTGGCTCGCTCACAAATGGGATGCCAAAGGAAACTGCAGCTCATTCAGCAGCTGGAATGATGTATTGTCTAAGGCAAAATTTTAGAGCAGTCATTTATGAGTTTACTAAGCTTAAATTGCAAACAATGTGTGTGTCATCATTTTCCACCACTGAAAATTTCAAAATTCAGAAAATATTTTAATTATTAAAACTAAATGCCTACCAAAATCCAAACCAACTCCACCAGCGCCAATTTCAAATATTTTTCAGAGGTAAGTTGTCCACACATACACGTAACTGAACATTGAAGCAACAATTACTTTAAAAGCCATTAAAATTAATTTATATTGTTTAATGACAGGATATAGATAGATGATTAAGTTACTACACAACCACAGTTACTTCATTTTTGCACAAACCTAACCCACGGTAACCACCATGTCCAAAAATATGCCACAGCAAAATAAGCTGGAAACCAACTGTTGCAGAGTAGTTGTGGGTGGGTAACTTGCACCTTGTTTCTTACACCATCGTAACTTGTCTGGCTGCTCCAGAAAAATAACCTTGAAATTGGAAATCACTGGACTGAATGTTGTATGCAGGAGTACTTACCATGAGTATAGAATGGTTCCCACCACTGATGCAAGTTTGCTGTTCTCTTGCTTCTGCTTTGCAAGCCCAAAGTCAGCTACAATAAGGAAAGAGAGATTCACATGTCAATAACTACCCTCTTAACATGACAGTTGGTGCCGGTTCACAACATCTGAAAGCTGAGGGAGGGTGGGAGGGAGGTTTGGGATTTTTTTTTATCTTTTACAGTTTGCAGTACTGGACCATACTGTCGTCTTAACTCCACACTAATCAACTTGTTTGAGTCAGACCTACCAGCTTTAAAAATATTATAAACACATCTCTGATGCTTTCAATTCAAACTACATGATCGGTTTCAGGTTTCTATTAATATATTCCAATAAACTGCATGAGAATGGTAATTATCTAAAAAGCAGTGATCTAATGCCCAAATTAATGGAAAAATAATGTAATTAAGTTAGTGATTATTTTGTTTTCCTTCAAATTATGATAGCTGGAAAGGGCAGACTTTCTGAGAAATTCAATTTCAAAGGAGTACAGGGGGTCTAGTATCTGAATAGTTCAAGTTTGAAGATTGCATTTGGTAAGAAATAATAGTGAATCTTAGCCTTACCTTGTGACAAAAGTCGTAGATTTAGATGATCATGCAATTATGTTAATGTAAGTGCTTTTTATGTAATTATCAGGTAGTCTTTCACAAAATTGTCACACAGAGTCTTTAGGGATGATGTTTTAATCTAAGTTCCACACAAAAAGTTCGAATTTGTTTTTTCATTTCAATACTCTACTGCTGCCTCAATGCAGCTAAGATAAATTGCCCTTTATAAAATCCAAACACAGAGAGCAAGAGAAAATCATAGAACCATAAAATCATTTAGGTCCAAAAAAACACTTAAGATCATTGAGTCCAACTGCAAACCTAACACTGCCAAGTCCACCATTAAACCATGTCCCTCAGCACCACATCTACATATCTTTTAATTACCTCCAAGGATGGGGACTCAGCCACTTCCCTGGGCAGCCTGTTCAATGCTTGGCAACCCTTTTGGTGAAGACATTCTTCCTATTATCCACTCTTAACCTTCCTTGGTGCAACTTGAGGCCATTTCTTCATGTCCTATCAGTTGTTACTTGGGAGAAGAGAGTAACATCCACCTCACTACAATCTCCTTCCAGGTTCTCATTCAATGGTCAAGGATTGAGTGCACCTTTGCAGTTAATACTGAATTGGGCAGGAATGTTGATCAGCTTGAGGGTAAGAAGGCTCTACAGAGAGATTTGGGCAGGCTAGACTGATGGTCTGAGCCCAGCTGTATGAGTCTTAACATGACCAAGTGCTGAGTCCTGCACTTGAGTCACAACAATCCCATGCAGTGCTATAGGCTTGAGGAAGTGTGGCTGGAAAGCTGCCTGGTGGAAAAGGACAGGGGGCATTGATTGACAGCCAGCTGAACATGAGCCAGCAGCGTGCCCAGGTGGCCAAGGCGGCCAAGAGCATCCTGGTTTGCATTAAGGTCTGTTAATAGATTTTGGATTGTAATACTACTGAAGAACTTGAATGATTTCTGTGGTAAATAATATTGTTTAAAATATTTTAAGGCTCCTGTTCTACTTGGACAGAGCCCATAGCATTTCTATTCCAATTGTTTTTACAGTGAGATAGTTCATAAACATTTTAGTTCAAAATATTTCTACTCATCAAAAAAAGCTGCAGATCAGAAGAAACACAGGTAAGAAAAATTCATTTCAGTTGGCTCTTGATCAGTGTCAGCCTCAAGGGTCTGAGAAGGAGTAGGTGTCTTATTCAAAAAGGGTCTTTGATAAGAAAGCCAAATCTAGGTACCCAGCCCACAGATCATTTTTCTTTGAAGAAAATGCTCAAGGATGGACTAGCTCTGCAGTGCTTGGAAAATATAACCAGAAAGAATGTTAAATTAACAGGATCGCTGAGAAGCCTCCCTTTTGCCCTTGACTTAAGACAGTCCTCAGGCAGCTCATTCCCAAAAGGACAAGAGGTTTTTGCAACGTTGATGTTTCCCTGGATTAATTGGGCTGAATAATTCTAAATTCCCTCCTCCATAATATTCTATGAAGAAAGAGTATTAAGACATTTCATCAGTCAATAAATTCAGTTCCTGGTGCTTGAAAGACTTAGGAAAGGAAAAAGGAGAGATGGACACCTTGGTTCTGGAAGTAATCTATTTTAATACATTAGTGATTATCTGGAAAAAAAGCAAGCAAACGAAACATCAGCCAGGTGGAGCAGCTATATTCTCTTCCATTTAGGCTCAGGTCCTCAGAAACGGAGGAAAAAAACTGTTTCACAGGCAATAACTTCTTCCAAATTCTGCTAAACTGTCTTGACACCAGCAAGCAGCTCCTAAGTAGAACTGGTGCTGCTAGAGCTCAGGAATGTAAAGCACAGGACAATCAGCTTTACATTAAAAATAAATGCTTTTTCTAAGGTTTTTGAAGTCCGTAATTCAGAATTGAATGAAAAGGAACTGGCAAATGTTGAACTGCATCGAACTAGTGAAATTGCTTCTTTTAATTTATTTAGGCATCTGTCTGCAGCTTATAAATTGGTCTGCACTTTTCTATACTCCAGGATTCTTTATTTGGTAAAAAAACACTGACAAATTTATTTGGCAAAAAGTTGCTACAATAACTAACAAACAAATTAAATAATTTCTGAGAACTGCAAGAGGCATGCCTCCCATACTATTAAATGAAGATATAACCAAATATAAAAATGACCCCTATTAACTGGCATTGCTTCAGCTGTGAATTGACACTTGATTCACGAGGACCCTTTGTGACAATTCTAATTCAGCAGTTCCCTGAAAGAGCTTCATACCATAGCAGTATGTCTTTTTGAAGCTGGAGCAAAATTGCAAGACAAAGATACCTCAATACTTGCTCAATTTCTTATAAACTTTAACCAAGTGTCAGCTTTTAGGTCAGAGAGAGACCCACATAAATCTTTGATCTGATCTATTGATTCTTCTGTTATGATCTTATTGGTTACTTCTGAAGTTCAAAATCCTACTGAACCATTCGATTTACTACAGTTAATTCATTCAGTGGTACACCAAGCATGAAGACATAGCTCTTAGGCAAGAAATGGGCCCTTCCTCAGAAGCCAGACCTAACCAATTCACACCTATGTATCTGAACACAGATACATTTGATCACAAATCTCAGCAATGAAACACAAAACTTACAGCTTCCTAATATTTTCTTACAGCTTCCATTCTCACACCAAAAAAAAAAGTAACCAATCTAGTAAACAAGTTCTCTAGAATAAAATTTCCATGGCAATAGTTTTTGGTGCTTTGTCTACTGTGCATACTGTGCAATAAATTGATGTAATTTATTTACAGCTAATTTCTCTGATGTTTGGAAGCTTGGCATCCTTCATTGAAGATGAAGATTATTTTTAAGTCTGTTCCAAGACAATAAAAGAACTAACAAACTTTCACCATTAGATGGATCTTTATAAACTATGACTAGACATGCAATTTCACCAGCAATTCATTGCCAATAGGCATATCTCTCCATGGTATTATTACATTTGACTAGATTTTGTACTGAGATTGTAAAAATTAAGCCTTGAGTGGTTTTGTCCTTTGTAATCTAGAATCTAGAAAGCTAAACAAAATTAATTTAAAAATAATCAACGAACCATGCAAGACAGACCTCAAATAGGAAGAAAAATTGCCACAAAATGATGCAGTCATAATCCTTTAGATTCTGAAACAACCTTCTTCACTTGTTTTCACTTGTTTACACCGTGTTTAGGGTAGCAGAGTAAGTAATAATGAAGTAAAATTGTTTCAGAAAAGATTAACATGCCAGGAAGAGAGAACTATGAAAAAGTGTGTAGGCTGACTTGACTAGTATCTTAACCTCCTACAGAATGATCTCTTCAACTTTCATAACAGCTGAATTACAAAAACTTTCTAAATCTTAGCAGTGTCTTTAAAATGAGCATTTTAGGTACCTACAATGGTTTTTTTCTCTTTTTATTGACAGAGCTGGCTTTTCATTTGCCATTTTATTTACCAAAGATTTCACCTAATAGATAGATTGATCTTCTACAGTAAAAACAAGAGGAAAATTTTCCAGATACTGCATCTTAACACCACTGCTACCATATTTGCACATTTGTTGCCTTAATTTATATTTGAACTCTACTTGAAAATGGCACTAATTTTCCCTAAAAACAAATACACACACAAAAATGAAAAGGAAAGCAAAAAACAGAGGATGAACGGCATATCCAATTCACCAGATATGCTAGATATGTGAACTTCAGACCTACTCGGGCCAGATTTTCACTAGGTCCCTATTGAACAGTTTATTCTGTGCTGAGGATGAGACAAAAATCACTTCTCTTCAGCAAGTTTGCAACTATAATCAAGAAAGTTTGTCAGCAACTTGCTGAGTTATTGTAATCGGGAAGATAAAAATAGAACTTTAACTTTATGTTACATAAAAGCATATCTTAAAATCAAGTTAATTTGCAATTTAATCAACAGTAGTACATACTTATTCTACTCTTTTCCATCAATAGAGTGGGAATAGAATTAATTTCTCATCATTCCCAAATATACCTTCTAGCTATTCTATCCCACTTCTTTCTGTGTTCTAATGTCAATGCTTCATAAACTCAGTCTTCTACCTGTCAGGTCTGTGAAGCTTTTATCTTCTGCACTAAGAACATTAGCATTGATCCACATCTAGAACTGAGATTTGTAGAGAGAGATGTAATTGTGCTATTAAACACCAATAGCGTCCAGAATGGCTTACACTGTGAACATAAACAAGTGGAAAATTCCACTCATCCTATTATGGAAGCTCTGAAAGTGAAGTACTAGAAGCATTTCCTTGAATCTTAGTATGAAGGATAGGGATTCTGATAATGAAGCCATATAATTAAATGAGCCATATAATCTGCAAAAAACCTAGTAGTGATCTGAGTGACTCTGAAAAGTAGTGACTAACACAAAATAGGTACTAGTTACATCCACTTTACCTCGTGTCCACTGCTTCTTTGGGAATAGCACAGAATCAAGAGCCAATAAGTCTTTTTAAAAGTGCACTCAACAAGCAAGTATTCTGAATTACAAAATTAACAGGTAGCTTTCTTCCAGCATCCAGTAACTATTTGAACTTATCAAGTCTCATTTGATTCACCATTCTGACATTTCATGGCTGCCTGCTATGAATAGACGTATTTTGGCCAGGTGAGTTGTCTCAAAACCATTATTCTGATGATATATATAATCCTAGGTTTCAGTTCCACACAGATCCTTTCTGCTCTATTGTATCATGTGTACTAAACATTAAGCAGAGCATACCACCCAAAAGAGCGTAGGGAACCCTTCACAATTCTCCTTGATACCAAATCACAAAGGTGTCACAGCAATTCCACACGGCCCTCTTCGACCGTGATGATCTAAACCTTGCTACAACTGAATGACACTGAGCAAAAGTGATGATCTACAGACTCTTCTCTTTTGTCCTACAAATGCAGCATCCTACAGATGCAGCTGTGGAGCTCTAGACAGAAATAAGCTGTGCTAGAAACAAAATACAGCTGCAGTAAAATATAGCTACAATAAAAGCAGATATACACTTTCAATTCAGAAAACTGTAACTTCTCGATGTTTTATTAAAAGGCTGGCCAGATTAAACTGAGAGCCTGAGATAATATTGGTTCAATGAATTTCTAAAACCTTATACAAAACAACTTTCTTTCAGGCTGTGCCTAAAATTCTTTGTGTGTGTCAGAAATTATAAATCAGACATTCAACCTGCTCAGAGACGTACAGTTTCAGTACCACTTTTCTACCAATTTAGAATGAGATGTTTTATGAAATTGCAGGTTAGCATGATTTAATATTTATGTTTTTGTAGAGTTTGTAGGTCTATCAATTATGATTAAATGCTGTACCAACATAAGAGATAGTAGTTATAGCCCCCATCCAATCACATTTATGTCAGAGATGAAACAGAACAAATGAGTAGGGTGGGCAGTTCCAGAGACTACATAACAACAGCATGTTTAAAGTTCTCTGCTGTCAGAAACAGAGATCTTATATCACCACTAGCCTGGCTAGGATCAGATTGTAAATGTCTGTTTCCATTTGGAACAACACATGACTTACAAGAGCCTGAAAAAGACTGGGATAATTCAGATTTAATTGACATGTAAAAGATATCATGGGAAATGCAAAGGCAGTTATATAATCTTCATATTCGAATTAAGCACCTCCTGGCCCTAAGACACGCATTTTTATCTTGCATAAATTAAAAAAAAAATAAGACAAAACAAAGACTTGGATAAAGAGAGTGTCTAATCCCACTCAATATTTAAGAATAAGAAAATACATCATAACTATACAGATTCAAAAATTCTTCCCACTATTACCTCAGATAAAACCTATAGAGATGACATTCAGAGACCACCGCTGGAAAAGGTCCCTCATAGCTAAATCTGACATTGTGCCAGGCCAGTTGCAAAGTTTTCTGCCTGTATGAATTTGATCTTTCAGTCACCTTTCACTATAGGTCCCTGCCTACCAAGCTCTGCTGGAACTGCTCTACAAGGGCCACCTGTAGAACATTTCTCCATGAATTCAGGACAAGCAAGTGTAATTCTTTTGCAGGTTTATTTTTTCTGTGCTGACAGCAAGGGGGGAACTCTCCCACACTATGCACTCCTTTTCTTTTCAAACAATGTAAACTCAGAAACTGTGAGAGGTCTGCATGGGATGAGGAATGTCAATGGCTCAGTTCTCACATACATGGTGAGAAACACTTATCTCTGGGTCCTAGAATTTTCTGAAAGCAGTTCAATGCTGGAGCTGCTTCACAGCCATGAACAGTACAGAATGAAATTCTTAGCCTATAGAAGCACTTAGCCTGTAGAAGTACCAGTGTATTTCTCACTTTCTTCTTTATCCTTTGTTTTTTAATCAAAATCTACCTTAAGAGTCTGACACTAAGACATCTCTCTAAAGACAACAAATTTGAAGAATGTTAGTTACAGAAGAATAAGCTGCCTTTGTTATATTGTCAGCCTGCAGATTCTCATAGCAAAGAGAGTTATTCTTTCCAGAAGGACTGAATGAGGAAAAGAAAAAAGAGCAGTATTTGTAAGATATACAAGCTTATTTTATGAAGCAAAATAGTTTGGACCACTGCAGACCAGATCTTAATTACATAGTCATACAACAGTGCTTCAAAGGTAGTCCACGGGAATAATAGTCTAGTTAGATTAACACAAGTTTGGACAGTTTTGAGATTTTAAAGCCTCCAGAAAATTGAACACTCTCTCTTTAGGATGACTACGTAGCTTGTAAACACAGAACTACAGTTCTGAGTAGATGTTAGAGCAGAGCTCCTTCTTTATAAAAACTGACAGGTTAAATTCACTGCAGAAGCAGATTTAAGATTTCGCAATATTTGACCATACGCTTCCACCTTGATCTGACATTTTGTATTAACTTTCATCTATAACCACTTTAAATTCTCAAATGTATTGTACACTTATCCCCAAATATTGTGAGATATAATTATCAAGATTGCAAATGCTCCAGTCTTTGGAATACATGGACTGTTTGAGTTAGGCAGAATAGCACAGCATGCACCCAATACAGTACATGTTTATTATAATTGGAAAGAAAGTAAATTATTTTTAATTTCTTTAAGGTTGTAAAACAACAAGGGTCAGTAAAATTCAGAAGCAATAGATAAAAGGTCTTCAGCTCCCTCTGAAAATTCCATGTACACTGGTACTAATTAAAGTACTAAATAAAGTAAGTGTTTGTTTAATATTGCAATAGTTTCAAACCAATCACTGCAGAAATGGGCAAAATAAGTTTCAGTTCTTCCAGTTTTCCTCAATTCCTGTAAATATTTGACAGAAATACAAATGCTTTTCAATGGCAATTTTGAGCCTACATTTGAAAGTACATTTACATTTCTTTATATCTAGATTGGATCAGAGATAAAGCAGACGTTAAATCAAGACAAGAGTGCCCCTCAGTGGCAGTATGTTGATATAAAATTCAACTATATGATACTTTACTTTAAAATAATATTCTGAATATTTATTTTCATCACTCAGGGATAAATGCTCCATTAAATCATCTTCTTTCAAAAGTGTATCATTACTAAGAATCAAAGCTTTTTAGCATACACAATTTAATAATTAATGAATTCAAGTATGTACATCATCAGGTATAAACATTTACTACAAAACAACAGTTGCTGAGTATATTGGCCTATTACAGCTGAGTGTTTTGTGGTTGGATGTGTGCATACACTTCCTACACTTCCCTGTTATTCTTAAAGAAGAAAGATTGATTTTTGCATAGAGGCTTCTTACAATAATTCTGCAGTATTCCAGTTGTTTATTTAGTTCTGTGTCGCGAGCAGTAAAAAAGCATGCAGTAGTTCTTTGAGAACTTTAAATCTGAATTGCCTGTAAGGCTTGCTGTGTGTACCAGGTCGTATTAATTCACTCAAAGAGTAAAACCTGGCTATACTTTGTACTGTTCATGCACATACTGCTTTCAAAGTCTATCCTAAAACCTGCCTAGGCTCCTGCCTCAGAACTGTGGAGACTTTAGAAGCATACGTCAAGAATATTTACTACAGCCTTAGACAAATAGCACCTCACTGCAGCTGATCACTGGGAACAACTGATGGATACTAAACAATTGCATGGTAGAACCAGAATAGAATAGATGGCTGTTATACTTCGTATGTTCATTAGCACTTGTTATCTAAACTGGTTATGTCTATATCCTTGCTGATGCTAAATTAAATTAAAAAAGGCCTTATGCATAACTATAGTTTAATTTTTTTAGGGCTAAATCATGTCCTCCATCATATCTGACATAAACAGCTGCAACAAAATAGTCATGGCTGATGACACCCAGTGGCAATGATTACAAAATTTGCATTAGCAATTATTCTACACAACAGTATAAAAATGTAATAATTTATTAGCTTCCAAATATGGTGACCAATGCCCAGGAACCTGAAACCTTCTGAGGTCTCTTCACTGAAATTCTCTCACATACATCATGGGAAATTCTCTTCAAGTAAAGTAGTTTTACTTACTAATAGTAACTTTGTCTTTATCCCCCAGCATGACATTGTTTGGAGTGAGATCTCGATGAACAATCTTCTTCTCTTTATGCAGATAACGAAGAGCTAGACAAAGCTTAAAAACCAAACAGAAAGAGCCTTACAAAGATTCTTAACTACAACCTACATAAAGGCACATAAAATTAAATTCGTATTTGATATTAGTGCCTAATATAATAAGCATTACTCTGTCATTTATTAGCCTAACGAATATAAATGCTGCTATTAATTACATTCAGGAAAGTTCTGGTAGGAAAAAAAAATTGAGGCCCTTACTTGGATGAATATATGCCATATTCTTTCTTCTGTAAACTGTTGTTGCTTTTCCTTCAAAGAGTGCAAGTGTTCTCCCAATGGCACTCCCTCTATGAGCTCCATGACTATGTACAACCTGTCATCTACATGAAAGAATTAATAGAACACTAAATCTATACAGATACAGTATTTAAAGTTAACATATGTTTTTTTTAAACTGTTGGGTTTTGTTTGTAAAAACTTTTTTGTACAGACAAATACATTTTAATCGTAGTTCTACTCCTTGTTATTTTGTTTTTTCCTTAATTTATATCACAGCAGCTATAAGGAATTCACTGCCTGATAATCACTCAGCGGGCAGGTGTATGCAGCTATCTATAAAAAAGTTAAAACAATATGGCTGAGTAATCCATATCATTCATTCTACTACTCACTATAGCTTTTCTCCCTACTTAGCACTCCAGTTGTAAATTTTCAATCTTTACCTGTATAGGATGAGGATAATGTTTTCTACGTGTTTACACTGCATCTAGTTTTACTGATAAACAAATATAAACATGATTTTTCACCGTTTTTTCAATTGTAAAGGTATATAAGCCTGGCTGAACTGTAGCAGTTCTTGAAGAAAATATTACTGTTTATTGCTCAAATATTACATACTCCTTCCAAGCTGTAAGTGGTTTTATTACATCTTTCTATTTCTTCATTATGTACAATGTGGTAATTCTCTGCATTTATACTTACTTTCCAAGAAGGTTCTATAATATCGTACAACATTTGGATGATAAAGCTACAATGAGGAAGGAAATGTAGATGTTTAGAATAATTAAACTGGCGGCACAGTATTTAGAATGTTTAGCTACACATTGGAAGGAAGGATTCCACAAACTTGCTTATGAACTGCAGTGCAGTAGACCTTCACTGCCATCCCAAACACAGAGAAGTGTTGCACATTACTAGAGCAATCAGGAGGAAAACACAGCATGATTTCTATCCACTCTCCTCTTAATAACTGAAAGAGAGTAGATGAAGTTTGAAGACAGGCAATTACAGCTGCATCAAACTATTGGCTTTCTTAGCCTAAGAACACGAGTGATCAGTCTGGCTTTTTAAATTTTCAGTTACAAGAAAGCCTATGTTCTCACTGTATTTTAAATCAAATAATTCATTAAATGGAAGAAAGACTCATCAGTTTTCTGTCACAGTCTTAATTTACATAGTCCCTGAAAGAAGTTCAAATACTGCCAACACAGAAAGTAAGAATCTTTAATAACAAGCAGTGCTACCAGTAAGAAGGTTTTCAATATCAGCCGCATTCAGGTAAAAGGGGTCAATATTGTACTGATCAGACAAAAACAGTAACAGCAGCTGGAAGCCCTGCTATATAGAATCATACAATTGTTTAGGTTGGAAAAGACTCCTAAGATCACTGAGTCCAACTGCAAATCTAACACTGTCAAATCCACCACTAAACTACATCCCTCAGCACCACATCTACACATCTTTTAAATACCTCCAGGGATGGGGACTCAACCACTTCCCTCGGAAACCTGTTCCCATGTTTGACAACCCTTTTGGTGAAGAAATTCTTCCTATTATCCATTCTAAACCTTCCTTGGTGCAACTTGAGGCCATTTCCTCTTGTCCTATCACTTGTTAGTTGGAAGAAGAGACCAATCCCCACCTTGCTACAACCTCCTTTCAGGTAGTTGGAGAGAGCAATAAGGTCTCCTCTCATCCTCATTTTCTTCAGGCTGAACATCCCGGTTCCCTCAGCCACTCCTCATAAGACTTGTTCTCCAGACCCCTCACCAGCTTCATTGCCCTTCTCTGGACACACTACAGCACCTCAATGTCTTTTTTGTAGCAAGGGGCCCAAAACTGAGCACAGTATTTGAGACGCAGCCTCACCAGTTGCTGAGCACTGGAGGATGATCACTTCCCTAGTCCTACTCACCACACCGTTCCCGGTACAGCCCAGGATGCTGTTGGCCTTCTTGGCCACCTGGGCACACAGCCAGTTCATATTCATCCGGCTGTCGACCACCACCCACAGGTCCTTTTCTGCCAACCAGCTCTCCATATGAGAGCTCACAGTTAATAATGGTAACAGCAGAATGCCCATACATGAAACTAGAGTCCATGAGACATACCTGCTCTTTGATGATGGTTAATTCAGAGACAATGTTCTTTACACTGCTGTCTCTGTCTTTTTTGTCCTTTCCAAATGCTGGATTGTGTAAATTGACTTCTTTCAGTGCCAGGAGATTCTGTCCATTATGTTTTCTAACCTATGAAAAAGTTAAAATCCTTGTAAAATTAATATAGGATAGAGATAGAAAGGATATTATTTTGGCTACCAGATTAGTTATCAGAATCCAAACTGTCTCACAAAAGTTACAATCATACCTTTTTCTGTATATCATGCAATTAGCCAGAAGAACTGAAGCCCCACAATGCAGGACAGCGGCACACTGCTGACACAGCCACAGTGTTTGAAGTAACATTATCTGTGGCCAGTGCTGCTTTTCAGACAAAACATGCTTGAATTTTGGTGGTTTTACACGGATTTGTTAGCTTTTGCAGTAGATGGAAGTGCTGTTTATTGAAAGGAATTAGAGGAAAGTAGAAGTAGAAAACCTAAGAGGTACGTAAGTCAATCTTACAAATAAAAAGGGGGACAAACAAAATCACAGTAAATACTAACAAGCCCAGATTCACAAATGTCTTTTCACACCTGTATTCCTCTACTGAAATTCAAAGGATGGTAGTTCCTAAAAGTAACATTAGACCCTATTCATTAAGCCTCCCTTTAAACCTGTAAATTAATACCAAAAAGGAAGTTTACCTTATACACGCTTCCAAAAGCTCCACTACCAAGGTGCTCTAAAATTGCATAATTGCCTATATGTTTCGTAGGTGCCTTGTTCTGGTTCATGTTCTCAATACTTTCAGCAATTTGCTTCAGTTCATCCTCCTGGTTATAAATTAAATGACAAAAAAATAAAATATTTCATGCCTTTCTTGTACTAAGAATATGCAAAGAATACTTCTTCTTAAAGCTATGATGGTTTTTACTCACCTTTAATAAATTCAGCTTTGATACCAACTCTTCATAAGCACTGATATCACGCACATAATGTCCAATATCAATGAAGATTTCAAACAAGTCAGTAGGGAAAAGTCTACAAAGGTTTAGATTTTGATATATTTTAGAAACAGCATACACAGTAGCTATTAATCTACAGCAAAGACTTTTCAATGTTTATTATTACAACTTACTTTAGAACCTTCTAAATAATACACTTATTTTTTACTAATCTATTCAGATATTAACCCCCTAACATACATAGGAGTTAAAGGACCTTTCAAAAGTCAGACTTCAACCTTCATTGGTTGGGTACTAATATAAATGCCAGTTCTTCAAACAAGTATAAGCCTTTTTTGAAGTCAATGCACCTCCTGAGTTTTCAGTAATTTTCCTATTTTTTTCTTATAGTACTCCACATTATGCTTATTGTCACTTTATCTGAATTCCTTTTTGTAATGCATTAAGTGACAGGATTAACATTTGTCTGCATTTAAAGAATCATGACACCCATCTTAGAATTTTTGTCCAAGTCTACTCTAAAAGCTGAAAAGGACTCTGAGAAAAGCAAAAGCTAACAGATAGTAGGCAATATTTGATTAGTGACAAGTGTAACTAAAGGTTTGCTTCTTTTTAAAGTTCTGGCAGAAGTAGAAATATAGAAGATTACGGCATTTGGAAAAATACAGGATGACAGAAAATTAATACAAATTTATCACTTTCAAAACTTGATACCAACCATGAACATTCATTACATACTGAGGCCCTTTCAGTACAAAAAATACTTTTAAAAAGTAAAAGTAAGACAAAAGTTATATCTAGAATTCTAATAATTTACGATACAGAATAAAATCATACAGAAACACTACTGACAGGGGGACCATCTAGGCAGAATGATTACTATCCTAATCCCACAAATCAAACTGTCAGGTTTCACATGGCCTTTGTAGCCAACTTGCTGAAACTGTCATCTTACTAGTAAAAATGGGTAATTGATGAAAGACATTTTCTCCTTATTGATCCAAACCTTTCAGCAACACTCCTAAGTAAACCAGCTTGATGCAAAGTCATTCCCATGTGAAGGATAGGAGGGCTCAGGAAAAATTTACTGCTTTCAGTTCCTTGCTGCTATCCAGGGCTGTAACTTGCATCTGCTAATCTTCAGTATAAAAGTATGGTTTGTCTCCAACAGTATTAAATCTGTCCTCAACATATTTAAAACTTTGATTCATGAGGAAGGAAGGAGCCCCTCCAGAGTTAGCTTCTCTGGCATGCGTACAACAGAAGTCCCCACACCAAACACCTAAATCTTGTAGGCTGACACTCGTGCAATGCAGTAATGTCTGTCTGGAGCTGTGGACAGGGCAGAGCTGCCCATTATTACTATTTCTTCTGGCTGAAAATAAATTACATTTAAAAAACATGTCTTTCTGATTGATGGCTTTTGAAAGCTATCCTAAAAGAGTTTCACAAAACATTTTGTTGTTAACATACCTTTTAAAAATATGTCGATTTCTTTCCATACTGAAGAGAAATCTCAGAGCTCTGAATGCATAACACTACAGCAAGACAAATATTTAAATTAATGACAAATTTATACAAAAATGGAAAAGACAGCAATAATCATCAAGGATTCCCCTTGACTTTACACATCGGTAAACTTTGTACTTAAATGACTAGATAGATTACATTATTAACCTGATAATGAAGAGAGTAAAAATAACGTTAAGTTCCTCCTGTAGTTTAAAAGTAAGGAGGGCCATTTCAGGAAAAAAAAAAGTGGGTAACTTTGGCTATAGCACATGCTGAGAAACATCTAACTCTTCATCATCTCTTTGTATTTGCAGATACCTCAAGACTTGAGACCTGTTCTCTTCTCCAATACTGAAAAAGGTAAATGTAATCAGTGGTTTTGTAATGAAGCAGTAGAAACAGCATTTTGCATTCTTCCTGAAAAATGCAGTGTAGAACACTGTAAGTTCTAACAGGCAACAAAAAAAGGAAAGTAAAAAAAGAGAAAATGCCCAACTTTTTTGATACTGGGTTCATCATATTTTAAGAGATCTCTGTGTACCTCAGTTTCTGTCTTAATGTACCTTAGTTTCAATATGGTCTCTACTGAAGAAAGTTTATTTTTACAAACAGCCATTAGCAGGTAGTTAACTTGTATGCTTGTATATAACTCATCTTTAATTCTGTTTATCAAGAGTCAATAATATGGCATATATATGGTTGACCAAACAAAGATGACTATATAAAGCAAGCCAAAGGGAAATAAGGTATTGATATCTGAAACAGTGCAAATAGTAGGTGTCTTTAGCATAACTTAGAATTACTGTATTGCATTAGTGACTAAAACACTACTACAGTCCAGTATGATAACCCCTATTTAGAGAATGGTAACAATGTCTTAGCGATAACTGCAGAATTAATCACCATGTTGAAAAGAAATCTTTCAATATATAGAAAATGCATTAAAAGAAGAAAATAAAGGCCAAATGCTACTTTTGAAGGAAGAAAGATAACTGAAATTTTATAGAAAAGGAATGTATGTTAATGCTGCTAAGCTGTTTCTTTTACAGATGTTTCTTTTTAGTCCAAAAGTAAACTCCCCCCATCACAAGAGAAGGATGGTGTGTTAACCATGTCTAACATTCCACTGAGAATCACAGTCACAACTCAGCAGTACAAAGTAACCCAGACTGGCTGGGCCATAAATGCTTCCTTGAAAGTTTTTCATTTTAGACACTAAGCATAGATCTTTCTGTAGAAAACCCATCAGTGAAGGGACATGATAATAGATTAATAATAAGACAAACAGATATTTTAAATAGCAATTATATTTGTCTTTCTCACATTAGTCTTTTGGGATTGATGTTTAACATTTGTGATATGCTTCAGTCAAGCCACGATGAGATCTTTATATATGGTAGGTATGCAGAATAAATGACCGAAATCACCGCCATCCTTGAAATAATGGAGTAAGATCACTACGGTTGTATGGTAAAAAGAAATTGAAAATTGTTGAAAATACAGACTATGGAGCAGTACAGAAATAAGATCAGCATTGTGAGAATTCAATGAAATTCAAAAAGGGTATTCCAATAGCTGCAGTTAACAATGACAATACAATGGCAATACCTATAGCTTAGAGAGACATCAACACCATTTCAGAGGCTGGAGAAGAGCTACCAGATAATTAATTATTATTGATAACTTTTAGTCAAAGTTGACTTAAACCAGTATGTTTATGGGGGTACCACAATGCAAACCCAAGGGCCATTCTACACTTAACTAGCTCCATATTTATCCTACATTGACATTTGCTCTACTCCATGTGATGTTTTCCTGTATTTTATTTAACAGCCACAGTAAGATGCTCCAGAAAGAAATAGATATTAGTTCAGTGTCAAATCTACAGTGAGTTTCAACGAAGACCAAGGCACTAAAAAGAAAATCTGATGCTGGGCCACCTGAAAAAATGGAAGAAAGTTTATCACAAGAAAAATATCCATTTTCCTTCACACTATATGAAGTGCCAGAAAGAAAGTAGATCAGAACACTAGAAACTGAGTCACCATTTAACTTTTAGTTCCCGGGCCATTTGTTCTTCTTGGATTTGTTTTGGTGGGGTTTCCCCCCCCTCCCCCCCTGCTTTAAGTAAGATTTTTTTTACTGCATTTTAAAATAAACTTTAAAATAATAAAAAATTCTCAGAGGCTTTCAATGTGCAATGATAAGAAAGGGAATTACCTGCATTAAATCAGCTTTTTCAACATTCCTTTTTTTGTTTGGTAAAATCAGCTTTGCTATTGTATATATTCCATTTGCCTAGAAACGGAGAAAGGTCAATATTAATAGCACTCCTTTGCATAGAAATACTTGTGATTTGACTATGTCTGGAATACATTGCAAGGATTTTAAGAACAGTTTTCAGAACCATTGATTCTAGCTGTTTTAAATATTATATTTTAAAATGCAGTTTAGAAACACAACCCTGGGGTTGGAGTGCCAGGAAGTTACCTCAGAAATACCAAATTCCAAGGAAAAGAGAAATTGTTTGTGAAACAACAACGCTCCAATACTAAGCTGCACAGAGTTTGCTTTAAAAGGCTTCATGAAATTCAGAATTTGTTTTTTTCAGTTAATGCCATGTTTACTCTTATTTACTATCCTATTTTGAGTATGGCAAAAGCATGGTACAAGATGTCAACAAAAATGAACCTTCTCTGCATAAAGCTGCTTATTCTCCCTGTTGATATCTTTGTGTATGTCTCTGTATGTAAATGTATAACGAAACAGAGATACTAAAGTTATATAAAGGCACATTTTCCAATCCCTTTCAAATGCATTTTTTTTGTTAATTAAATAATGGTGACAAATAAGAACAATTAAGTCAAATTATAAACTATGTCTTACTTTATTGAATTAAGTCTTCCTACCTGTACTACCTGGTAAGCGTTAGTCTCATTGAGCACCAGTTCAGTAATTGCAGCACAACAAGCTAGAATAAAAATTTAAATGTAACATTTAGGGCCTGATTCATAGATATTCAATAACATGGTAGGTTAACCTTAGCTAAGAGTCAAATGCCCATCCAGCTTTCCATTCACTCCCCACTCCTTAACAGGACAGAGGGAGGAAATAAGATGGAAAAGCTCAGGGGTCAAGATAGACAGGGAAGTCACTTACAAGTTACTGTCATAGGCAAAACAGACTTGACTTGGGGGAAAAAGATTTTAATTTAATGTCAATTAAAATAGATTTTGTAAGCAAAAAAAAACAAACACAAAAAATTAAAACACCACCTTCTTTCCACACTATCCTTTTTTCCACCGCCAGACCCATCTTCACTCCCAACTCCTCTAAGCAGTGCTGGGGGGTGGTGGATGAAGGCTACAGTCAGTACATAACATTTTCACTCTACTGCTCCTTTCTCATCAGACTGCTCCTCTGCTCCAGCATGGGTCTTCTCCACACGCTGCAGCATGAATACCTGCTTCACCGAGGTCTCTCCCATGGGCTGCAGGGGAATCTCTGTTCTGGTGCTACTTCTTGCTACTTCTCTGACCTTAGTGTTTGCACAGCTGTTTCTCACAAACAACCACTCTTTTTTTCTTCTCCTCTCCTGCCCTTTCTTAAATATGTTCTCACAGATGCACCACAAGCTTCACTGATGGGCTTCACTTTGGCAAGGCTGTTGTGAAGCCAGCTGGAACTAGCTGTGTCCAGGACAGGGCAATCAATCCCTTACCTCTTCTGACAAGAGGCCAGCCCTGCAGGCTCCCTGCTAACAAAACCTTGCCACCCATGCCCAACACAGAAGGCTATAAATATAAACAAGTACTCAGAACTGAAAAAGACCCCTGTAAGTTCAGTGCTTACTCTTTCTTAGGAGTCCTTAAGGAAGGCAGAAGTAACTCAGAAATATGCTCCATACTGGCAATACTTTTGGTATTGCAATTTATTTCACATTACCAGCTCTTCAGAGGTAACATTCATGATAAAGTGTTCAAAAACACATATTATGTTACAGCTTTCTGGAAGATATTGCAAAGGCTAATGTAATTCCTAGTAAGGAAAAAAGACATGATCTTCCAGAAGGCATTTCAGAATGGATAGTTGACATGTTATTGAAGAATCTCCTCTAAAAACTATTCTCTCCATAGCTACTGAGGATTCCTCACCTAACTGGTAGTCTTTAAAATACCATTTTGAAAGAGTTCCATCATAATCAATTTATGATTGATCTACCATAGTAAATTTGAATAGAGGGAAAATACGATCAAATAAAAAAAAATTCTCAGTCTAAACCCAAAATAAAATATATATATATTTGAGATGTTTTTACAGGTGGAAGAAATATCTATGATTCCCATGTACTTAATACTTTATCCTTTTACTTCTTTCTAAAAGAAGTGTGCTTTTTGAAAATATGTGCTGGTCTTGCACATTTAGAAATAAACACAGCTGACTTGTTGCTCCCACTCCCTAAAGCAGGTATAAAAGTCTACAGTTTCTGTTTTGAAATATTTTGAATGCCTTTGTGCAAGTGTACGTAAACACATACCAGAGGATCAGGCCTTATAAACCTACCTGCTTGAAGTGAGAAAGTATTTTCTTGCATCTCATCAGGACTCAAATCATCTGACAAGTGAAGATGTTGGATTCTCCCTGCTGCATTCGCACTAGATAAACTTCCAACTGAAGAGCGATCAGAAACAAGATTTCTTTCCCTGAAAAAAAAAAAAAAAGAAATTCAATTTGCAGTGTAAAAAACAGCTTAACATATCTTTGTTAACCATTTCTGATGTTCATTTGTATGGTTTTCACTAGATTAACTAATATACTTTGAAAAAGCAAACAAGCCTTTAAACATTCCTTTACCACATTCATCAATTATATTCACATTTCTAGTTCATTAAATAGGTGTCTGATTAATAGGGACAGCAATGATGTATTTATTCATTATTTAGTTTATATACTGAAAATATGAAAAACATCTTAAAATAACAATGAAATAAGCATATCTGAAAAAATACTGCTTATTCAATATGTTCTAGATAGCATTTTAATTTCTGCAGACATCACATACAGCTGAATGAAAACAAGATGTGATTTGATAAAACAGAGCTTGGTCAAACATATCTTAAAATACGAAACAGTCTTATATAATCGCCACAACATTGAGGACTGAAAACCTACCCCTGTAATATATGAAGGAGCTGCTTGATTCCACCCCAAATTCGGATTTCTGCACTAGTCTCAGGGTCTTCACAAACCTGTACTAGAATCCAAACTATACTCCGTAGAAGTTTGATATGATCAGAATGGAGTAAACTGAGCAAGACTGGAACTCCTTCATACATTTTTATTTGCTCTTTGATTTGTGACTCTGCACAGAGGAGACGTAGCAACTCTGCTGTAAGCCTAAAAGTAATCAGCGAGAAATTTTAATAATAACTCCATCATTATTTTGTACTGTCAGTTAGCAATGGGAAAAAAGACACAGCAGATGTTTAAGAAAGAACTGAGATGTCCTATTAAAAAAAAAAAGAAATTAAAGAAAACTGCTTAGCGTCACTGCAAACTGGTTAAAGACACTGTTTAAAAATAAATAAATTGAAAATGAAGAAGGAGGTCCAAGTTTGCACAAGAGATTAAATTATATTTACATTGAGTTTGACTGTCAGCATAGGCAACCAAGCAAACACAGCCCGGACGAAGGTGGCCAGGTGGACTGCGGTCATCCATGGTACCATGTTCTTGTTAATGGCATTAGTACTACAAGAAGCACTGACTGATTCTTCTCCAGTATGGTTTGAATATTATGTTTACAAAAGGGATTGGAAATATCATTTAAAAGATTTATACAAGATTTTCATTAACTTCACTCCAGTTAAGGCGAACTTTCACAGAAAGCATGGCTAGGGATTTCCATTACCACTTGAAGCAAAAAAACTGCATATGTGTTTGATGATACATATGAATTCAGATTCATATCAGAATTTAAAATTGTTCTTAACTAGTCCTGAATTTAATGAGCTTCCTGTCTGGATTCAAATTCCGGTTTTTATAACAAACTTCTGGTTTACATACAATCTAAGTAATTTCAAACACAAAAAACAAAATCTTTTTGTATATTCAATTTCTTTATCTTTAATCATATGTAAAATAATTCACATGCTTCAAATAATTAAGCATGAAATGTAAAGAAAAATCTCTTCAGAATACGAATGTGATAGGATAAGTGACATAATATCAAATTTGAGAGTCTGTCGGTTCCTTACTGAAATGCAGATATACTATGCTCAACTAGCAGGCTTAGCTGAGAAGAAAGGACATTTAAAGAACTGAAGGACCCTTTATGATTTTATGATTGAAGGGATATAGGGTGTCTGACCCAGCCTTTGGCATAAATTACAACAGCTGTATTTCTTGCAATTTTTTAGTAGTTTACATCAGGCATCGCAGGAACTGTCAGAGTTCAGCATGCTTTCCATCTAATGACTCAGGTCTGCCAGAAGCTAAGAGGAGCTGCACCAAAAATTACAATGTTTATGGTAACATTGCAATTCATTTGCACCACACTGTGCAAAGAGAGGAGATAGCTTATAACAAAATTACTAGAAAAGATTTTGCTATATGAATATCAGACTTAAAATAGGGATCAGAACTTTACCTTGAACACATTAAAGTAGCACGTTATCTAATTCCTCTAAATAAACATGTCCCTAAATGAAGAAGTCAAAATATGTCTTAACACAATTAATCTACAAGCAAAGTCTCACCTTTTAGAAAGCAAATCGTATTCACGTAATATCACCAGCAAGTTCTCAACAATGGTGAGCTCACTTATCTTCTCCCTACATTCTGGACTACAAATTGATTATTTCTGGTATTTACAATCAAATTAAATTATATTATAAAAACACATTGCTCTTTAGCCTCCCTCCTAATACATTAAACCAATTTAAACTTTTTTCTCCAGTCTTAAGTAGTAATATCATATTGTCCACACATATTTAAAGCCACAAAAATATGCTGGGTCAAGAATAACGCTGCAACAATTGCCAATTTTTCCAGTACCAAAAAAAGGAAAAGTGAATGTACAAAAGACACAAATATATTTCATTTGTTTCATACTAGAAATTAAGCAAATTAGGCAATTTTTAAAAACAAATACAATTTCCATGAATATTTCTAATATACTCCAAACACTTTTTTCCCCAGTCCGAAGGTAATACATTTAATTCTGTGAAGAAAATTAAATAGGAGTTGAAAATAGATTTATAACATCATTTAAATTAATACTGGTACTAAAAAAAAAGAAACTGAAGTAGAAAGACAGACATTTGGAAAAAGAGAAAATCCAAAGAAATCCCAGTAAATAAATTCTACTGTTCTCAAGGAATTGTATCTATTCTCTTTAGTTTTCTAATTTTCCTTATAATTTTTCATTTAAAAGATAAAATTATTATACAAGCCTGGAAGTCAGCAGAACAATAATGTAGAAGCAGCACCTTTTCTTCTATAGAGCTACTAAGGATGAAAGATGCTGCATCTTCCTTTAACTTTTTTTCCTTCCATACGAGCTAAAAAAAGTCTTATCTCGATTTAAAACCATCTTAAGTGAAGACCAGGTACATATACATGGATTTGAGTGTATGCATTCATTATTTACTACACTGAAAAATACTATTGCTGGTTATTGTGAGGGACTGTTATATTAAGCTCAGTACAAAAGACTTTTATACGCAGGAAATCAGTAAGAATTACAGAATCCTGCACAGAGATTGCAAAAAGAGATTCTATGACTCCAGTCTTGCAAAGTTCTCCAGGTGACCAAGAAGTCTGCTGCAGTAAACAAAGTTGCTATTTAGTTTCTACTGCTTCAACATAAATCAAGCTTACTTCATAGACCTGCACAGAACAAGCCTGACTTTGAAAAAGAGAAGTCTTCCTTATAAACAGCTGCTTAAGACTGTTTCAAGAGATAACATGAAAATGTTTATTGTGAAGTCCAGAACATAAAGTTGAGCCTACCTTTCTGCTAAGCTAGTCAGAGCGAGGAGGGCACCCAAAAGCACGTTGCTGTCTCTGGCAGATAACAGATTTACTAAGGTCTGGAAAATGAAACACAAAGCAAGACAAATAAATATACTCTTTTCTTTTACAACTTAAACACATATAGAATTATTTACTGAAAAGTCAAAATTAAATACCAAATCCTTACACAATACACTAAAAATCTTGGGCACATTTAAAGTACACTTTAAGTACTCTTAAAGTCTTAGAATACACCAGATTTAAAACAAGCAACAATGTTTCTTCTCAAACTGCAATTAGCATCTCTCTTGACTGCTAAAGCATCTGTCCAACTAGCATACCACTGTAAAAATCTGTTCCTGTTTAAAAAACTTCAGAACTAAATCAAGGCCTCCTGAAGAAAAAAAGCTAATCTTCAGCTTATATTTAAACAATACAGTATGTCATTGAAGGCCCGACATATATTCTGTTAATGATTTATATCAAAGTAAACTTCATATTTGTCTAGATTCTCTAAACATATGTTGTCTAGTTCTATCTGATCACAATTGCTAATGTTTTTCTGCAGCATAATAGAATCGTGAAGCACTAGTTACACTGATCTTGATCCCTACTGTTTCTCAGTTTAGCCACAAATCAGCAATGGTTTAGTATAGATCCTTACACTGGCAGTAATATATAGCAAGGAATGTCTATGTTGTCACTGTCTAGGTTGACACTCTGCCATTTAGACATGGAATGCTTTTAAGTGAAAAACCATAGCAGAAATTTATTTCTAAAATATCAGTTTAAATATATTTATATTAAAATACTTATATAAAATAATTTATGTAGCTCAGGCCAGTGTAAACATGAGTACTAATTTGTATATGAACAAGTTTAGTCCAAACATTTAAGACCTATTTATCTCAAACAATAACCATGCATCAAATTAGCTTATATTCAATAAATAATTTTTATGATACTTCTAATGCATCTGTAAAACACAGAACTGAGATTATCTTCCTTTACAAGCTTGACAAGGTAAGGAATTTACTCCCACATAGATCAAAGCTAAAAAGCATAAGTCATTCAGTTAAGTAGCTAATTGGTTATAATTAGCAGTTTTATAAAGCACTTACTTTATGTGCTCCACTTGCTATAACCCATTCTCTTTGATCTTTAACAGCAGCAAGCTTTTGGAAAATGTCTATGAAACAAAGGAAATCACATAAATTGAAGCTTTACCACTTAATATTTTTCGTTTTACTAATCAGATAATAAAGCAGAACATCAGATAAGTTCTTTGAAGCATGACTAGCTCATTTTACTCTGTTATTTCAATGCATAAAGAGGCATTAATTTCTTAAGGATATATTACAAAAACAAGACGTGCTTCTCCACAACAGTTTCAGTTTTTACTTGTGTGATGATGCCTGCAATTAATCTGGTAATATCTTACTTAATGACCATCTCAAGTATTTAAAACATTTTTAACCTCACACAAATTGCAAGCACCCTTTTACTTATGTTATCAGCTATAACACTTACATGTCATGTTTACCAACTTGTCGACATTGTGTTGCTCTTCTCCGTAATTCAGATAGGCATTTGCTATTGTTTCCATATACTACAAGTAAGGGGAAGGGGGAAATAAAGAGTACTATTAAAAATAGTTTGAAAAATTCATAAGCCTAGAGTGTTATGCAGAGAAATAGCCTGTAGGTGGTGCATCTGTTTCACCAAAAAGGTAAATCTGCAACATCCCACATAATATTGTTGAAAAATGTCAGGGAACAGAAGAGATCTTGAAAGTACAGGAATTCAAAAAGCAGGTGTAAAATTCCACAAAAGGAAAATCCACCGAAGACTATAAAATACAACGACCCTACTTCTAAGGCCAAAATTCCCTTCTTTGCAAGCTGCTAGAGGGTTGATAAGAGTTTTCTGGGGAATTACCGCTTCATGTTTCTGCTTTCAAACTTTTCCCTCAGTACTGACTATTGGCCACTGTTCGGAACAGCCAGATGGATCCTTAGTCCACACAGCTAACAGGCTCAGACTCTAAAACCTACACAATTACAGGAGGGGATTTTTTTTATTTTTATTTTTTTATTTTTTTTTCTTTTTGACATAGCCAACTGGTCAGAAATGGTGGAAATATGATTGGAAATAACCCTAATAACTACCTGGTCAAACATATTTTTCAAGGAAATGAGAATTATCACAGGGATGTAATATCTGTTAGTACTCAAAATCATCATATGATTCTCGGTATTGCTTATACATTGGTTTTACATATGGTGGCATTTTTTAATTTCTAGAACACTGTGTAGGGGAACTGCAGGAGTTTCAAGCAGATGATACAGAGAGGCTGAACTACAGTAGCAGCACACAAATTAGAATGAAAACTCACATGAGGAGGACACTATTATGCGAAGTAATATTGGTAATAATAATTTTATTAGTGTTTTCTACTAAAACACCGTAAACCACTTTAAAATTATAATAGTTTTTTTTACCTGAAGCTGCCCCCCTTCTCCCCCCCCATTTTTAACAGTGTATAAAATAGTCTAATGGAGGACTTTACACTTGTGATTTCAGAAGAAGATTTGGATTCACAATTTACTTTGAAATTACAGCCACTTCCAAATTTCTGAGGGATTTTTGAAAGCCTTAGCTATAACTTTTTTCAAACTGCATTTCAGAGTGCTGGAAACCCTATTAACACTTAATTTTATCTCACTGAAAAGGACACAAAATATTAAGTTCCCCAGAAGTGCAGAAATCATAAAAATTGCATCTCATGACTTTTTAAAATTCTCTATGCCTGCAACACATGCATAGTAAAAATTCTCAATTATATTCTTTGTATTGCTGCCACAGAGGACTCCACATAGAGATGTTGGCAATGTCTCAGAAGGCCATAACACTTTGCAAGCCCTCCAAAAGGTAGGGCTAAGCATTAATGGCATGTGACATCGGAAAACACCAAGCAGTTCCTGTAGGAACTATATCGATTAGAAACTAATAATCTTTAACTCCTGCACTTTAAGGAGGTTTCAAACAGGTGACTGTCTGACCAAAGGGCTCATAGCTCATTATTGGTCCCTTGAAATACAGATGACTCCATAAATATTAATGAATGATGACTGCATTCTACAAAGATACATTTGTTTTAAAAATTCTGATTTCTTTTCTAGAAAAAAAAAAAATTCCCAACAATTTCAGAGATATTCAAGGTATGTCATATCCCACTACTAAATTGGCACTGACAAACAAGTATTAAAAACTCAGGAGTAAAGCAGTATTAACACAGAAATAACAACGTAGCAGTCAGTTATTGATAATGTTTTGTAATGCAAAAGTACTGTAGTCCCCAAATTTAAACCTGTTCAACATTCTATCATTATGCTTTTACCTTTGAGAATTCATTTGCTACAGTTCAAGACGGCTTTACTCATCTTCCTTCAGAAGTCTACTGTTTCATTTGACTGAACCAATTGTTCAGACTTTTCTAATCCTTCTTCTACTTCAGGAGGCATTTGTTAAGTCTCCTAACTAAAAATCCTTGTTCAAATTCTGCTAGATTATAAGGAGAGCTGTTTTGTGCACTAGTGAAAAAAACCACACCAGCTGTTTATGTGCAAACAGAGGAATAGACTCACTTCTTTCCATAAAACAAGAATACATGTACACTGCTTTTCACAGTGTATTTCATTCTAATCATAATAAACTGACATGCAACATAACGGATAAAGGTACTATGAGGAATTCTACCTGAGCTAGATTTTCAATCCCACCCAAGCTGTGGAGCATTTCCTAGAAGAAAATAAAAAATAAAATAAAAAAAAGAGTCAAAATACAGAAAACACTAGAATGAGAGAGCATTAGAGTATAAATGCTCTGTTTCTTATAAATATTGAGAAACCCTAACTCTAGTGGTCCAAGTCAATGGATTCTGGAGATGTTTAACATCTCAAGAGTTCAGAATTACTTTCAGTAAGTAGAAAAATAAAAACATAGAAGAGATATTTTAAACATTCTAAAACTGGAAAAATGGTATAAGCTTTGGAATATGTAGGAAAAATATACACAAATCCAAATATCTTAACAAATGTCTCAGACTTAGTCCTATGAATAATAACTGTAATAGCCAAAATAAAATTAAAAGCTAATTGTTTGGAGTTTCAGAGCATTGGGCTGCTAGGAGGAACAGGCAGCTTTCAGTTTTCTTCACTTACTAAATAATGGGAATTTTACATATCTGTATGGTAAAGTCAAGTATGAAGTCTAGGGCTCAGAGCAATGACCAAGTTATGAAGATTTACAGGTTCTTTGTTAGGGTTAGCAATAAGAGACACTTTGTAAGAGATATCAGAAATTGAGCAAGTTATGCAGTAACACTACAAATTCACTCTTGGAATTTGTTTGTTTGCAAATCACACCTTCACATATAGAAATATATGTACATTCATATAATAATACATCCATAAGTATGCATGTTTTTGTACACATGCACCAACAAAACTCATATGCATGATGCTTACATGTATTCCCTTATCCAAGCAAGAAACAATATTTTGATATACTGACCTGATAGCATGGATCCCTTATTAGTAATCTCAGGCAGATTAATACTCTAAGAAAATGGATGGATGGAGCCTGATTAACCCACTCACTGAAAAAAAAATATTCAAAACATAAGCCAAATATAATACAAAAGTATTAAAATACTTAAATAAAACTATGATTAGGGAATCAGTTGACTAGAAGATTAGTAACTTACAACAGCTGAAGAACATACTATACTATAGAACTTTTAATGCCATTTCTATTCAAACATAGTAACAGCTTTAAAGAAAATGATTTTCTTATATGAACATTGCCAGCCATCACTTATTATCACTGAACTGATGCAGGAAAGTACATGCTTATCTCTAAGCACAAACTGATCATGCTTTGATACAAACTTACTTTAAGCGTTTAGATCAAGGCTCAAAAGGGCAAAATCACTGAGAAAACACATACCAAACTTCAGTGCAAAAACACATGTACATAAAATTTAAAACAAACCACATGGGTGCTACAGAAGTAAAAAGCGCTAGATTTGAAATAATTTTTGGAATTATCATAATCTAGCCTGCGTTTTAAAAACTATTACCATTAGTCCTTGGAACAATTTTTTATTTAGTTTAAATCTTCTTGATATAGGATTATAGTTCCAAATAGAACTTCCTCTTTTATATTTCTCCATAGAATCCCCCAGCACAAGACTCGGCAGAAAACACTTCAGATACACACAAAGGATTGAGGGGCAATAATCCTGCATAAAATACCAGTAATGGAATCACCATTTCCATTATCTATTGAAGATATATATCCCTATTTTCTTATTTTAAATAAACCTAAAATTGGATATCTTTGTGGTGCATTTTTTTTGTTGTTATTTTAACTGAGGGAACAGAATCTGTAATATCTGGGCAAGTTTCCAAGGAATGGAAAAAAGTCTATGAGATGTGGCAGTTCTCTTCCCTTTTTATCATTTGCAGTTAGGAATGATGCCAATGTCCAAAAATACTTTGATAAAAATAAATGTTTTACAAATAGTTACTAACAAAATCTCAGCCTTTCTATGCCAATTCTCTGCCCAAAGTAATACTATTTTTCATTATGCTTCCATAATTGGACACTTCAGAACAGCATGAAACTTTGTAGGTCAGATTTTAAAGTGGCCTGAAGATCATAACCATGGTGGATCTACAAAGTTTGGTTTTTTTCGAAAAAGCTTTGACTCTTAACAGAAGTTAGTTTCTTTAATGGAGCAACACATTGGTCATGTTTCCAAGCAGGGCCAGTAATTCTCTGACCCTGGTTAACATTTGAGAGTCTCTTCTGCTATAGTTACATTTACAGTACACGTTACTAGATACACTAGTGTATATCCAGGATACGCCAGCAGGATTTTTTCAGCCTGCTTTGTTATACTCCTTAGGCAAATTACTTAAGTTAAGCTGATCACAGGTTTTTTTGTCGAGAGAACTACCTACAACCAGGCCTTCTGTTGACACAGCGAAGCCAGTAAGTGGGTGTGATTTTTCCTTGCACCCCAACCAATGTAGTTATACCAGCAAAAGCATGTAATGCTGATGAGACTGACGGTTTCTAAGATCTGAGACAATGCAATGGAAGTAGTTCCAAAGAGAGGACACTGTTACAGCCATAGTAAAATATTTATAAAGTGCAACTAAATGGGTTTTACATTCCTACTAATACATGCTTTTTTCATCAACCTTACCTGGGTGCTTTCATTTATAATACATTTGTTATATTTGCTATATATATATATAGCTATATATATATATATTGCTATATATATATATATAGCTATATTTGCTATAATATAGCATTTGCTATTTCATCATCAACAACAAATACTGAAGAAAACAAAAACCAAAATATGAGCTAGGTGTGGCACAATGTAGAAACAGAATTTGGGAAGACACAAAGCAAGTTATTCTTAGAATTTTAGTAAATGAAGCTGAGCCACTGACATCCCACTGGTGTGTACTGAGATGATAAAGTTAATGTGAAACAAAAGAGGTACCAGATTTACAAATCACTTACATGACCTTACTTGGGCTTTAAAATGGAAAAGCACAATACACTGCAGGAGTGTATAGTAATAGAAATCCTGAAAAACATATTCTTCTTTTCAGAAAATACCTTCTTCTATGCCCACCTGCCCCCCCATTTTTTTAAGGTCTTGCAATTCTTCCTCGTTCAAATCAGAGCAGCATAAGAAAGGTTTTTCCTTTCTAATCCTGTTATACACACAAATACAAATAAATATGAACAGTAACATAAACTCATCTGGTTTATGAAAGCCACTCACCTTTCTGCATATACACAGCAGTCCATAAAATACAAGTAAAATCAGAAAAATAAAAATGAAATTAGAAAAGCAAACCATAGATTACAGACACCAGTACAAAGGAGACATGGCAGATGTTAGAATTTTGGTCATCCGAATTTTAACCAGGCCTTCCTTTTTCCATGACACTAATCCAAGCATTTGGTCTTCAAAGTCAAGACATAAGTGGTTGTTTAAAACTGAGACTATGCAGAGATGTTAAAGCTGGTAGTTTCCACATGGAGGTCTATTGTTGAAACATATATGCTACATGAAACATCACCCACACATCTTGGTTCTTTGCTCAAGGCAAGAAAGCATGAGCTCCTTGGATATGAATGTGCTCAATATACTGACCTGCTGGTGAGTCTGTTCTTAACTAAAGCTGTAAAGATCTCTTGAAACAGCTTATGTTTGGGATGCTTGCTAAAATTTCTCTCATTCTTGTAGGTCACACTAATAAGGAAAAAAAAATAAAAAATGCTTAGTTGCTGATTATCTCACCACATCATAATTTTAGATTGCCAAAACTCAATATTAGCAGGAAAAATTAAGAAATGTCATATCAGCAGTTACAAGGGAATAACACAACTTCGTATTTCCAGATACAAACAGCATGGAACAATAGTCTGTCTCGTGCATAAATTGGGACTACTATAATGGTACAATATAGGCTTCCCAAATAAAGAAACCATTATTTTATTTAAACTGACAATATTAACTCTGAACAGTACATGCTGCTGAGTGGGACCATGTGTCTGAAACTTACAAAGGCAGAAACAGTCACAGGTTTAGAAAGTTAAAAATATATAATTTATATCTCGCATAGAATCATAGAATCATAGAATCATTGAGGTTGGAAGAGACCCTTGGGATCATCGAGTCCAACCATCTACCCTACTCTACAAAGTCCTCCCCTACACCATATCCCTCAGTACCGCATCTAAACGTCCCTTAAACACAGCCAGGGATGGTGACTCAACCACCTCCCTGGGCAGCCTGTTCCAATGCCCAACCACTCTCTCTGTGAAGAATTCCTTCCTAATGTTCAATCTAAACCTCCCCTGTTGGACCTTGAAGCATAATGGGTTAACATGAAAGTACAAGACATACGTACAAATATAAACGCCTTCAACACTGCAAGAAGCTTAAGATACATAAAGATGTGCAGAGATGTAACACAGTGTCACATTAACTTTTTTTTTTACCTGAAGTTTTCAAGTTCAGCAACTTCTGTTGGTTCTTGCCATTGACTATGGGGTTTTTGTTCATTGCTTTTGATGTTCTGACGAGCTTTTGTCACACTGGTTTGACTGCTGTCAAAGCGTATTGCTGGAAGCTAAGGAGTAAAGAGTTAGTACTCATGAGTTACACACTGCATTTTAAGTTTTATAAGAATATTATTGAGCAAAAGTACTTTTTGTCAAGTTCTGACTTGAACATTGGACCTAGAATCTGCCATTATAAAATTCACACACACCCCACACAAAACAAAACTGACGTGGTAGAAAACTGATGTAAAGCAAGGCTGGAAAACTAGTACATGGAGATATATAAATTGAAAGAACGGTGACTTTTAAAATTTATAATGGCAAAGCTCAGCAGAATCTGCAACACACATTCATTTCCTATGCTCCTTACTCATCTCACTTCTACAATTGCACAGCCTTCGTATTCTTTTCAGAAAGAATCCGTAGAACTCATATGTTTCAGCTTTCTGCTGAGAAGAAATTCCATGCCTCTATCCAGGAAGGGAGTGCATAACTCCTATCTCACATGGACAATTCCCTGAGTTATTTTGTCATATCTTTTTACAGAATAGAAAGGAAGAAACTGTTCTGGCATTCCAAGGACTCACACCCATCATCATGTCTTGGTTTTCTTTGCTTCAAATAGGAAACACAAGCTTCACTAAGTGACTTGAGGTGAATATTTTACCATGTCCTGTAAGTTTCATGCATTGATATTTATGCCTTGGAGATTTTTAGCTCAAGTGTTATTCTCCAGAGACAAACTGCATATGGTTAAAATGCTGAGGTTTTTTATTTTATATTATTTATCATCATGTTGTAAGCAATACATCTCTAAGCCTACCTTCTCATGACATTGTTGAATGGCATGGAAGAAAACAAATCTGTTAGGCTACTTAACTATGGAACAATATGGAACAGTAATGGAACACAATATCCTAAGCATCTGCCACAAACCATAATCATCATTACTTATAATTATATAATTCTACAGCATGTTTAACAGTTATTGAAAAATACCTGTTGGTTGCTTGACTGAATATTTAAGAGAGACTGAAGTCTTTTAAGGTCAGAATAATCCCTATGGTAAAACACAATAGCACAAATATGCATGTTAATAGTTACATAAAAGTACTTTCATAAGAGTAAAGAAAGTCAACAAGCAACAATGCTACTGACACAAAATAAAGTTTTCTAGTGTTGCCTAGTGTCCCCTAGTGTCCTCATTTTGCATAGAGAAGAATTTATAGCTTCTCCAGAATGCCTTAAATCAACAAAGGTGTAAATAAACTTTGTGACCAGAGTAACAGTTGTCATGTTTATACTGCATTTCAAATTAAAGCATTCTGCTTTGGCAGCTAGTGCAAATTCCACACGGGTCCTGCTGAAGTTCAAAGAAAGATGTGAGATACTATACCTCATAGACATCCCATGAGGTTTTTTGCCTGTTGCTTTTTCTGTGCTCTTCAACTTTTTGTCCTGATCAGGCATTGTGTATCACTATTATCAGATGACTAAAAATAGACAGAATTATATTAGTACAGCAAAAGCAACAAATACTGAATTACAGAACCAACAGATAAAACTTTTAAGGAAAAAAAAAAAACAACCCAGCTCTAACATTTTCTCAACATCAACCCTTAGACATTATATGAATATATCCTTTATAATTCCAGATACTAACAAGAAAATATTTAACCTGACATACAGAAATCTCGTTTTCGCATCACACTGGTAGATAATACTGACTGTCTTACTATTACACTTCATTTTTAGTGGGATTATTCCTCATCTTGTGTATTATTACCATTATTTTTCACCATGGATTATCTACTTAGGTTACAACAGTGCTTACAGGCTGACATCAAGGTTGTATCATACAAGCTGTTGTCCAGACAACAGAGAATATAATGGTTTCATCACCTAAACTGAGAACTAACAACTATCCCTGAGAACTGCATACATCTGCTGCGTATAAGTAGAACTCCTCTGATTTTAAAAAATGAGAATATAATACCACTGTCGGCTCCTTTCTACCCATTTTACTATTCTCTAAATATGGACCATTTGAATGTTCTCTTTGGTGTCTTTTTAATAGGATTTTTCATATGAAATATGATAGCCTCCTTTTTTCTTTGTGCAGTGTAGAATTCCTCCACTATTCATTTTCATTCCTCTTCCTCTAAAGACAAAGAAGAAAACCTGGCAGGAAATAAAAGCATCATAAACTACCAGAAGCTGCTGCTTTCCAGCTGAAAATCAGAGTTATTTCGCAATTGTACATTCTGGCATCAGACAGAGAACTACCCAAAATGCAACTGTTGACAGTATGAACTTTTGCACCATATTAACTCACTCCAGTAAGCAGCCTGTAAGTCCAGATCATCTGTTTCTATTCTTTAGAACAAGCCTTTATCCTACCACTAGTCTCCCCCCAGAGAATGATTGATCTGGATCTCCAGGAAACTCCTCCTCTCTCCTCCACACATCCACTCAAAAGGGTTACTTAAAAACACCTCAGAACAATTCTATTGTACCAGTTACCACCAGGGAATGAGTATAAACAGGATCTGTTCAACCTGTTTTCTGTTCAGCAAAAAAAAAAAATAATCCTGAAATCAGATTAAACTAAATGAAGTTATTTCAATTCATTTATTTCCTTTGCTTCAAAAGCAATAAAAGTTAAGAGAAGCCAAATACATTGCTAAGAATGTTTACGAATCCTCATGAGTAAGAGCTTCCATGTATTGTTTTACTGATATTTGTATTTTATATCCTCTCCCCAATACCCCAATCCATTTAGTATATTACTGAGGCATGACATAATGCAATCAACATCTCACATTTGCACACTATGAAATACTGTGAAACACACAAATTATCAACTTGCTCCCAAGTAAAAGTGTACAAAGGACGTATTTCAACCAATTAAAGAATCATCAAACAAAACCACACACAAAAACAACTTGTCCATGAACAAATACAGTTAAATCTTAAAATTCCCAGCATCCCATTTAACAAAGTAACCCTTGGGTTAGACTTCTAGACCACAACCGCAGGATTCCCAATATGACTAGGATTTCATCCAAAATTGTTAGATCTTTGTGATTATTTACAAAAATCTTGCAACTGTAGACCAACCTTGCTTGAGGGCTGCCAGTCCAATGCTTTTGGTGTTTGCAATACCTTAGCAAAGATGAAACAGTAACAGCTAACTAAGATTTTAAAGGTTCATTGCCATTATAGATCCAAATATCCCTGTACAAAATTGAACCTGACAAACATCAAGCCAAATTCCCTTCACTGCTGTCTGAGAATGAAGGGACGCAGCCCTCACCCAGCTCTGAGGAACCATCCTGAGGTTACCTCTCTATTTCCTAGAGGCCACTAAGCCAGCACAGGCCAGTCAACAAAAAGAGGCCAGCCCTGGCCACAAACTGACCCTGCACCACCTCTTTGGTCTGCCAGCTCAGCATCTTCAGGGGCGCACAGCTCGCTGGACTGGGAAACCTGATTCAGGCTGCAAATAATCTCTCCTGCTTTAACCCTGATTACATTATAGCTTGTCCCAAGTACATCTGCTGTATGAGGACAGGGACAATATGCAGCTTAAAGTGTTGTGCTCTTCAGCTTTACTACAGAGATAAACCAATTAACTAACAGGCAGCTGCTGGTGAGAATGGCAGTCCCTTTCCTTTCCCTTCCCAACCTCAGCCACTCACCTCCACATCTTCAGCTTTTTTGACACAAACCTGAGCCAATGCAGAGAGTTAAGCAGAAAGAAAACCAAATGCTTCTATTTGTAAAGTTAGTTTTCTACCAATTTAGCTCGCTTTTGCAGTCATAGAATGATAGAATGTGGTGGGTTGGAAGAAACCTTTAAAGGCCACCTAGTCCAACCCCCCTGCAGTAAGCAGGGACATCATCAGTCGTCTGATGAGTACCTCTGCTGACAAGGCAGGGGGCAGGAATGCACAGCTGTAAATAGAGGGAGAAAGAGCAGAAAACCCTTTAATCAGTAGCCAGTCATTGAATCAGGCAGGTGTATTACCACCAAACCCTGAGTGAGGGGTAGATAAAAGGAAACAACCTCCAAACTCCTGGTTCCCTTGGATCAGCCATAAACCAAGACGAAACAGACATGAAATATTTCCTTACCTATTCTCACAGTTATTTGACTTTCTTGAAATCATTGAATAAGTTCCCACCCCCGTGTGTCTTCTTTACTCCTGCCAGCAGAAATTTCCATGGAGCCAGGCTATTAACTATCCTCATAACTAACCCCCAGTTATTAAGTGAGCTCCATAAGTAATGTATAAGAAACAAACCAAACAACACTTGCATTCCACTGAAGTTATGCCAGAAAAAGATAGAGGTCAGGCAACTCTTTAAAAGAACAGAAACACATTAAAAGGAAAATGTCTTTAGATCAAGGAGTCTTATTCAATTCCATTTAAAACAATAAAATGAGAGCAATATTAACTAATTCATTTTAACCAGGGATAATTACATTTAATTAGCTATGTTAATTCTATTACATAGAAAGAGAGATGCATTCTGATAGCACTGGCATGCAGGATAGGACAAGAAACATTTCAAGAATGCTGTCAGAAATAAAAGAATTCACATGATGAGAGACGGGAGACAAAGGAATTACCACCCCAGCCTTGATCTGCAGTCCAGTCTGGTATCTGTCTCAGATGACACAAGCACATAAAGCTTCAGAAGGCGAAATCAAACCATCAAACAAACAAAGATACACTGGAGAAAAAAAAATCTACCACCACAAACTTCACTGTACTCGTTAGAAACTCTCTTAAATAAAAAGATGCTTTATAATCTTTATTAGCAATAACTACTGAATATGGATAGTTTGTAAGACAACTGGTTCTTTGGTTTACCCTTGAATTCCTTTCTTAATCACTCCAGTGGCTGAGTTCCGCTGTCTAATTATGCATAGAAGGTTAACTGGCTTAAGCTGGATAAAGAAGCAGTAGATGCATTTTTAAAGCCAAGATATCTTGGCTTTAATAAGACCTTTAATGCTGTCGCTAGATAGGAATGTATCTAATAATATAAGCTGTGTGTGAGGTCAGATGAAAAGTCACTCCTTAAAAGAGCAATTATCAATATATTATTGCCAAAATAGAAATGCCAAAGGAAGCATAAAAGATGATGAAAAGTTCCCAGAACGGAGCTTCTCTTTCTCCGGTCTGATGAAAGCAAAGGGAATTCTGGACCTCTTCCATTCTTGTTGTCAGAAAGCACGGCAGTCAGAAGGAAATTCTGCACTGATAAGCCCATACAGACAACGTCTGAAGAATATTTCTTACACATTTTACTGACTGAATTAATATGGAAATCTGCATGTTTGCTACGCATGAAAACTTCCATATGCATATAGTAACTTCAAATTTTATTTTGTTTAATAATTTCTTTGAAGGTTGTCTGAAGATTAATTAGGATCCAATATTAGGTTCCAGTTTTTCCAATAAATTGAAATATTCAAGCCAGTGCTTGTTTAGGGCTTTGTTTGTTTTCACTCTGCGCCACCCCAGTTCCAGTGGAGCCATAAACGGCCAGGCCTATTCTCAGATTCCAGGAGCCGTGCAATGCAAGTCTCTGAGCTACTTTCCAGATCATAACTTTTATCTGTAGATTCTGCCTAAATCTACCCGGGTAATCTGCAGTTCAGAAGATGTAGGAGAACAAGCGGATTTGTGAGGTCTAGTGAGCAGCTCTGTATCCATGCAAGGATAATACATAGCTCTGTGAAATTCACAGAATCATACACAGAATACATACCTCTGTGAATTCCATCCTCTCTGCCCTCACTACAAGGCAGACCTTGTTAAGGAACTGTACTGCTAGGACCTAGAGCCTCTGGGAATCAGGAGAGACTGCAGCCTTCTGAAGGCTCAGGGCTGGGGAAGACGCTGTTGGGAGGCTTGGGGGAGGGATGGGGGCAGAGTAACCCTTGTTTTACAGGCATTGCTCCTAGTTTGTTAGGCAAAAATTCAGGAGTGAGGTGCCCTCTCGAGTTGGCAGGCGGTGTGCTGCACAAACCCCGCTTCATTTAGGAGCACAGAGATTCCCTGGAGCCTTCACATCTTATTCACCTCTAAGCAGGCCTGGCTCAGCAATTGATTTTTACATTATATTTTTTTCTGAGGTGTTTTATACCAAGCTGCATGTTTACATACATTCCTAAAGGCTAGCATTACCTTTTGAGCTTTTTCATCAACAAGCTGAAACCTCTACTTGATTAGAGTGTGGCCGAAACATGCCATCACCCCCTAACTGCGTGACAGAACGGCCTCGCGCTGAGCAGACGGCGGCCCGATTCCGTTGCCTCCTCCGCCCCCTCCCCAACGCCCCGGTACTTGCCACGGGAGGGGGCAGCGAGGGGCTGCTAGCCCTTCCCGGAGGCCGGTTTCGGGGAGCGGGTCCCACAGCCGCCGCCGCAGCGGAGACGGACGGTGTTCCCCTCCCTCCCTCCCTCCCGACCCTCGGGGAGCTCCCTGAGGGAGCGGCGCGCGCGGGGCGATCGCCGTTGCATGGCCCCCCCCACCCCACCCCGTCCCACTCACGTCGCGGCACGCGCTCCGCTCCGCGCCCGGCTTACGGGCGGGGGGGGGGCTCTCCCTCCCGCCGGGGAACGGAACGCCCCGCAGCCAATCGCGACCCGTCTTCTTCGAAAAGCCCGGCTCGTTGGCCAATCGCGAGCCGCCGTCTTCCGCCCCTAGCGACAGTTCCCCACCGTTGCCATGGAGACAGGGACGCCACGGGGAGGGCCGCCCGCTCGGCGTGTAATAAAGAGAGGAAAAAAGTCGTAACTCAGTAGATTTTTATTGCTTTTACCGACTTTCTGAAACATTACAAAAGATAATTTTATTCTAGCAGTAATTAAAACAACAAAGGCTGGATCTTTCACATTAAAGACAAATCTGAGAGTCGTGTTTTCTGTAGAAACTAAATATGGATTCTACATTTGGAATAATGTTTTCATTTGCTTTGGATTTTGTTGTAAAGTAAGAAAACACCGTTGTAATTAGAAAAGCAGTCATAAAAAATTCGAACCGTACAGTATGTAATCACATTTGAAATAGTCAGTATTAAAATCAAAATTGTAGTTCAGCTACAGGTGCTGAACCCTGGAAGACACCTTTGCACAGGAGTATCAGCAACAATAAAGAAAAGTATTATAAATGATGCGTCTTGCCAATAAAATCATTTAGAAAAGTACTGATTTTCAAACTCATTCATTATTCCAAATAAACATAACAGATACTAAATTCAGTATCAAAGTGTCTTTAGATTAACTTCAATGCCAACTAAGTCCTATAAGTTTTCACTAAAAATGTTACAAAATAAAATCGACTTAAAATTACTAAGCAATTTGCTTTATTTATAGCACTACTTTTAGGCTGACTCAAAGCTGTGTGCCTCTAGTTTTAAAATTTGCTGTAAAATAAATTACTGTTGGTATAAACAAAGTACTTCACACATTTGTACTGTACTGGATAATGAATTTGACCTAGATGAGCAATCAAAACATTACTAATCACATGAAGCAAAAAGAGAACTAAAATCATCGTGGTGCTCATCTAACAGACTACATTTGTGAACTGAAAAAAATCGTAAACTGTTTGTCTTACGATGTCCAGAAACGTATGTACAAGACAACCCTTTGGAATGGCGCAGGCTCCGCAATGTGACGCTGCTGTTACAGGTGTATTTTACAGCCTCTCGAACCTGCCTTTGCAAAGGGCACAGATTAGGAAGCTCCCATCTGAAGAGAGAGATGCGGGGGAAGCAAACGGTCAAGTTATGGGAGAACTTTCATTGAGCGGAGAAAAAAAAAAAAAAACGGCCAAGACATTTGGTTGAAAAAAACCTCTACTAGGGCACCGAATTCTACCCCAACAGGTTTTATGATGACAAACTTGGCAATTTGGAACATTTCACTGAATAACCTTATGTTACAGATGCAAAATAAATCTAGGAAGAAAGTATAATTAACTTGGGCATACGTAAACAGAATAAAAAGCGTGTCATTGTAATACATATGAAAATACTAAGAATGAGTTTCGTAGAATATAATTTAAACACGAGACTGCATTTTGAGCGAAATATTTTAGACGATAATTTAAACGGAGTGGTCAAAATTAAGACCTACACTTTATGTAAACATTCATATTTATAAATAAATTAGAAAAGGAAAAAAAAGACAAAAGGAAAAAAAAAAGAGGGACTTCCTGAGGTGGCTCTGCAGCCAGATACACAGTAGCACTAAGCTCCATTCCGGGAAACCAAGGCATCTAAAAAAAAAAAGTGCAGGGCTGTTTTATTTTCCTCTAACTGTTGGAATGGACATACATTGGCGTAGTCTTTACAGGGCTTAACCCTTATTTAAAAAAAAAAAAAAAAAAAATCAGTGCACAGCAATTATCACTGCTCTTTTGCATCCATTAAGGCAAAATGTCTATGTACCTACAGTAAACTACATCCGTGGCCATTTAATACTATGTGTGATTTTTAAAGCAGAGAAGGTGTAATATGAGCAGCGAATCACTTAACCGTAGATTATTGGTGTGATTTTATGCACTTAAAACCAGATCTTCTTCTATTAACGGGAAAAAAGTGCAAGCACAACATGCTACTGACCAAGAACACTGGAACTAAAGGTCACTGTTAAATGCTTTGCAAGTCATGGTATTTCTGGCACTGATTAAAATATCTACACAATTAAATTTAAATAAATACTGTGATTAGACTTGTGGGGCTTTGGTTTTGTTTCCTTTCAACTTCACTAGAAAAATACCCACTTCCTGTAACGTTGACCAAAACTTAAATCTTTCTGAAGTAGAAGCCAGACACAAGATGTGCAGCACCAGGGGACTCTGATTTCCAGCATTAAAGAGTTAAAAATCTAAGAAGTTTATTATAATTATTTGGGTCTTTGGAAATTGTTGTAGAACTAAGTGTATGTAACAAGCTACTGGGAGGACTGGTACAGAAGTCATGTATCGTGGATAACGCTATGTAAACTGCCCAAAGTATCTTCCCTCTTCGATTCAGCAAGAGCTACTTAGTAGTCAACAACTGACATTGTAGATGTATGCTTTATTATTTCTTTTTAAAATAATGCAGAAAGTTTTGGGAACCAACTGCTATAGTTTCACTGTATCTCAGTTTGACTAGAGGGAAAACATGGGTATTTTCTGAAAGAGCACCTACTCAAGCTAAGGCACAAGCTACACTATTGTCTTAAGAATAGAGGAACACGTATATAGGTCATTACACAGTATTAGTCAAATTGGTAACGCAGACCTCACTTGCTTTGCCACTGACCTGAGCCTTTGTTATGACAGTTTGGATAACATTATTTGTATTGCTGTACACTATTATTTACTTTCTTTAAATTCTCTTCTTGGAATTCAGCCAAATGAAAAAAAGAAAAGCAAAAATAAAAATAAAAACATTATTTAGTTATATTACATTTAAAGGGAATGGTAACAGTCCATGTAACTTAAATGCTATTTTAAAATGTTCTATTTATTCCCACTGATTGCTTTATTTTTGTAATATAAATTACCTTCTCTCCAAGTGACACTTGGCTGAAGAGCACCAAAATTCCACTTCAAGTGGTATTTTCAGATGAATTCTGCCCTCCTCCAGAAATCAGCTTCTTTTGCATTGTTGGGAATTTTACAACATGGTCCACGGTAAAACTCTCAACTTTGCCAAAAAGCAAAATTAAGCAAACAGCATCTTCTAATTTTAAATGAGCACAGATTCTAATTAAAGCCATTGTAGTACATCCAGAAAGGGCTGATGGCAATTCAGAAATGTGAAAAGATCATTCAGAAATTAAAGCCAAAAAAGTAAGGTGTAAGGCAAAAAAAAAAAATATTAAAAATGGAAACTGCGCAGGTAAGTGATCAAGATTTGCATTTATACATAAAATTCTCATTATTTCAAATATTATAATGCTAAACACTAGAACTTGAAAATGTAAGTACAATAAATGCACTGACTGCATCTTTATCAGTGAGCCTCAAAAAAATCCCATTTACTTTAATAAATGAATATTTACTTTAATTCATCTTAAAGATAAAAATTTATACTGATTAAAATAAATAAAACATTTAAAAATAAGTTGGTGTGCTATCATATACGCCCTTTACAATGGAGAGGATAAGAACTGTACACACAAATACCACAAGCAATTTGTAATCCATAACATAATACTGATCATAAATCTAGAATTAAACTACAGCTCATGTAATCAAATACACAGTAAATTTAAAAATTAATTCAGCAAGAAAGATATTTGATGAGGACATGAAATACTCTAAAGTTTCAGTCTTGAAGCTGAGTAAATCAGACTCTGAAAGTCGATGGAAAAAAGCAAGTAAGAACAGGAACCAAAGAACTGAGAAGTACCAGTGTGGTAAGTCTGTGTCACTTCCTATAGACCAAATTGCTGCCTGTAAATCCAATTTATATTGTGTAAACATGGAGTGTCCAAAATGACAAATACTGACTTGGGACTGTAACTACAATTACTGCACTCATACTGCTACTGGATAACAATGAAAAATCAAGGGTGAATTGAAAAAAAACAGTAGCAGAGCAGGGTATTTATATATATTTTAAAGATCAACTAACCACCTGACTTAGGGCTCTAGGCCACTTCCATAAAATAGAGGAGAGACAGAATCCAGAAAACACCAGAATGTAGTGGAGACATAAAACACAGTAGTTCTTGAAAACAGCACATTAATATTTGTTCTATGAAATCACAAAAAAGTATACCCTGCAAAAACAAGCAGTAACTGCCTTCATGGAAAACAAACTTCTGTAGCGCACATAATCAACAGAGGTTCTGCAAAATTTTAAGCAATGTGGACCAGTAATCGTCAGCAAAAGCTGATTTAACTTTTTTATGCACATATTGATTATTGAAAATAAGATGCATTCATTACAATCTTCCTATTTAAAAATGAAAATAAAATTTCCAATAAAATAAATAGCTGAAGTGTGATTACCATTCATCCGATCTGTAGGAAAATCTTCTCATTATGCAAGCATATCTACAGTGCCCTAAGCAATGGCAGAATTAAATACTTGTTGCTCCTTAAATTGGAAATCACACTTCAATGGTATAATATCCTGCAGTGATATATATACACACACAAATACACGCAATTCCCCTTGGTTCAGTTCTATAAAGATGTTTCAGCGTCCACGTATTTCACAACAGGTGAATCTTCCACGTTTATTTTCACGCTTTCTGGTTTTTCAGGGCTGTTTGAAAGCAAAGGGGAAAATGCAAGGCTTAGTTCATGTTAGTAATGGTTAACTTTCAAACATTTTATACTTAACAATGGACAATGGAAGTATTTATGTAAAAATACTTTTATAATGATGCATTTCTATCACATTCTAGGAATTGTTAAATACTATTCACAGGAACAGTACAAGCTTAGAGAAATCACCAAGACCGTATCTATAAATAGCATTTCTGGTCCCAATGCTTTTACAATTATATTGATTTGAAATTTTTCTGCAAAAAATCTTTTGAAAAAAACAAACAAAATCAAAACCCACAAAAATGTCTCATTAAAGTAATCAAAAAACCATAATAAGTAACATTATTAATACTGTTTAATTATTGGGCAGGGAAGCAATTTTGTTCACAATACAAGACCAGGAAAACATTTCAGTTTTTTCAAAAAAGCCATACTTTTTGTAACTGTAGAGAACAGTTAGAAATACGCGTAAGTGTCCATTCAAGTGGAAGACCCTAAAGACAACTGGTTAGCTGGCATGTGAACAACTGACACTTAGTGACACAGACAATGAACAGTGGCTTATCCAAGGACAGAAAGGAACATCCCAAGGTAGTTACAAGACAGTAGAAGAGAAATTGGAAAAGCCTAACAGGGAGGATTCTCTAGGCATGTGTTTTAGAAGAGACATCTGTGGAGTTGCTCTTTAAGAAAAAGTATTAGAAGTCATGCAAAGTGAAACATTCTGGGATTCCTTAGAAAAATACAAGTGTGCCTGAACTCTGCAGAGTCTATAAAATATGAGAGACGGTGGAGGTAAGAAGAAAACAATCTGGATCAGTTTAGGAAAGACAAAGAAATCTAAAAAATCATTTTTTTAAAAAGGTAAGATGTTTAAGAAATAATGGTAACCCACACAACAAGTCATCTGGAATTCCAAAAGACATTGATGGCTTCAAACTGCATCTCATTTGAAACCTATGAATCTTAAAGTAGCAGTGCCCACAGAAACAGTTTCACCACAGCACTAAACATCTGTCCATACTATCAGATGAGTGTTACACAGAAAAACCTTAACAGAACCGAAATGAAAAATTTACTGGGAATTACTTCTGACTGAGCAGTGATGACATCTCTAAATGTCTCCAGCATCCACTATACAAAAAAGAGTAGTGAATACCTCAAAATAGCAACCAATTAATTGAGTTAAAGCTCAAAAAAGTTCTGCCTTCTAACATTTTCCAGATCCATATGATTAAAAAAAAAAAAAAAAGATGGAATACTGAATATGACCTAAATAGACCAAAAAAACATTACAAAGGGTCAGAAGCCTAATTCACTAGCGCTACATATAATTCTACACTAACTTAATCTACTCAGGTAAGCACAAGATGGAGTTGAACTAACTTCTAACTGCCTGAAAACCAAATCTAAAAATTTTAGTTCTTCTGGAAAGAGAAATACAGACCTGTATCTCTTCAAGACTTATACACCCAATGACTATCAGATATCGTACCAAAGCATCCAGATTCTCTAACAGGCTTTTCAGAACTCAGCATGAAAGGAATGAAACAATTAAAATAGGAGGGTATACTGACACACTTACTCTGTTATCTATTGCCCCTGTTATCTTCCTGCCAGCCTAGCTTGTGTGGTACCAAAGTTTTTTAAAGTGCTTAAAACATTTATTTAAATTATTAAAAATGTTTAAACAATACTGGCTGAAGATTAACTGAAAATGGTGCCTACACTAATGAGTCTCTTTAGCTTTCCCTATTACAATACCTCCAAGTTCTTTTCTTGTCCCCTCCTTCACCCTTGGTTGCCCCACTATCTGGGGCAACAAAAACAAAGCGTATTTCCATGCCTATTTTGGAGCAATGCACGTGCTGAATAAACAGATGGTGTACAAGTGCTAAGCAGCCAGCCACTATTGCTGTTTCTATGATGGAAGCTAAACAATATCAAATAGCTTGGAACTATTATGTAGGAATACTCCCTCACCACAAACTCTTCCACCAAGACGTCATTTTTACACAAAACTTGACAATTTCACATCTCTGAAATTTGTCTTCCTTTGACAGATTTGGCTGAAGGGGATCAACCAAAAGAAGATGCAAGTACAGACAGCAGGCCTGCATAATCTTAGTTTTTAATGTCAACCAGGCCAATTTTCCCCTCTTTCCTACATAAAAACTATTAAACAATAGTTGTGCTGTGATGGAGCAGTCCACAGATACCAGTCCCTATAAATTACAGGCCTTTCAGGAAGTTGGGGATGTTCTACATGAATATTTGGTTTGTTCCCCTTGATAGATTCAGCCTGACAGGGAATAAATTAGGTTGGAATAGCAGAATGATTCATTGCATACAGACTTTCTTGTTAGATGGGGAGCTCACTGAGAAAGAGGCACCTGGCACTGCAGAAGATGCATGTCATCTTACAGGAAATGTTCATAGTACTGAGGACTCCTAATTTGTCCAGTACTTCATTCAAGTTTATTTCATACTCAGTGAAGATAATATTTGAGACAGGTTTAATTTTTAGGGATTAACAATGAGCTGGGGAGAACCAAACCAACTCACCCACCCACAAAAACAGGGGGCAGACCCTAGGGCAGCATAAAGCAACAATGAAAGTGCTGGACTTACCTTTTATTCTCACTGGCATTTTTAATGTTCAGGATCAAACAATTTCCATGCTCATATACATTCTAGTAAAGCTTTTAGAAACCCTAAGCCCACCAGAGTAGCATACAATTGTATTAAGCAAATAAAGAGTAACTTTAAAATTGTAATAACACATTTAGCAAAATAATATGAATTCCTTATAGAAATTGTTTAACTTCAAAGTAAACAGCAAAAATGAACTTCAAGTTCCTCAAAAGTAAAAATTCAATGCAGAGTTTACAAACCACATATACTCATTTTTTGAGATGCATTTCAAGATATACAAGTCCAGCTATTAGCTGCTAAACACAAGACCTTAGTTAGAAAATGCGTGAGTAATTATAGCTACCTCAGGTTAGCTCTGGTTACTTTGGCATTCTCAGTACTCATGGCAAGAGCCTTCCACTGTGCAGTTTTGGCCATTTCGTCTGATATGTTTACAATTGAGGGATCAAGGCTAAAGAACAAACATACTTTCTGGTTAGTATTCAATACCTCGCAACAACATTATACTTACTGTCACTCATCATTTACATCAGTTGTGCTTTCTTTCAATATTTACACAGCCACAAGTTGAGTTCATGTCTTATAAACATACTTCAACAAAAATTTGAAAACGCAACTCATTAGTGCTGCCTTAATCACGTAGCATCTTAAAACAGTTTTTCGCATAGCTACCACTATAACATTGAGAATATTTGAGAGATGTTTCATTTCTAAGTTACCTGTAACTTCAGAAAATTATTTTGCATGCTCAGAAATAATGAAAGTAATCATACTGTTCTGCTAAGCCTTTCATAAATGAGAATTATTTTAAATCGCTTCCAGGAAATAATCAAGGGTAAAAGAGTGGATGTTAATAAAATTTTCCAATGTATCTAGCCAGATTTCAAGTTATTTTTTTTCCTGCAAAGCCTTACTAGACATTTTTCAAGGTCTGTTTGCCACCATCCGCTCAAGTCCTGCAGACAGTAAGTTCACCTTCACAGCTGGTAAGCTTTCCAAACCTATTTCCCCCTTTGCCCTCCACACATTTATGTGCACAGCAGACTTAATTGTTGTATGTAGATACATTTTCTGTTCCATACTTAAGCTCCAGAGTCTAACCCCGTATCTCTATGAGTTTTTCAAATTGCATAGAAATCTTTCAAGGTCATTTTTCCTCAGGAATCCCCAGAAGATGCAAGACAGTAAAATATATAGTAAAGACACATGCACACACTTGATGAAATCATAGTTCTACTGTGAGAGCAATTTGCACCTCAAGTGTTTTTTAAAAAAGTTTTAGTATTTAGCATTTTCATTTGAGTTGCAAAAGTCTAATTAAGCCTGCTTTTAGAGTAGACAATAGCACTCAACTGCAATAATCCAAAACAGTCTAATCCAAAAGCCTGCCTGTCCACAACTCATATCAGGGAAGACCTGACACAACAGTAGGTCCATAGCAAAGCAAATTTTTAACCTAGGAACACTCAGTATTAGAGAGACAAAAAAAGCTGGCAAGCTATTTATCAGTCACATCTTCCAGGCATGCTGGACAGTTGCAGAATACCTGACAGCTAAGCTGAATACATCCCCAGTAAGGGAGATACATACTGAGACAAAACACCTTCCAGTGCTGAAGGAACTTTCCATCAGTGAAATTCCACCACTTCTGTTTCTGGAAGAGAATCAGTAACCCTGTCCTCACGTTTACTTTCAGAAAATGATGTTCTGAAGTAAAAATGTCTGCTTATAAAAAGTTTGGGTTTTTTTAATGATAGAAATGATAGACTTTAGCCCTCACTTAAATAAACCATCAAAGAACTGCATACTTAAGATTTTTTCTGAAAAATCCAAGTGGCTGGTAAACACATGGCTCAACTGATGCTATTAGTTGCTTAATACTCAGTTTTTCATGCACATTAACACACAAGTATTCCACAGAAACTGACCAAGTAAGCTTCTTCACCTTGACTACAGCTGGTCGAAATTGAGTCATCTGATCTGTTCAAGATGGTCATGTAAATTTATAATTAAGATGCAGTTTTAAAAAACAATGCAACATAAAAATGCTACTATAGCACTATACATCTTCATACTTCCTAATCATGGTTGAGTTACAAGCTTGGGAAAAAAATAAGTTCAACTCATACATGATCAATTTCATATGAAGCACATTACAGCACATGATACAAAAACCTCTTAATAGACTGACATTTTATTATACCTGTATTTTAGGGTTTTTACAGGAAAATCCAAATTTGCTTCTCCATATGCGAGGTGTACACTTTCATTGTCCCCTGTATGAAGCATTCTCTCTGCTTCCTGTAAATTTCAAGTGAAAAGTTTAAAATCGTTCATGCAGCACAAATCAAGAAATATCTCATGCTGACAGTTAATTTCCACAGGGTAAGGGGCATCTCCCTGCAAGTACTGGAGTTGAATGCAGAAGATATAGTTTGAGATCTTTTTTCTTACAAGCATTTTATCCAGGGGGGAATGAAGGAGCAGGGAAGGAGAGGGTTACAAGTTTTGTAAGGAATTCACCTGGCTGGTGGACTGTTAAGATTTTTGTGGAGAAGTTATACATGCTATATTACTGTATTATTGGTAATTAGCAGTTGGTATTAACTACAGCTCTGCAAACACACACGAGCAAAACATCCCTGATAGTATGAAAAGTTTTGTGATTATTTAAGCAGGGTAAAGATCCCTGCTCCACTGCTTTTTCTCTCCCTCTCCCATTTCTCTCCTTTTAACCTGATGAACATCAAAGAAAACAACATTTTCTGCTAAAAGTTGCTTCTTTCCACTTTGCTTGCTAATTTTAATCACAAGTAAGAGTCATAGTTCGTAATAACATCACTGAAACAGTGACTTTCCTTAAAGTTAATTGCCAGTAATAGTTCATCTAGCATTAAATCTCATTAGTAAAGAATTTTAAAATGTGCATTTGGTATATAAAGTTAAAAGAATTTTAAGGGGTCTGAGCATATAAGTCTCATTGAGCATTTTCTAGTAATTTACAACGTGCTTTGTTTGGTTGTTTTCACACTTACAGCTTTCTCTTTTTTCTTTTTGTCATCTTCTTTCTTCTTTTTACTTTCTGGCATAAGATCATCAAGCCAGCTAAGCTCTCTTTTGGTGAAACATAAATCCATGAGCTTGCGAACGAACACTAATGCTAGAACCTTAAGGTAATCATAAATAAAATAATTTATAATCAACTTTTTAAATTAACAAAAACACATGCACACTTTCAGTACATTCAGAATCTTTAAATGAAGCCATTTTTTGCAGTATTAGTTTTACCTTACCATGAAGTTAAATAATTCCTACTTTCAATAGCTACTCACAACTGAATTTCTTATTCTCAGGAAATTAGAAGTCCTTGTGTTTCAAAAGTGAAGTACTACAGGTTCTTTTGTTTCTTTCCTACTCCCTTCTTTCTTAAGGCAGCAAATACGTTCTGAAGACATCTTGGATGATGCGCATACTCTTGGAAAAGTATTAACTTGTAAAACAGAAAACTTACCATCATAGGGAAAACAACAGCAGCTGCAGAGGCTTTAATCACCCACAACAGAACTAGACAAGTGAGCTGAACAACTGTAAAGATATGGACCTTCCAGAGTGGCACATAACGTAGATATATCAGGTCAGGCTGATGTTTGGCAGGCATTCCAAACAGTTTTATACGGTCAAAAAACTGCATTGAAAAATGAAATCATCTGTCAGTTAATTATTTTCTTTCCATTCAGAAGGAAATAAACATTTTTAAGTGACTCTAGAAACATATGTTAAACCCCAAAAAATACTAGCAAAGGGCACTAAACATTCGACGGGGTGGAAGCTGAGGGCTGTTTTGTTGGTTTCCCCACCCACCCCTCCATTACTACTATAAATCTGTAGTAAAATTGCAGAAAATTTGTTGCTCAGCTACACTACTGAAAGAATAACTGCAAAAGACCTGAGACATGAAGGCACAACACAGTAAGAACACCTGAACATGACACTCAGGAAATTATCCTACATACTATTCAGACAAGACAGGCTAATTTTATTATTGCTCATAAAGTAGTGTGTTACAGTTTTCTTTTCATTTAATGTTAAACAAAAGCAAATTGCTCATTAAAATCAAACTTTACCTGAATGCCTTTTAATGAAGATACTCCCATGTAAAGAAAGACACCATACAAAACTGGCATTGGAATAAACTGGGGGAGGAAAAAACTTACAGTTACTTGTGGAATCCACATGGTGTAACACTGCAGGCCATATTAGTGAAAGACATGGATCTAGTTATTTTTTACTTTATACTTTACTTCAGTGAAATCTGTAAAAGCTGAGGCTCTTTATTTATAGAGGAAATACATGCATTGAGCAGCAAAAATATCTAGAGCTAACAAGACTATCACCAAGACTAAAAAAGTACTTGACTGCCTGTTCATTCAATTTTCTGGGTTGCAACCAAGGTTTCTTTAATGCTAAGTATAGTGCTTTATGCTGCTATCTCGTAGGAACTGTATTGAGACCATCATCAACTTCATGAAATTGCCATATGAAGTTTTACTTTTGATGACTAATCTTGCATTTCTGGAGCAGATGAAACAAAAAACCCACCATATTTACTGCTATGAAAATCTGCTAATTATTCAGGTCTAATTTTTGCTCCAGTAACAATATCAATTTAAAGCTTACTAAGATAATTAATCTGTCCCCTGATTGCACTTGCATTGAACCTCTGCAGCTTACACAAAGCAAGTGAAGCTTTCTTTGCTCCTGAATTCATGTAACTTCTGGGTAAATGACTGCCAAGATACAATTAGAAATCCTAATAAAAACTGCCGCTATCAAGCCTGAACAAAAGCCTTTTGTGAAACTTAAATAACATGGAAAAAACCTATGCCTTAAGGATTATTACTGCATATATATGTGTGTGTACACATAGGTATATATATATATATAAAAACTAGTGTCCTCACTGTAAGCTCTATAATTTGACATGCTAGTACTTCACTGATGTTAATACCTACTGCATTAAATCAGTAGAAATCCATACACAGAGCAAAAGTACAACCACCTACAGATGCAAGGCTTTGTTCTCCTTCCTTCTTTTCAATAATAACAGCCATTCACATTGAGAAAGAAAAGCACTTCATAAAGAACAAACAGTAATAACTCCTATTCCCATTACCCTTGGTTCTATAAAAAAATACAAGGATTAGTTTCTAGGAATCAGCTGTTAAAACATGGGGAAAACATCTGGCTTCAGCAACCAGTAGCTTTATCTTTTGCTTTTGAGCAACAATCTATCTATTTCAGTATTTCTGCTTTTGATTCTGATCACCTGCATTATACAGCTGAGCTCTTGGTAGCTTTTCAATCAGAGATTGTCAAATCTGAATACTCATTTTTAGTAGCTGCTACTGCCTGTTTTCAGACCTTTACATTAACACATGCAAATGGTCAACTATTAAGAATCTCTAATACGTAGCTCTAATTACTAAACTATAGCTGTGTGATCGTAGATTTATTTCTTCCCATTATCTAAACTTAAACAGCACTAGAAGCTACCTTTTTCTGAAATGACTTGTGATCTGCCTTCAAACAGACTTTTACAGTTCTTTAAAGGTATTAGCAATTATGCAATTTATGCCATATCTGCTATCTTGGCAACAAAAAAGACAGGTTTTTTCATTTCTCTTTTAACTACTGAATTCGAAACAACAAAGCAGAAGTTGAATGGATTTTACTCAAATCTGAACAAAAAGCCAACCAAACTGACTAGTTTTCTTCCACTAAAGATTAGAAGGGCACTATAGGTATAAATTAAGAGACAAAGTGTAAGCTGAGAGCACAATACAACCTGCAAAATCTCTATTACACCGTGATGATGCATAAGATAATCTTGACACTTTAAAAATCAAGGGAAGTTTAATAAGCTGAAGATAAGAACGAGAAGTGAACAATGTCATTTCTGATGATCACTTTTTAAATCAGACTTTTCTGTTTCTTCTCCTAACTATATTACTTCCACTCAAGTAACTTTCTATCTTTATCACACTTTTTCTCTCTCCACTAATACACTCACATAAAAACTACAGAAGAACTATTTTAGGTAACACGGACTTGAGAAACCGAAACATATCTGGCAAGAAAATCAGGTAACAGGGACAAAGGTTGCTTTCTTCACTACTCACTATATTTCTAGCTTGTTCAGATTTCATTTTCCTACCTCTCCTTCCATCATTCCTAGTCAACTAACACCTGTTGTTAAAAAAAGCAATTTGAGAATGACTAGAGGTACATTTTACTTAATATAAAAGAAACTTCCTAACATATGAAATGCTAAATCACAGTATCAAAATCAAAACCACAAAGAAAATACAAACATTTTGGAAAAACTGTCTGTTACCTTTAACACAGAGGTCATGAACACTGACAGCCCCATCATGACAAAAATCATCAATCCCGTCACTCGCTGCTCCCGGATTCCCAAAAACTTTGGTTGCTCTCCTGGTGCTGAGCATTCAGATTCAACTTTGAGGCTGTTAACATGACTTATAGACAGGACAGTTGCAGCAACAAACCACGGTAAGCCCATGATAGAACATATCCCCAACATAATACCAACCATAAGCAGATCAAGATGGTAACCACAGCCTTTCTGTAAAATTAAGCAAACAAATCATTTGATAAACTTTCTATTTATCTGATATCGTATTTATAACTTAGCTGATAAATAACTAATAACTACAGAAGTTAGATAATTTGAGAGTGTCCACAATTTCATATTCATTCTTAGTCAATACAAACATTTATTTAGTAGCTGTTGGTAACATTCCACAGACTTGCAGAATGAATCCGATTTAAATAAACTTGACTTACACAACATTAGAGCTTTTTGAAAATTACTATTACCTTCAGCTTATGTTCTTTCCTGTTTATAATAACAGCTGTTATTTGTTGATCCATGAAAATCAGAATGGTGCAGAGTAAAGCAGGAACAGCAGCTATCAATAGTGTCCACCAAGGATTTCTTCCAAGAGGATCTATGAACCATCCTCGGTCTTTTCTGGTGGGCTGGAAAAAAATTAACATCAACAATAAGAATTAAATGACTAGAAGAAAATGCAGGTTTTATTGCTACAAACAGCTGCAATGAACAGATCAACAGACTCTTAAACATGTGCTTAATTTTTTTTTTCCAATGGCTTTGACCAAAAGACTGATTCAGCTGTTACATGTGAACACAACATTTATATAGAAAATTGAAAAAAATCCATTCCATTCCTTCATTTTTGCACATTTGCACAAATAAATGTTTCCTTTTCATTGGTATTATAATATAAAGCATAGTCTCTTCTATCAGATGAGACATACATCCAAAACAGAAAAGAGATACTACTTCATCAATGGCACCGCAAATAAAAAAAAATAAATTTCTGTTTCTACACAATTCTATTGTTCTAACGTATGTGAAACCGCAAGCATTTAAAAAGTTAAATTTTATAAAAGGATTTCTTTCTTACTTCAAATTTCTCTGGAACATGAAGCTTAGGAGAAGGTACTCCTACGAGATAGTCAATCAAAACCATGATTACTATGGTCAGAAATACTGCAAAGTCACTGATTGTAGAACGCACCTATTAAAGAAAGACTTGTGTTAACTCTTGTTTTTACATCATTAGAATTTTCTTGTATAGAAAGACAATTTTCCTCCTATGAATAATGAAATCTGTTTATATTATACTACACCACTGAACATTATAGTCATTTTCTCTTTTTATTTACAAGTTAAGCTGCCTGCCAGCATAGCACAAAGTTGTAGAAGGTAAGTATTCTGTACAACTCTTCAACCTCATTTAGAAGTGATCTACTGCAAGAAGCAAATTACTTAAAATAATGCCTTCCTCATTTTCCTGTCCCCTCAATCCTACCAGGAGGCTGGGCCATCACAGCTAGTCTCTCGTAGCTTCATTCAACAGCATCACTGAATTGTTCCAAAATCAACATTCATACATTTGATGTTTTAATAGATAGGAGAGGCATAATTTGCGGCAGATTCAGGTTATCAAAGGTGACTTTATTAAACATTAGGAACACACTGCAGGAATGAGCTGAGGGTTATAGAAGATCTAACTGCTATTTCATACATCAGCAGTTTGGGGAAAGCAATGAATTGTTTCATAAAGCTAGGTGAGGAAAATAGCGCCAGTATTATCTCTCCAAATGATACCTGCAATACCCATTAACATGGGGAGATGGACTGCTTATGTCTTCTAATGTTTAGTGTTGTAACTATACAAAAGTAGAGACTTAGCACTGAAATTTCTGCAGCACATTTCTTTCAGCTAATGTCTTCATTTTTGGAACTATTAGCTAATTTTCTAGTTTTAATTTCTTTTCTGTTTTAAAAGAAATCTTTCCACACAAAGTTCTGAAGCAAAATAGCATTCAACTCCATTAAGTTGAACTAATGCATTTATCACAAGATAACAGTAGTCTCTAATCAGAATTACCTTAGTTGGGAAATAGCGTTTGGTCTTGAATTGCTTAAGGAAAGAGGAGAGGAAAAACGTTGTAAAGAATAATATGACAGACCAGAAGAGAACATCTGGAATATATGGTCCATGATGGCCACAAGCTGATCCACGAAACACACCATGGAATTCTACACATTCCTGCAAAGATAAAAACTCCTTCAATTTCTACATTTTATTCATTTAGTATATTCAACTTAACTTTCAGCTTTTTGATATAAAGCACATTTAGGAACTTTCACAATCCCAGAAAGGGTGTCCTTTCCTTCATCACTACCTCATCCTGAAATGCCAAAAACATGTGCTGTCTGTTTCAGAAGAGCCACAGTAGGCTTCACATTATTTCAGGATAACAAACTGCTGTGCAAAACACCTACTTTCAGAGTGAATGTCTAGGCTCAGACACAAGGAGAGCCCACACACAGGTATCTACTGCCATTTTAGATATCCTAAGACGGCCAAACTAGGCACATGCAGCTGGCAAACACAACACAATCTATCGCAGATCCAAATCTTTCAAGATGTAGGTGGAAACCATATGCCAGAGTATGCAAAGTGGCTGCAGACAGCCACATTTAGGCAACTGAATACCACCCAATTAACTACTAAACAGTAAAAATGTTTCTTCCTAAAAGCCTTCAATATCACATCCACCTGGTAACATTTCTCCACCTACTCACTAAATTAGATCCTTGTATGAAATAGCCAGTTCAGAACGTAATGTTTTCAAAGCCTATTCCTTCAAACAGCTCTTCCCCTTTTCTTTTGACCTTCTAATTTTCCAAAGAATTGTTTTCTTCCAATCACTATTTAGGTAGTTTCTTTGACTATGTTGTATTTTTATACCAAGGTCTAACAAGCTAATGAAACACGTTTGCGACCACATCTTAACTGCAGATTCCATCTTCACAACTTCTTAAAAATACGTGTTTCTTCTTTCTAGGAAACTGGAGGAAGCAATTCTCTGTTTTTTCATCTCATCACATTCATCTGCACTTCAGAAAGACGACTGTTCTGCCTACCAGGATTAGAGTAGCTACCTCAAGCAGACATTTATGTTAGCATTTACTGCCATGGACTCACTCATCCAAACCACTACAATGACTACTTAAAGTATTATGGGAAGAGTAAGAGTTCAAAAATACAGTTTTAAAGAAAACAGTCTGAAAGAAACTATATGAAAAATATTAATCAAGTCTGGTATTATGTAGGTATTTATTTTTTATACGTACATACACATATATATAGCTTTTGAATACTCACAGAAACTGTAAGGTTACTCCATGCTATATTTTCCACAGATATACTCATATTCTGCCACATCTGCAAAGTTTCATTGCTGGGTTTCTCAGGCTCAGAACACACACATCTGAAGGGCAAGAAAAAAAAGTTTGCATGCTTTTAAGCCATATGTGCAAAAATGCAGTGATTTGCAGTAATTTAAAAAAATCCTAAAGAGTTTAAACCAGAGTTTATCCCAACCTTCTATGAAAGCAGCAGAGCACAAGGCATGACGTTAACAAGAATGTGCATGACAAACTAGCATTATTGGAGGGATAGGGAAAGTGAAGATGCAAAGAAGCGACCACTCAGGAGGTTTAACAGGTTGGACCAAAAAACCAAACTATGTATTTTAAAGAACTATAAGCAGGCAAAATGTTGACTTAATTATTTGAATGATCTGCCAGCTTTTAAATAAATGACACCTGAAAATAAAATGAAATTGACAATATATGTGGACATTTACATATTGTGAATAAAAGATGAAGATAATAATCCAAATGATACCACTTTCCAACAACCCTATACTAACATATATCATGTAATTTCAAAAGATTTCTACATAATTCAAGTAACTTGGCACAAATAGTTTTCTGTGTGTACAAATTAAGGTTTTCAGGTTTCTATACAGCATTAATATCCCACAGTGAGCCAAACTTCAATTAGTCCTATTGTACACTAGCATAAGAGAAAACAGAGAGATTGAAATAGTTTAGTTTTAAAAATTGGTGTAGATGACTCAGTTTCAACAATTCCTTTTCAAACCAGACACGTCATTAACGTCTACAACTTTGAGCCTTCTCTAAAATTTTGGTAGTTAGCCATTTATCTTGCATTTTGGCATGCCTTCTGATGTACACATGGCCAAAACTGGTCACTCTGAAGTAAGACACAATTTTGAGTATGCAGTGGGCTAATTTAATGATACAAATGCATAAATTGCTCAGATTTAAAGCAACTGCATATATTGCAACAGTAAGTATGATGAGACAAAAAGAAAGCATCTTTACTCATTGGTCAAGGCAGTAACATGAACAAGCATGCCAATGCGTCCACACATGAAGCAATAATTTCTAGAAGTGTCAAGGCAGAACTCCTATTCTGACCTTTCATCTCCAGAGTGACCTTTAATAAAGCTGCAATTAAAGCAAGCATTGTCACAGCCCCTCATCCCTTCCAACCACCCATAACTAACACAGAAAATTCAATTCCACAGCATCCTGAATAGAATTTTTCTGAGGTTTCTCATACTCATACCACCCCCAGCATTCCTTCTACCCTTCCACAGAGAGGCACACATTGCAGTTTAGTTCACAGTATGTCTCTAATAAACATTTTACCTATGTATTTTACTAACAGATAGAAACTTAGTACTTACGAATATAAAGTCAGTTTATCCAAATCACTGTGCATATTGAAGGCATACACTTCTCCCAAATGAAAAAGCTTTTCCAATGCCTCATAAATAAATATGATGCATATGAGCGCTGCAAAAGCTTCCTCAGTAAATCGAGTGATGTAACACACAAGGCTGCTGGCGTCTGTGGCTACAAGCACTATGCATAAAAATGCTGTCCACAGACCAATGCTAGTTCGCAGGGAGAGGTAGGAAAGATCATAATCCCTGTGTGAAGAAAGAAACAAAAGTATTAACTGTGCTCAGAAGTCACCTATGCTATATTCTATTTGAAAACAGATACTGAGGCCAAGCTTTATAGATATTCACCATTTTTTTCATCCTTGATGTTAGTTCTGAAGGAAGCAGGAACTTTTCTGTCTCATCTTCCAACCAAAGCAAAGCAACACGCCAAGGCATTTCTAGGATTGAGGGTGCAGCTACCTAGCTTGGGAAGCATCATGGTGATGACCTTTCCAGACCTACCTAGAACTACCCTCCTAGAGGGCAGACCAATCCCTGTTTACCCCTGCAGAATCAAAGCCAGCATCTCCACACAGTCAGAACATAACTTTTATTTAATCCCTAGCTGCTTCTTATCACCAATTTTCTCATTAAGGTGCACCAATGCCTCATAGCTTTGCCAAACCACATTCATCTCTTAATCTCTTACCACTGCATTTACATCTTCATGGACATCCACTTTTAAGTGATATCTGCTTTCAGTTACAGCTATTCTAACAGGCTAGAAAGTTAGAAAGCGCATCAAGCTAATACAAACAGCACTTACCTGCAAAATTTAAATAATATTTTTTCAAATACTAGAACTGGTCCGGTGCTCCCCAAAATAGTAAGAGGTTGCCCAGCAAAGAGAGAATAGGCAATCCCAGTTAATGAGGCTCCAAAGAGAGACTCTATTGCACTCTGTTTGGGGGAAAAGAAACTGCTGTAACTATGCTGCCTTTCAGGTTAGTGTTTAGCATCACATCTGCATAAATACAGTTTTAAGATGCGTTAACTTAAAAACAAGACAAGATGTAAAAACATTGCAATTAATATTGATGTTTGAGACAAGAATAACTTAACACAGTTTTGCAGTAACAATACCATAGACAAAAGATTTTGAAAACTTCACTCCTGAGAAACATAAAGCCATTCAAAACCATGAGAACAAGTTACTAGTCCTGCTAGCTATGGAGGGAAAACATACCAACAATTACTACAAGTTTAAACAACAAAAAAAAGTTACTCAACATGTAATTTATGGAAAGAATTATCTGTCTCTGTAAAGAAAATAGATATAGATATATTGCAACATACCTGTACCAAAACATGATACGGTGTGCCGTACCATACCTGCATCAGTCAACCAAGGATTACAAAAGAAAAAACTGACAGGTGGAGGTGTAGGGGAAATTATTGAACAATATCAGTTTATGTATACATGACACCAAAAATAGATGAGCAGTAAACCAATGTCCCACCTGGTAATGCATTTCTTTTCATTGAAGTAAGAGATCTACTTCAGTTCTTGAATTAAATGTTTTACTATAACATTTTCTGCTAAAAAAAAGTTACAATGCACCTCAAAAGAGAGGGACAGAACTTTTTAAGATACTAAAATGATATTAAAGTTACTTGAAAATCATTGAAAATTGTTAACTACACCGTTTACAACTATGAGATAACACAGATTACAGATTAAAGGGTTTCTGGGGGAATTTTTGAGTGTTATTTTGCAACCATAGAAGTCTAAGAAAACAATATGCAAACTTAAGCTCCAATTCAGGAAAGCATCTAAAATTGGGCAAAATGGTTTGCTGAACTGGGGCTATTAAAAATGAAAATACGAGTCCTTTGTTCATTACATTAGAAAAAAAAAATATATATATTATCCCAGTCTCTTGTTCTTTAGTGCTTTTGGTTAGTCAATGCATTAACCTTGGGGCTCTCAGTCAATGTGGCAGGGACAGGAGTACTGTGGAGGTGATGACCTCTGGGAATGCGAGGGAAGGTTTCAAACACAAACTGTGTACCTTACAATGTCAGCTACTGTGCTTGAGCATGTGTGTGCAGTAACTAAATTTTATATTCAATGATGCACACCAAGTATCTGAAGGCAGGAACAAACCCGCAAACAATTCCAGATAGCTAAAAGAAAGAAGGTGTTTAAGAATCAAGCTTTAAAAGGAGCATATTCTCACAATTATACATGATGTACATTCAAAATTACATCGACATTTTGATAATCATTCTTACATTTAGAGTGGCAAAAACAGCACACAGAAGAGATAAAATTTATTTCTGTATTTGCTATCAGCTTGAAGTGCTACATCAATAAACAAAAATCTGAGTCAACAGCATTACTTGAAAGAGAGAAAATAGTTAACTAAATTTTAATATAGTACAAGCTTGAAAACTTGATCTAAGTATCAAGAAGAATTCTATAGCATCATAAGCTTTACCAGGGTCACAAAATTTATAATGGACATATTTGAATACATCTTTCCCTCCCCCAAAATGACAGAGCCTTGTTTCTTCATAAGAGATTTAAAAACAGAAAATACACTTCAAACTAACTCATTCACAAGCCAATGGACACAAGCACCAAGTTATTAAGGTTGCTGTCTGTTGTTAAGTACTCTTTCCCTGCTCCAAAAACCAAAGCACAATGCTATTTTGGTTGAAAAGGTGCTGACGTTATCTACTATTGCCCAACACACCACGACCAAAATTTTGTATGTGTATGGTTTATATTCAAGTTGTTTACAATGAAGAGTATTTTCTGCTCATAAATCTTAGCCACTTTCTTTTATTGTTAACAACATACAATTAGTGAAAGCATATACATATCCTGTCCATTATTTAAATACACAATTGACTGCTACCCATTCACTGCAGGCATTATCATCCTCGTAGGCCTACTACTCAAGGCCAGTACATGTTCTTGGCTATCCACCTTGAGCCTCTGACTTTGCCTAAAGTAGGCCTAGTGGGATGGTGCACCTTTACTGCTATTCATTATTTTTAATAGCCAAAAATAAGGCAATGCAAGCCCTTTCTCAATTCATGAAGCCATTCATCCAGTAAGGCAGGATAAACATTTTTTACCTCCACTGTGCATCTTCTCCTGTTCACATGGGTTCCCCACATTTTCCACAGCAATTACCTTTTGGGGAAGATCTGCTTTGGGGCAGGCTAATCAAGTGCTGTGGGTAAATTCTTCAAATACAAGTATAAATAAATGAGACAAATGCACACAGTGACTTGCCTCTGAAGGTCTAAAAGCCTGGCCACTACCATTCTTTGTACTCACTATTCTGCCTTGTGTAGCTTCTCCCAGGAGCCCTCCAAAAGTGATTACAGGAGACATACAGGCACAGTATAGGAAAAGAATCGAGGCCAGGCACTGCAGGCTTAATGCATCCTTGAAGTCACTCAAGAAAAAAGGTGCTTTCCTTTGGATGTCAAGTATCAAACCACCAAAAAGCCTAAATAGGTGAGATGAAACTCGTCAAACTGTACACTAAAGGATTCTAACTAGTTTAAAACTATGGGCTACACATGACTGCCAGGGCTTATTGCCAGCACAAATTAGCTATTTCATAATCCAGATTAAAGCATAACAGTTTAAATGTAAATGAGAATCTTATCTATTCCAATTCAGTAGTATTCCAAATATAATCAAGTTATCAAATATAAGCAAGTTATGCACAATTTTAAAAGCTGGCTAGGTATTTTTGTATATAGGCTAGCTATTGATAAAATATCTTTGCAAATGATTTTACCTAAATAATATATTAAGTCAAATCTGTCTTACAATATTCAAAACAAGGAACAGAAGAAATATGTTAAATCTCAACCAAGACCATAAATTGATACATTTCAATATTATGACACCAATAAGTAGTTGTAGCTTTTTAATTTGAATTCTTTACATAGATATGGTTAGGTCCATAAATAAATTTAGGTCTATCATCTTTAGCAGTGTTTTCATCTAGAACATAGAGGTATTCTATAAATGAAAATACAAAACCAAACATATATAAATCAGTTCAACTGGAAAGTTACTAGCAAAAAGTTAAAAAGCTTTTGGCAGTTTCCAAAATTTTTTTAAGACTCCAGAACACTAGGTATAATTTGCACCTACAAAAAACTGATTTTAATTTGAAGTATAAAATAAATAAAGATAGTCCCTTCCTAAGAAAAACAATAGTCTTATCTAGAGAGAATTCTGTGGGCAGAAATGAACTTCCCTGCTCCACATCCTGTCTGCAAAAAGCCAAAAAGGAAGTATAATCAAGTCAAAATGGTAAAGGTCAATACAAATGTTGTAAAGACCTTCTTGCAAAGGTATGAGAAAGATGCATTTCATTTGGAAGTTTATTATTTTGGGAATAACAACAGTGTACATCTTTTCCAGAATTTCTCAGTTTATTTAATCTCTACTCTCTCATATGAGGTATTATGGTTTAATGTTAACCATGTATTTCCAATGCTGGGGGCCTTTTGGCAAATATTTCAGAGTTACTAGAGAGCAACAGTGCAACTCAACCAAAAGAAATTCCTTCAATTTTATTTTAGATCTAACAGAAACGTAACTAAAACTGAATCCTAATCAAAACCAAAGTATTTTTTGCCACTTTATATTCCTTGTTGTTCCATGTTGTACATGTTTAACCAAACAGATTTGCATTAATGGCAATTTTTAGTACCTAGCCCAATACTGAAAACTGCATATTCCTACTATAATTATGATAATCGCATGCTCTTGACAATTAAAAATTAAAAAGCAACTCTTAAAAGTCAGTTAGTTAAATTAGGCAGCATCTTTTATGAAATCCCTTGCAAATGTGTTGAGAAACATTGCCACAGGCTTGAAAATGCTTTAAGCAGATTGGCATTTATAGGCAAGAATCCAACACTTGAAAAGGAAAAAGGATTCACTCTGACACTTCTACCATGATTTTTTTTATGTTCAAATGTCATCATTAAAAACTGTGAAGATTTATCACTTATATTTTTATGGTAGCTAGTATTTAGGGAAGTGAACACACCTTCCAGTTCTCTCAAGTTCAGGTCCAGCATGATGGCCTTCTTCTTTCAGAGTCTCTCCTGTAGGAGTAGATCCATTTGGAAATTTAGGTACCTTCCTTTTTTCCTACAGAAAAAAAAAAAAACAAGGCGGGGGAAAAAAACCTCATATTTTAAGACTGCCTTTACACTAAAAAGTATAATTCAAAGACAGCGGGCAGAGACTCTATGCCTTCCAAATCTTTTCCATGTTCACAGCTTATCAGCAGTGCTCCATTTGCCAAATTCATCTTGTGTTGAGTAAAGATGAGTAGAAATAGTCATCCCAAAAAAGATCTTATTAGCACCGTGCACAACAGTATTAATCTCCACCCTTTCTACAAGAAACATGTCCCCGAGACATCATGAAACAAAGCCTACCTTAAGACACAGTAGAGGCTCAACCAAGAGGTATAGAAATCTTTAGAGGTTTTTCCTCAATCATTTCCAACAGAAGCCTCTAGTTTCTAACAGAAACTAACCTCACTTTATGATACACACAACATTTAGTTGAAGTACAAATAAGAAGTCATTCTAATATAAATGAGAAGTCATTCCCTTACTGAGCAAGCTCCTCATAAATTTCTCAGCTGTGCTTGCCTTCCAAAAGCCTGAGCCCTGCTTATTTTGGAAACAAGTTGAATGGTAGCCTCAGACTATTCATGAATACGCTGCACTGCTATCACACCCCTTCCATTGTACCCGCTCCCCAGCACAATGTCAACCTTCTAAACTAAAAGCACTAGTGTCTCCCCCAACTTTTGATTCTGGCAGCAGGAATACCCCTCAGGGAGAAAGGGAAGAAATCAGAGTCCCTCTAAGATCCAGCTTCCCCTTGGCTCTCGCTCTAAGCTTGTATCGCAACTGAGCAATATGATCCATTTCTCTCTCTTTCATAAACATTCTATGAACATTATATGTTAGCAAATATACATTAAAACATTTCAATCCATGTTGTATGCAAATATAAGATTTTATAAGAAAATGCAACATTCTTGCTGATCACTGTTAAAATAATATCCAAATTTGCAATAGGAACTCAGGTACAATTTCAGATCAATTCTCCTATATCTCACATGAACTCATTGCAGTATTACAAAAGGAAATATAGAAAACACCATTTACTTGAAAGCATAGCAGGAAAATGATTCAACACTTTTTTTTTTTTTACTCAAATGGTCAATACACTTTTTCTTCCAAACAAATGGAGGTGGTTTCCTAATGCTTTACCGAAGTTTATACTCAGCCTACAATTTACTTGAATTAGGAAATGACATTTTCAGAGTAAAAATCATGCAAGGCCTCTAACGGACTTTTTATTTTTTTTGTCTTTTACCTGGGAAGGAACACTTTTTGGTGGTTCAATTCGTATAGATGGATCCCATTCTCCCGGAGGCAGGACTGTCACTTGGTCTAAAAATTCATCAATTCCTGACAACAAATCATTTCGGTCTTTTGCTTTATAGGCAACGTCATGGAAAACCTACAAGAAGAAAGTACCCAAGATTATTTTTTTTTTTTTGAAAGAGGAATTGATTACAAGGAACACTTCGTTATTTTTAAAACGGCATGGGAATTTTTTAAAGGTCCTCAGAAGTTAGGCTTTTACTTTATTTGCATACTTTTGCATTAAGAACTACCTGCATGCACACCCCTATGGCACATAAAATAAGGAAATTATATCTCCAAACTCAAAACAAATATTGAGTTTATTTCTAAATGTAATTAAATATTTAATCTTCAATATTCAGTAAATCAAGTTCATGTACTATTGCCTGAATAATTCTGCCTTACAGCCACTGTGCCAATACGCTGTGCTAAATCAGAACAAAAATACTTTAAATATCCTTCAAACCAAAATACAAGTTAATATTAAAAATAAGAACTTCATTCGTATATCTTTAGCTTAATTAATTTTAAAAGATCTCTTAAGCAGCACAGGAAAGCAATCCTCCTACTACTCAGAAAACCCAATCCTATGTAGTTTTACAAACTATTATAACACAAACTTTGAATTGACAAACAGGGAGTATTTAAACAAAACAATCCCTGACACCCAAGGTGCATTTTATACAGAGAAGAAAAAAATGCTACTTTTACCATAAAAAAACCCAAACAACTATTTGCAGTAGATGATCCTAAACTGCTTCTGTACATTTGAAACCTGAACTGTTTGTCTCCAAAGACTGGCCATTAAGTCTTCTAATTTTAAATAGGCTTAAAAGGTCTAATTTAAGTCTTCTTAGATCACTGAAAATTTTCAATTCTTCTATTTCAATGATCTCCAGTATTACTAAAAATGAGACAAACTAAAAAATTATAAGCCGCAACTACAACTTTTAATATTCAGATCTCACACTGAACAAATACTGTATTCAGAGACTAGTTGCTGAACTGTAAAATGACCAATTTCTAGTTTACATTTCCAAACTTGAAGTTGTTCTAGAATAAAGAAACATTAGAATTTCTATCAGATAACCGTAATAACAACCAACAATTCAGTAGGTGGCGCTCAATGCAAAGTCAGAATTAAAACATCCTATTTTGCTCAGTTTGACAATAGTCTTACAAAGTGCAGACTCCTCTGTGCTCTTTAAAACCATCCACCACAGCTCAAAGCATATGACTTCAAATGCCTCATAAAATTCTAATTTTAATTATTTGACCTCGCTTTCATAAGAACTTATCTGTGATGACTCTATCACATGCATTCTTAGGCTCTCAGTCCTGAACACTGACGCATTTTGCCGTGTCCTTTTCAACATACAAGTTACTGTATCAGACACAGTTCTATTTAATAGTTCTATTTCCTGACTTAATACAAAAATGAAATCTATACATCAAAGTTAAAATATTTTTTTCAGAAATACATTTGGGATTTCTTCAAGAAAGACAAGGAGAAAAGGTAATTTACTTTTATCTAGTTCACTAACACATTAAATAAGTTTATAGTTCTTCATTTATATAGTTTATTGGTTTTGCTTCTTTAACCTGTCGCTCCAGAATACATTTACTGAAAACAGTCAGTAAATACATTATTCTAGACTTCTTCAAAAATATATCACTCACATCATCCGTCATAAGTGTTGCTATTGATCTTCCAATTTCATGGTACTGTGGAGCTTTTCCTGCTGGTCCCAGCAATAAAAACAAAAAGCTGTGTGGAAAAAAGCAATTGAAGTGAATACAGCTGACTCATTGGAATACATTCAGAGGGTCCTTTCAAACTAATATTTAAATAAAATTTAGCAGTGAAGTAAAAATACGTTCTTCACCATTTCAAATCTACTAAGACTGCTGCAAGACTAAGAAAAGACTCGCCTCAAAATCATTATTGAAAGGAACTTGAATCCTGTACCAAAATTACCCCAAAGTCTTCTTAATTATGCCTTACAATGCTGTAAATCTAGTAGAAACCCACAGGCTAGAGACCAATGAATATTTCCTCCGGATTATAAGCCTTTCTGACATTCTCATTGGCAGAAATCCCTTAGTAAGGGCCTAGGAACTTTATGACCTCTTCTAGCCCCACAATGATCACCTCTTCACAGGAATTTAAACCCCTCGCATTTGCAGTGACTGGGTACATCACACAGTGGATGCACAAACATACTTCAAGCAACACACTGGACATACTTATATAGTCATATTCTTGTCCTATGTCAGTGGAAAGGAAGGGAACCTGCATTCTGAACACCTAAGAAAGCAAAAGTGACATTTTGGGAAGGGAATCCAATCTGGGGGTGGATTGCAGTATATGTTAACAGACAAGTCTCTGTATTTTGTATATTGTATTTCCAATCACAGTAATAGTTATCACACTTTAAAAACAAAACAACAACAACAAAAAAAAGGTCAAAACACAACACAAAAAACCCCCAACCTTTAACAGGGCTGGTGTCTAGTATCTGATAAATCCAAAAGGATACAAACTAAAGTGTCAATGTCAGTAATTCTTTTCACAACTTTCTCCCTACACTCCATAAAAACAAGTTCCTAAGTACAACGCGTTTGTAAAAAGTAGTGTTCTCCCTTCACCTCACACTACAAAAAGCAAAATGTTCTTTTTCCTTTGCAAGTTGACTATCCTAACTGAAACTGAGATTGCATGTTCATAACCAAGAATGCCATTCTAAATCTGCAAGTCTACACCATTTTGAAAAATTTAGGACAGGATAATTTTAGCTACATTAATACTGTAATCTGTATGCAGAAATTTTGGAATTTCCCAAGGAATATTATAAGCACTAACGTCAACTACCCTCTGAAAATTCTCACATCTATTTATAAGAACACTGCCAAAATTATTTTTGCTTTTCATTGGAGTATATAAACATAAAGTTACCAAGATAAACAGGCACTCTGATCACTTTTAAAACATTTAAAAAAAACCAACACCACCAAAACACATATATAAATTTATGCCAAACACCACAGAACAGCCCAATACATCAACGTGCACAGTAAATGAAGTGTCATCCATGATGACTGATTAAATGACCTGCTGCTATCTTCATGATGGGACCTGCATTTTGACATTTTGATTATCTGTGGTAAAGACACCCACAGTATACTGATGAGAACCATCATTTTGGTGGGCTGGGCTGCGTGCACCAGGCTGGATGGTATATTGAAGATTGAAAACCAATTCAATGTATCAGCTGCAGATTAGTTTCCCCAGTGTCCATCATGTAGATTTGGGCATATAATTTAAAAAAGTAAATTTTTCCACCACCTAGGTTATTCATATGCAGCATATTTGTATAGAGCTTCAGATTAGATAGGCCTTAAGACTTCCCCACTGTCATGCTGCGTTGTGCTGAAGGGAACTGTAACAGCCTTCATGCCCCTCTTTAAAATGGCAACACAAGCTTGGAAGACTCGTTGCTTTTACTCCAGGTCAGCTTTAAGTTTCAACTTCTAGACTTGCCTAAGACAGCATCATTACATACATTTAAAGCATTTAGAGAATTTTATAGTGGATCTCATTCCTTCAAATATTGCAACAAGTGACTGGCATCATGTTAAACAAAAGTCTACATTTCTTGAGCTTAATTGAGTACATATAATATTTTACATCTATTTGAGATCTTTAATATTATTATCTTACTGTGTAAGCAAAGCCAGATTTTCCAGGCATTTATTTACCGTGTAGGAACCGGAACCTCTGTGAGACCCGAGAGAAGCACAGCAGGGGAGAGCCTCACAAAAGCAATAATAGGTCTTTCTAAAAAATTTACTTCTCCCACTAACACATTTGATGCTTCTGCTCCTGAAGGTATTTTCCTCATGAAGTTCATATCAACCTATTTATACAAAGATGAAACAAGTGTTTATTCCCTTACAGTTTTTAGCAGAAATTCTAGAACAGAATTGTGATTTTATCAGCATTTAGTAGATATTTATGCTACAAAGAAAAATAAAAAAGCAAATTAAATATCCCACAGTACAGCAAAGACAAACATATGTAGAAAATATCAGCCAGACAACTAATAATAAATTGTTTTCTAAAAGTTAGAATTACTACCACCCACTATGCTCTAGAAGACTCCAAACTGCATAACCTCCTTTCTAATATTACTTATCACAACAAACATTCCGTGATAGGACATAACTTCACAAGATCTATGCACAATTAACTAAGGAGAGTTCATGTAATTACACATGGTTTCTAGAATGCAGTTAATCATTTCACAGCTGCGTATTTCAAACATGCCATAATTTTGAAAAATAATTTGTATGTTTATGTTTTCATCCATAAAGAATATGATGTCTGAAAAATCTTAACTGTACAGAATTTCAGAAGAGCATTAGAAAATGGTACAGCACATGAACTCTGTGTTCACATACATACACACACACGAGCACCAGTTACATTGCTATCTAGAGAACTTACAGATGGCCTCTTGAGTCCCACACCAAGTGTGCCACAACTACAGTGCCAGGAGGCTGACTCCTGCCCAACAGGAGACAAGGCAGGTGCACAGAAGGACAGGCCAAGCAAAAAGACAAAAACTGTGACACAGCAGCAGGAATATATGGCACCTGCCACAATTAGATGAGAACTACAGTGTAAGTTAACTAATTACGTTTAAGGAAAGCTAACTTGGCAAATCAATTTTCTTACAGTGTTCCACAGTACAGGTGATACTACAGACTGAGTTTTAGAGTGAAAGCCATAATAGAATTTGCCCAGCAAATTTAAATGATGAAAGAAAGGGATTTACAGTATTACACAAGATTTCCTTCAGAAACTGGTATATGTTCCCAATGCTTAAGATGTACAATAACTTCTGTACAGCAAATCCATAAAACATATAAAGCAAATCCCATTTAAAAGCTGTCTTTAAAAAAAAAAAAACAGTCCTAGAAAAAAATATTGCAACACCATCTACAAAACTGGTTTCATTAGAGGCTTTATAGCAGATCTGAAAATATCTCCTTCTGCATGAGAAGTACAGCTGCTGCACTCCTGAAGTTAACCCAATACTGAAAAGATCAAACAAAATGGAAAATTCAGACCCACTGGGAAAACTTAGCCTACACCAATTCTGACAATTGTACATAAATGTACAATGTACAAAAATGGAAAATTCAGACCCACTGGGAAAACTTAGCCTACACCAATTCTGACAATTGTACATAAAAGTTATGTCTTAGTACATATGTCTTGTGTACACTAGTACACATGCATACATATACATCTCTTAGTTGTAACTAAGAAGGAAGTTACAACCACCACATTTTTTGTCACATAGTGCTAAATATTTAGGTATTTAAAGTTATTTACCTTGCTGAAATCAACTGTGCTGTTTTCTCTGCTTCCTCCTGTCCCAGTACCTTTAACATCTCCACTTTTCCCAGTGTCTAGATTTCCAGGTGCTGATTGTGGAGATGCTAATAGCCCTAAGTTAAAAAAAAGGAGACAGGTTCAAAACATGTAAGAAATTAACTGAGTATATGACACCACCAAAACTCAATGTGACAGCTTGCTTAAAGCAAATGTGCAAGTTATTCAGTAAGTGCCCTACATTAGTATCATAAATGCAACATTAACAAGTCATTGTGTTGTCAAAATAATGACATAATTAAAAAAAATTAAATATTGCCCAAATGATGGCCATTTGCAGAACAGTCACCAGAAAACAAGAGCTATATTAATTTCAGAAAAAGTAACAACCGTTAACATTTTAATCTTAACCACTCTAGTAATTAGTAGATAGCATCTTCACTATATTTAGTAAGTCCTCAAACACCTCTGCTATTTAGGCTGCTGTGCAACAGTTATTTCAATTGTAAAAAGCCTCGGCAAGCCTCAGGCTACAACTACAAGGAATGATACGCTGGTAGTTGCCTAACCTGTACAAGCAAATAGTGTGCTACGTGAAGGATAGACAGCTTGCAAACTCTGATTTTGATCAACAGAGCAAAGATCGAACTATTGCTCTGACCAGATGTTACTACACGAAATGCTCCCTACCACATCAGCATGTACAATGAAGTTATTCAAATTAAACGTACAGCTTCCCTCTAACATCTGCACCAACACAAAACCATTTCATGTAGCTTGCTACGCTGCTACTACACTGAATTGCAGGTTCAATAAAGGGTGCAAGAGGCAAGTAACCCAGGTGTTCGTACACACCAAATTCCCCGCTGCGCCATGGTTATCCCAACCCAACTTCCATTTAAAAGCTGGCCTAGGCACGCAATACCAAACCCATTTTTGGATTACACAGCTTTTACTTGTTCAGTTTAACATGCACTAGAAGTGCATCAGGCCTTGCTTGTCTACACTAGACCTTTCAGATGTGGTGATAAAACATGCTTTAACATGCTTTCAAAGCCACATCTAGACAAAGACTAAAGTCTAAACTTTGTATTACATGCAGAAAGCTTCTATTTAGGTCAACCGTCACTCTAGTCAAGATAAAGCTGAAGGCCTCACTGGCTACCTTTTGGCTATTGTTCTATCATAATGACTGCTACGTTAACTACTTGCACCCCTCCATGTTTATAATTCAGCAATTTGACATTTTTAGCATTTCAAATTACAAAGGAATGCACTTTATTTGATCCCCAAATTTATCTCCAAAGAACTCTTTCAGTCATCATATCAATGGAAAACATGCAGGTCCAAGCCTTTACCAATAATTTTCATTCTTACAGTTCCTAGGGATATAAGTGGTATGGGCAGTTTTTCCTGAAGCAAAAAGCCAAATGAAGTTAGTAATTTGTAATTTCCTGTGTGAATCCTAACATGCGTAAGTAATTGGCTAACACTATAAATATTACATTCAGTTAGCTAGATCAAAGAAAAAAAAATAAATCACATTCTACCCTTCTGCTCCAAGATGTATGCGTTATTCACAAGAATAACTAACAGGAATCAACCACCTGTGAAATCAGCTGTTCAAAGTATTTAACTGCATAAGAGTTGATGTTAAGATATGTTTGTAGGACTAGAAATAGAACAAATATTAAACAGTTGTTGCAGAAGACAGCCATAATACAGAAGTTTATACATGTAAATGTTTTTCACCTTCCCCCCTACATAAAAATAAAGGTAGCTGAAGATGTGTATGGCTGATGGAAGATGAGCAATAATGCATCATGTTGCACTTTTCACTGTGTGAGCGAGAACAATCAGAGACTAGAACAAAAAGTGGAAAGACAATCAAGGAGGATGATAGAAAATAAGGATTATACATATTAGCAAACACTAATTTATTATGTCGGTATTGAACTGACACTGATTCTTTTAAAAGGTTTGCCTTCAAAATTTCTCCAACCAGCCACAGTGATGGTCCACAAGTTTTGGCACTGATACGGGAACATTTATCTGATCCTAAACGATGTGTAAAGTTTTCCTTTCCGTTGGTCTTGCAGTTGGACAGACTGCTGTGCTCACATGACAGTACTGCTTACGGGTTTTCAGGCCTGAGCAAGCATTTCCATATGATACTGCACTTCGTTATGCCTATCAATCAATCTGACATTTGCAGGGAAACTCAAGAGTAAGAAGTTACCACCTCCACTACCAAAACACTTTTACTCAGACCTCACACTAATAAAAGAACTCATTTCCTTCTCTTCTCTGATTCAGTAGAGACAAAGTAAGAGGCAACTGCTAAAAGGAAGACTATCTAGTAGTTTTTCCAGACTGTGTGACACAGAAATTCATCTAGTCTTACCAAGCTACCGAGGGGATCATTAAAAATCAACAGTACTCCTCTTGATGCTGTTAGGCAGCTATACCACCTGCCTCCTTCAAAAGGCAACAGTGGATTGACTCTTGAGTACACTTGGATTAATGCCGCTTAAGATAACTTAAAGTACTTATAACTACACCTTCACTAAAGATCATGTGCATTTTCTAGCCAACTACACTGATGGACATTATCTACTGGAAAAAGAAAGCAAGAAGAACATCGGTATTTGCCTCACACCTCTGCTTTCGTTTAAAAAAAAAAAAACTGATTAAATAAGACAAGTTCAACACCTAAACATGACTATTCCAATATGATTATCTTTATATAGGCAAAATTTATGAAATACAAAACTTTTTATTTAAAAGTCAAACCATATTTGTATTTGAGGAGCTAAAAATCAATTTCTGAAAATAAATTCCAATGCAACCTTAATGTGAAAAAAAAATTAAAATTACTCGTAGATGGCAAATATGTAAACCTTTCTGAATTACTATTTTCCATAAGTAATTATTGTAAGGGTAAAGTTGTTCTAAATATCATTTTACTCAGTTTTAAAGTACATTTATCAGTGAACCAAAAGACTCCTTAAAACAGGCTGCTTTTCTCCTGTTCACAGACATTAAGAAAGCCTCATGATGCTGTTCAATTAACAGTGTTCATCTTTAGCTGTGGCACAGCTCTCTTCCAGCTCTACCTATGGAATTCATTATTCAACAGTTTCAAAGATGGGAAAACAAAAGCTGTTCTTCAACAGATGATAAAAGAAAAAAAAATGTTAATGAGAACCGTTTGCCTGGTTGACTTACTATGAACTGATGACTGGCTGATAAAAAGCAAGTTCAGTAACCTTCCAGCTAAAGACTAAAAAATAAATAGCACAAGGCCAAGGATAGATGAATGCTAAACAGAAGAAAGCCACCTGTTAGAAAATTAACACAGTTACTAATGCTCACAGGAGGCAAACCCAACTCAATCATACACACGTGGAAAAAGGCTTCAATATTCTGAATTACTTAGAGGGGTAATACAGACCATAATCTATAGTGGAATGGACCAAGAAGATTTTTGGAGTTTTTTTCTTTTTGCAATTAATACAAGGAAGATTACTCCCCTTCTGAGTCTGTCTCCCAAAACAGAGATTAGTCCAGTTGCAGCCTTGAAGTCATAGTCTGAGAATGTCTTCAAAGGCACCTCTAAGGAAAATGTGTCTTTCTGTGGTGAGATGATTTCTTGAATTAAAAAGGGAGGGGGAAACCCAGAAAACAAAAATGTCTTCCATAATCATTAGTGTTCATCTTTCTCTGGAAAGACTTTTATTTATGGATTAACTGGGAAATCATCCCTTTCAGATTTTTACTTTATGAGAAATATCCCCTGAGGCACAAAAGTAATTTGAACATGACTTGGAGATTCTGGTGGAAAGCTTTATTAGTGATAATAATAGCATCGAGTACTTGATCTTCATTTGTTTGCCTTCTCTTGTGTTCTAAAGACCTTGGGTCTGGTATGCTGTCATTCCTGTCAGATGAGTAGAAAAATGAGAACTGGAAAACCAATTACAGCTGTTATTTTACTTCTGGTCTCTAATTACCTTTGAAAGATCACCCATGAGAGAGAGAATGATCTTCATGTGAATTCTCTTAATTTCCCATAAGGAAGTCAGAGAAAGAGTTTTTTGTTTGCTTTTCTGAATTTAAGTAAGGATGGGGCCCCTACTCCAACTCAAGACAGCCTACAACAGTTTGCTCTTTCTTTTTCAGTGACTTGGGTGCAAAATGTGAAAAGGGAGATAACCACATGCTGACATTTCTCTGTTAGCATATTTCACTGCTCTGTGTAACAGTGTGTTTTACTTATTAAACAAGTGAGGAAGGAAAACAAGAAAAGCCTCAGTGATGAAAGAATTGAGTAAAATCAGCTTCCCTCCCCTATACACAGAGGCATAAAGCAGACAAACCTACAAGCTAGATTTTGGCAAGAAAAATTTCTCGGCAGGAGAATTTCTTCTTCATGCAGGAGGACCCTGAAGGCTAAAAAGAAACATTATCCCCTTTTAAAAACAAAATCTATCTATAAGAATCCTGAAGTCTCTAAATAGGTAATAACTCTGCAAAAGTAAAACAAGTATAACAATATGTATGCAGAATGCAGAAGTCGTGAAACCTTTACTTAAATTATTAAAGAAACCTTCAGAACTTTCCACTCCTCCTCTCAAATTATCTATACATACAGCTACATAACTTTTTCATGTGAAGAACAAGTGTTTTGCAAGACAGAAAATTAGAAATTGCTAAGTTCTGACCTACAATTATAAACTCTTAACTACCTTACCCTATTTTGCATACCAAACACAACAAAACATATCAAGTGACTGATGCTGAAGCAGTGCACTAATGGATAACTATCTGGAAACTGTAGGTGAAGAGAACCTGCCAGTCCCATCATAAACTACTACTGGTTTTAACGGCCCTGGGTTTTAAAAGCACAAAAGCAAAAATAAAACTGCCTGAGGACTTCATGACACACCTAAAGTACAAACACCACTGATAACTGGATCCTTCCTAATTCTTTTCATATTCATCTCTAATACTTCACTATGTCTTCAACTGTAGCTATCTCAGGATATCAAACACTGATTTAAAATATTAATTCAACCACTGACAAAAACAACAAAGCAAAATCTGACATGGACTGTAGGTGAGTGAAAGGAAAAGGCCACCATTTTTGACATTTTGCTTATGTATTGTAATTTAAAACCATATTCCTTTTTAATTATACAAATGAAGGTTAATTAAAGAATTTTTTTGCTGGCTTTAGTTAAAAGCTAAAAAGTTAAAAATGCCAAACAGGAAAACAGTCACAACTGAAATAAAACATGCAGGCAGCAGTAATAGTTATCATATTCCTTTGTGCCCAAGTTATGTGCAAAAAACATCGCAACGCAAGTGATCCAGATCCAGAGAGCATCACACATGGACAGCTTAAATTTTGATAGTTGCCTGGTGTTTTGTCAACATTTTCCTCTGTCTTCTTTTCCTGGCTTTCCTGCACTTCTAAGTCCTCCTCAGGTGGGTGGATTACTACTGAAGGAATATCATCACTGGCAGGTGACACCAGCAATTCCTTGCCCTGAAGTGGACTTGGCTGGGCACCTGTGGTTGACGGGTGGCTGCAGGTAGGACTGGAGGGTGGTGTGTTTTGAGGGGTAGTTACAGGGGTTGTACACCTTGAGGTTGCCGGGGTTCCAGCTCTTGAAGAAGGAAGAAGGTAATTGAGAAGAACTGACAAACGGTTTTCTCCTCTCAGGGAAATATTTGAGGCAGAGAGACCTGTTCGCAAAGAGTGGCGGGAGGCTGAAAGGCCTTCCCCTGAGATAAAACAAATGAAACACCATGAGGCTTACAACAGGGATACACTAAAGAAAAACACAGACACCAATATGCATTAACAATTTACATAGTAAATTGCAAGCTTTACGGCCCAAAAGTGTCATACTCATGCAAGAAGAGAGATAAGAGCAAATCTGATTTCAGACATTAGAGAAGTCAGAAATTACTGATAAGTACTTATTAGAATGCCAAGCATATGTGGGACAATATATTATCTGAAAGTCAGTAAGATCCATTAACAAAAAAAAAAAAAAAAAAAAAAAAATTGTATCTCTTGAAACTGACTCTTGAGTTTTCCTAAAAAAAATTCTAATTCTAAATTGCATGGTAGCTACCCTTAAGGCTACCCAAAAAAATTACATTAAAAAATCACTAGCAGCCGTAACATTACAAGACTTCAGTTAACTACATACAAAGAACTGTTAATTTCTAAAATTAAAATATTTCAAAATGGACATGATCAAACATATCTACTCATGTTAAATGCAATTGTCTTCCAATAATAGTCTTGTTTTAATAAAGAGTTTCCTAGCCAGCTGTAGTCTGTGCACAAGTGCACAAGGATGAGACAAATAGTCCCTTCTCCATTTCTTCTTGCTGTGACTTAACATCCCCATTTGCTAAAACAAAACAGGTTTCTCAAAAATCACTGTTACTTTTCTTGCCCTACCCAGTTTCAATATCCCACTAATTTCATATAAAGAGAACATAGTCTTGCCGTGGTATTCTCAGATTTAGGTTTGCAATAGGTTTCAGTCCTTCCTTAAGCAGGAAGGGACACTGTCTATCCTTGTATCAGTACTTCCATTAGAAGGTTTAACAATGCCATTCCTCACGTTTACCACAAACACTTCTCCTGGGCTGGCAGTCTCCTTGAAAAGAGTACTGCTTGCTTCTCCTATAATCCCTGACAACAAAAATGTGCTGTTTTCATACAGCATGCAACCAAGCAAGGAAACAGCAAATTAAACACATTTAATCTCACACTTATACCAGGCACTGCAGAGACCAATACATTGAATAACCCTAGAATAATTTACAAGGAAGCGCAGAAAATATGCCAAGGTAAAGGTCACATACATTTCTTTCCCCACCTCTAACAATGGAAGGATGGATCCTACAGATACAAACTTGATTTAAATTAAGAAAGTCAGTCTCAAAGTTCAACTACTAAAACTGCAGTGCAGTAAAGACATGAGGACCAATAAAGCAAACTGGTTGATTTTGTCTATATTAATCACTACAGTAATAACTAGACTTCCGTCAGTACATCTGTGATAAATCATGAACATGAGATGTCCTAACACACACAGGTGTAAAAAGGAGCCTAAAAAGTATTATGCACATATGCACATTTGTTTTACCAGTTTATTAGAGGCTAAATATAAGATTATAAAGGAAAAAATGAATCAGTATACACTGGCAGAGTTCACCATGTTATGCTGAAATAATAAATCAATATATATCCCATATTCTGTTGTAGGAACAGTATTAAGAATAAAATCCACTGGAAAGTGGAGGCGATACATGACAAGTAACTGACAAACAAGAGACCTTGAACACAAAATTCTCAGAATTACAACTGGGGAAACAAGTGTTCAAGGATGGGCAAAACCAAGTTCATATGTGAAATTTTGTTTGCTAAACAAAACAGTAAAGTCAGAAGTTATAGATGAAATTGTGCTCTTATAACAGTGATCTGTATTTTCATTCTAGAAAAAATAGTTCTAGAACTGTCAGAGAAATATTTAACCATGTATTATATATTCACTAACAAAAAGTATCAGCAAACTTGGACATTTGCTGGAGCATATTCCAAGTACCTATCGAACTGAGAGCTCCCAAAAAGCACCAAGTGGACATGTTCTAAGCAATGAGGTACCTTTCAAGACAGGAAAGGAAACTTCACTTCAAGGAATGATTCATGAAAGGAGTACTAAGTCTTCGCTAAAGTAAAAAATTTCACTTGAAATTTTATGTGTCTTAGTTAATGCAAGGTAAAATAAAACAAGGAACAGAGACAAAAACAGAGGCCATAAGAAATACAAGAATAGAAATACACTGCTCTAGAGTAAGTATTGCTGTTTGGACTTTGGCTGCCTAGAGAAAAATGTATTGGTATTCCAGAATATTTTCAGGAATTGGTTCAATAAAAGATGCGGTACAGCCTATAAAAATATTGCAAATACCTTTCTTGGGTTTGGGGTTCCCCCCCACCCATTAGATCATTCTCCACAAAGTGAGGTAAAAATAAACAGTATCCTAGCTAAAAGTAATTTCTTCACCATTAGCATAGCGAATTTTTTTTAGTCATATTAAGATAACAGCACTGGATTAAACCACAGTAATTGTCAGCATCACTGAACTCATGACATGACCACAAAGTAAATCTCCAGTATAAAGGCTGAATAAGCAAACAGGATCCATCTGACAAACGTATAAAGCTATGCCACGATGCTGGAATTCCTCAAACATTGCACATTTCATTCAAGCATATCCTAAAAACCATTAGGATCCATGTAGTCTAGTTCTATAGTTCAAAACAATAATGCATGCAACGTATACAGGCACAAGTAGAATATCTGAGTAAATTAAAAAAATATATGGAAACATCATCCACAGCTACACACAGCACACATCATTAGTTCTTTGCTTATCAAGAAGGAAACACTTATCTGCTATTATCAGCTGAATTTTCCTTTATCTCCCAGTGAGAACATTATTTAACAGGTTAGAACAAACTGGATGCTACAACTTATCTCACCATTTCGTTCAAGCAAGTGAGGGTCAGAATGTTTCTTGCCTATATCTGCAAAAGACCGAACCAGGGGAATCCGATTGCTGAATTTTTTCTCATTCTGATGATGGTGCCTTTTTAGAAGAGCCTCTCTCACGTTCTCTCTTATGGATTCATCAAGCTGGCCAGAGGCAATCATGTTGTCCAAAACCATATCTACATAATAACAACAACAAAAAGGAAAATTACACGTATAGCAATCAAATCTCTCCTTCACCACACTCAAAACACTTCAGTTGCAACAAATAGTAAGAGAAAAAAAATCTATTAAAAAAACCCCCACAACTCTTCTCTTTAGTAAAATCACCTTCAAGAATCCACAGGAATTTTCAAAGATGTCACTAAGCAAGCAAATGTGAGAATAGGGAAAGCCCAACATGCGGCTCCAAAAGACAGTATTTATTAGTAGCATCATTTTAAGAAATAAGTTACTTAATAGATTATAATTTATTGTCATATTTTATAATTTACTGTCATCTACTTCAACTTTTAACAGCTACCCCCTTTCAAAAAAAAAAACAAACCACAAAACTTATGTATTCAACAACCCTTCACTAGAAGTGAACACACAAAGACAGAAACACAATGGACTTCTTAAGACAGTCCTAACCTGGACTTCCCTATTTTCAAAGTATGCAGCTATACCAAAGTGAAAGTTACTGTAAGATGAGATGAATTCCCTAACTCCTGTCACTTTCAGATGCTTTGAATTCCTGAAGCTCTCTACCAAACTTCATGCGATTTAGAAGAGGAAGTGTTAAACAAAAGGTAGTTACATCATCTAAATCTAACTAATCAGCTGTCAAACAAGATCAAGTTTCGAATCTCATGAGTATGCTCACACCAAGAAAGCAAGCCTGTGTGTCTGGGAAAATATCTGCTGTGGTTTTTAGATATTTTTTTTTAATTAGTTAAAAAAAAAGCAAACAACTCACAAATCAAAGCAAACCTATGTGACAAAACTTTTAAAATTATTTTTCCAGTCTTAATTGATGTATTGAGAACCTAACTGTATTGGTAAACTGCAATTACATAGAACTTTTCACAATGAAAAAGGTTATGGCTTAGAATACCTTACAGACAAAATTATATGCAGCAAAGTCTCTGTCAGCACAGTGCAGCTTCCTCCTGGGATTACTGGCAACACACAACCTTTTGTCATAGCTTCTCAAAAGGAAGCCAGCCATCCTCTCCCTCCCTTGATTGAGTGACAATCAAGAATACCTACTAGATATTCCCACTCACTGAAACAAGAGAGTAAATTTGTATGCCAAAGATTGTTATCCTACATGCTTTGTAATGGTACCTAAAATTAACATGAAACAAATTCAATCTCTTAAGACATCCTACCTAGTTCCAAGTAAAATACCTGCTATTAAAAGAGTACTCTTTACACAGAATTAAGCAGTAACTGTTTTTCTTATGCACTAAGGTTCTTGCTAAATTCAATTATCAAAATTAAATTAAAACCCAAAACATTGCTTTTATAAAACACGTATTGACCACTCTTCCTCAGCAAGTCAGGAAAATAGGAAGCTAACACCAGTTTCCTGAGTGAATTTTGAAGATTTCAAAACAAAACAAAAAAGTTTCAAGCACTGCTGAAGTTTTTAATGCCAAAACACCTTGTCCTTCAAATACATGTTGGTCAGCCCTAAGCCTAGCATGATTCCTGAGAAGGCCACTGTGTGGTACCTGTAGCAAGAGATACTAGGAAAATTATGTAACACTAGCTCAAAGGCATTCAGACTAAGCAAGTGTATATATACATATATGAAAGCCTTCAAATGCTGATTTTATAGTATCCAAAATGACCATGTGATTAATGAGGACACTCAACATAGTAGGTCAAACAACATGTACAAAATGTATTTCTGCTCACCTCTTATAAAGGTGAAAAAAAATATCAGATGTGCAACAATCAACTGCACTAATGGCATCAAGTTAACATCAGCCAAGTTATGATTAATAATTATGGTACTAAAGTGCACAAATAAGTCCTAAAATGTTCTGGCAGATATTTACATTTCATCTGTAGAAACAAAGACAAAGAACACATTTGGGGATTAGAACATAAAGGCAAATTCTGGGCCTCATCCTAAAACATGTAATAAAGGAGGTCCTACTCATCCAGTGTAGCTCCTCTGAAGTGAAGTTTGTAGGATCAGCTCTTTACAATGAGATGAAGAAAATTTCAGTAAGCATGCGCATCGTTATTTCTTCAATATAGTATTTTCAAGAACATGGAAAGACACCATCAAAAATGTCTCAAGTTATAGATTAAAAGGTAGGAATAAAGTATTTAAAAAAAAAGTTTTGCTGCAACCTGCTATCTCATCTAGTGTGTTTGCTCTCATGTCCAACATGACCGTCCCATTAAGAATACAGCTTCGCAGTTCAAAGAGACTGTGCAGAGACAGAGTTGCTACATAAGGCTTGCTCCATCGATCACCACCATCTTCAACATCCTCTTCAAATTTTAGCCACCTGAAATGCATACACATATTTAGATCTCTCCTGGAAGACAGACAATTTGGCAAGCAATCCCATTCTTCCCTTTGACTTCTGTATGACACGGAAGAGGAAATCTCATCACCTCGTACCAGTTTTCATTTCCTCAGACAACCCAACTGATTGACAGTTAAAACATTTTTATCAGGCCTTCTAACCCAATTCAGTTGCTTTAGTTTTCACCCATTTTGCTTCTTTTGGAACAATATCTGTCTATTCACAAGTTCTTGTGAAAAGTGTGGGACCATGCCTTGTTATTGATTTGCGTATCTCCATTTCATCGGTATTTTAGGATTAGAAAGCTGTTTGAAACACACTGTATACAATGTTCAAGTCTCCTGGGATGCTAAGTCAGACATTTAAGAGCTAGCTAACACCAAGATGTGTAACTATTAATTGATCTTGGTAAGCATTATGTAAATTGAGCTTCTGGAAAAGCTAGCATGCAGTGCCCTGCTCCAGGGCTGAACACCTGTACTTGTAACTAAACACAGTTGTCCCTTTCACAGTACTTGGCATGATCAGCTTTAGGAAAGTCAACACAGCACCAGTAAGACAAAGAGTCTTGAGAAACCATATCAATTCTTCCAGAGTTGGACAAAAACAACAAAATATTTTATTTGTTTAGTGCGAATTGAGTGAACAACTCCTATAGCTCACGAAAATTCTAACCTAGACCTGATTTGTAGTTCTTTAAACAGAATCACTAAACAATATACGTTGAAATAATCTACTTTTATTTAGCTTACCTAGCCGTTTCTTTCCATTCATATTCTTCTCCATCCCTGAAGCAAAGCTCATCCATTTCAGTGAAGAGGTCATGGGGAATGTGTTCATCATCATCTTCAGTACCCAAGATGAATTGCACTCGTTGGGATGGCGTGTCTTGAAGGAAAGAATAAACTGAACAATTAAAAGAACTCATACTTCTACTATGCAAGAAACACCACATAGCACTTAAACCTCCTGCTCTCAGTAAGAACTATGCAGTACAATATCCTATTCAAGAGGGAGGAGCAATAAAAGAAAAAGAAGGATGGGCATTTCTTTAAAAGGAGGCCCTTTTAAAATTTTTCATTGTTTCTGAAAACAAAACATCTGGAAATTTGTGTTTATGTAACACAATGAAGTATTTTTAGCTCTTCTACTTATTAACAATATGAAAATAAACTTCAACAGCAAAATTAGTAAGAAATTAAAAAATAATATACCAAAGGGATAAAACATTGTTTTCACTTTGAAAAGAAAATAAATTACACCATCATGACACAGACACCAATCAAGGGCGGGGGGGGAGAGAACACAAAGAAACCCCCACAGGTTGACAGAAACAAATACTCTGATTTCTAAATTGGTTGCCCTAGTAATAGCTCAAGATGCTAAACAGAGCTGGCTTTTTTCTTTTTTTTTTCTCCCCCATGATCCCCTACACACATAGTGAGTACTCAGGTAATCAAATTTTTAGAGTTGCAGATTTTTCAACGGCGAATCACTACTTAAGTAGGATGGAAAAAGTTATTACCTTTCTCATTGCATGGTTGGAGCACTGTACATAAGTGAGCATAGCAAAGCAGAAACTACACAGCTAAAATGTTGAGGAAATATTTTAACTTCGCATAATATAATGCCTAGTGGAACAGGCTCAGTAATAACTTGCAACAAAATTTAACTAGCTTTTTTGATCAAACATAAGTAGTGAGTTTCACTGCTATGAACAAAACTTTAAAAAAGCCATGATAAAACCACATGGTTTTAGTAGTATTTTTAATACCTACACACAGGTCTCGTTCCAACTTAAGGGAGTGCTTTCAAATTACAGGGGTTCAATAATGTAGTATTCACAATGTTATCTCAAGGAAGGTCAGAGACAGAAAATCCAGCTACACCTCAAAAAATGTACTTTGTTCACCAAAACATTGCTCTCCCAGCTGCTAGATCTGAACATACAACTATATACTTCCACTGCAGAAAGATCACCTTTTAGATTCAGACATAAGATCTGAATTACTAATACACTTCATTCAGAATTGAATTTTGCTTTTGCATTATTGTTATGGCATATATCATCATCCCAATGAGCTCCTGAATACAAAACATTCATTATCAGAGAATTCCTACAGCAGATTGTTTTTCCCAAACCAACATATCCCAAGAATCCTGCCATATCCTATGTATCCAGAATAGAGAAATGACCAGAAGAGACAAGTGAATTTCTCTCTATTTACTATTACTTGCTGCTTCAGAACCTGTATAGCGAGACATGAATAATGTAATTTCTATTTGGGTAGGAAGGCTTTGAAGATGGATGAAACTAAGAACTGTAGGAGAATGGTAAAAGAGGACTTGTCAAATCATTCCCATTTGAAAACTCCTTTGTTTCAAGGAACTGGCCTCATGTAGAATGTGGTTCAATTCATAGAAAGGTGACAGTGAACAGCACAGTGTCCGTGCCTGAAGTATAACATTGCAGCATAACTTTCCCATTCATTAGTGTCTAGGAATAAAAGCAGGTTTGAGGTCTTGAAGAAAAACTGCTGAGAGGACTGCCAAGTAACTTCATTTCAGAGAATGATATGACAAAGTCACCTCTTGAGGATAAGGGGCAGGCCGGGGCAGGGGCAAGTGTCTGATCCAAAACTAAAACTTGGGAGGCAATACAATTACCTTACTAACAGACAGCAAGACGGTTGAAGTAAATATTTTAATACATCATTGATCAAATTACCATGGCAAATGCTGCTTCACAGCTCTATTCATACTTTCAAGTATCTTGAGTGACAGAGAAAAATAATACAAGACTACACAATCTGAATAAAAAGGTGTCTAATTTAAATAACACCAATTTTTATGCTACAGGCAAGTATTACGAAGCTCTAGTCTAAACTATTCAGTGCAGGCTGCTGAACATTCATGCAGACACCTGGATGAAGTCCAACAGCTTATGATTTAGATGAAACACAACCACAAAATCTTGCCTGTTTGTACACAGAAAGACATTAATTAGAGTGAGAATAAAAGAAACAGCACAAACCAAACAATATTTAAGCACAGAGTAACTACTACAAGTTTATTTTCAAGAGACACAAAGAACACACACAACAGATTTTTTTACCATATGATGGAGATTCTCGGCCATCCTCCCTGTCAGTTTCTTTTTCTTTTTTTCTTCTGTGATGCCTGTGCCCACGATGCCTATGCCGTCGACGGCCTTGCTTTCCAAATGGGACATGAACTCCAATATACACAGCTCTGTGGCCTGTTCAAGAAAGTTTAAAAGGAAACAATTAAAACCAAACAAAAACCAACCTCCTGCCCCAACTTACTGTCTCAGATAAAAAGACAATGAGTTTGACAAAGAGAAACCCCAAAGCACTTGGCAAAACTACCTTTAGTGAACTACTATTACCAACTCAGTTGCAAAACAAGTAATAGAAACACGAGCTTGACCTGTAACACTGAAAAAAGCTACTTGATAAACACCAGGGCAAGGCAAAGAAACTACATGATGCTCCTCTTGCTTGCAGGGATTTGTATCAGGACAATCGTTACAATGGCAAGATGTAATATCGTAATTCAGTTTATGAACTTCACTGAGAAATCACTCATCGTTTAGAGTCTGCAAGGAGTTTCCTTTGCTTGAATATTTCTTCAAGCAGTATGTGACACATCTAGCTGAAACTGATATGCAAGTATACCATTAATTTAGTATCATTTTAGGAGCACAAAAGGAACTTACATTGGAAACATATCAAAATATCAAATAACTTACTGAGAAAGCTGGGGGATGTTTTTTTTAATATTGTAGAATTTTTAAATAAATTTAGGTAGTACATCCTCAAATTAATACATACTCCTCTTTGAAACATGTACTTTCAACAATTTTGTTTTTCCTTTGACCTTTCACAATAAGGCAATACTAGCACCAACACAACTTTGCAAAAGAAATCAATCAGCAGACTGCTATGAGCATTTTAGTAACATGTCTCCTGTAATAGAGTTAGCATATACAATAACCTTTTCAATTCCTTTTTAAACAAACAATCTCAGGAAGAGACACATTAACTATAAGCCTGGAGGTTAACACTAGATACTTTGTTTCATACTGTAGAAGAGTTATTACAGAAGACTGACATTAACAAAAGGAAAAGGAAATGGTTTTCCAGCTCTTAGATGCAAATTCAGCAAAGTTATAGAAGAAAGCCCTAGGAGGTGTGACTGTACACATACATGCACGTACATATGTGTGTATAACACACACACACTAGATTAAGGATATTGAAAAATTCTGGTGATTACAGAGCTTTAAAGAGATGAAAAGTTGTAGCATGTCAAACTTCTTTTCCAAGAAAAGAATGTCTAAGCCCAAAAAGATATACAAAACTTTTATAAAGCAGTATTTTTACAGCGCTACATGAGTAAAAAGACTAAGCAAATATCAGTAATAATGCATGAGTAAGTTCAACATTTAATTAATTTGGTCAAGACGCCTATTCAAATCACAAAACCCGATTCTTGACAGACTTCCAACATTAGTTTTAATTAGAGTCGACTGATTGGCACTATGACCAAATCTGAAATTAAGCATATTAAAAGCTATTTGTTTTCCTGTAAGAGGGGAAAACAGATTAATTTGTTGAAGCATTCATCAGTCCTATTTATAGAGAAAGACTTTTGTGAGCTTCTTCCAACAAGAACACTCAGCCCCTGCCAGGCAGCCTGCACAACGCAATTCCCAGAGAAATTAATGCAAATGTGATACCTAAACATAAATCAATACACTTGATATAGAATATGATTAGGTACCATGAACAATGGTCATGTTACTGATACCATCAGGATACAATAATCTTATGTAGAGGGAAAGCAAGAAGTACATAGGTTTAAAATCAGCTGTATTACTTGCCATACCCCACTCAAAGTTGGCTGGTGCAAGCAAATGACCCACCACTTACTGCAAATGCTGTTATCACCCCTGCTATGATTTTTGCTCTATTTTACATATTCAATTAGCAAGTATTAAACTGTAGTTAAACAGTTTTATTCATTGTCAAAGTGCTTGATTTTTTTGCAGGAACTATTTTTTCCTACATGAAACTCAAACATATTTCTAGTAATGAGAGTATTTTATACTAATCAGTTTGTTTTAATATTCTAAATAAGACCATATTTTGGTCTCCTGCCATTCCCATGAATTAAGACAAAAATCCCACGTTGCTTTCTGTACGAAAGAACAAACAAAAATCCCATACATTTTTTTTTCCAAGAGCCTCCACCTTAAACAATTCACCCTGGTACTGCAAAAATTAGCGCTACAATCTATTGCATAGTGAAATCAAAGACCACATTGCTGCACAGAAGAGAGGTGGAGCAAGGAAATGACAAGTCCCTCTCTTACTACAAAAAGTTTGAAGGAGAGCAGATGCATTGCAAGGGAACAGGTAAAAGCTAGGGACAACTGAACTGCAACAAGCAACAAACCAAAGGTGTTTTTAAACAACTTGCAACTATAGCAAATTGCTTTCCTACCCAAAATGCACTGACTTCTCAGCTATCACACATCCAGGTGCCTCAGAGCTGCTCCAAGACACACCAAGTAGACACTGCCAACTTAGTCCTCAACCTGAACAGCCAGCCCACAACCCACCGTATTACTTTTTACTCCAGAAGGGAACTTTAAAGAAAGCGCCTTCTCACTACCCTAAGAAATTAGGGTACCACAGGGGAAGAGGCTAGCAATGGGTATCCTACCCTTAAGCCCACATTGCCTAGAAGAAACTCTTGTGTGAATGGCTATTTCCTCACGTAGACACTGTCTCGCAGGCAAATGTAGAACAAGAATACCTTCCCCACATCACTTCTGGATATGCAAAGTGACCAGGCTGCTACACCTGCAACTTTATTTTGGGACTACTGTGAAATGCTGATGAGCAAGAGGATTTTAAGCTATTATTATTAAGCAAAATGCTTCACAATTCAATGTAATTCTATCAGAATGTTGAAGAAGAGCCTCTGAATGTTTTTTTTGTTTTCTTTTCTGGAGCAAGCATGAGGGGTGGCAAATAGACTAACCAAGAAAAGTTTGGCTATTGCAAACAGCATCTTGTGAGTGTACCAGACTATTCCTTAAGAAAGAGATGCTTTTTTTGGTATCACAGACATTAATAAACAAAAAACATCTCCACTACTACAAAGGAAATCCAGAACTACTGCTCTTGAGTATACTACCACGATTACCAAAAAACATGTTGCAGGTATATTCAAATCCAAAAGGCAGGGCAAAACCACATAGTAAAATTTGGACAAGCTTAACTTTAATTCTAACTCCACAAAGCAAAGCACTGAGAAGCCCTCTAAAAACAGAGACAGTTATATTGATTAGGTTTGTGTTCCCTTAAGTTTCACTATTCAGATAAGGCAATTAATGTTTGCAGAGGGACAAAGAAAGATTTACTTACAAACACAATTTCCAAAGAAAAACACATGGATTTTTTTTTCCTTCACTTCCAATAAATTGGAAAAAACAACTTAGTTCCTTTCACCCTGGCCAAAAAAGCAGCCAGATAGGCAAGTAATATAAAAGCAAGGAGAAAAAGTTAATTCTAAAAAGGTCTCAATTCGTATTACTAGCATCAGTGTTATTTCTAAAGGAAACTCAACCTTTTACTTGAATATGGTTGTTAAAAGCTAGAAAGGTCCAATTATGTGACCTTCAAAACTTTATTCACACAAACATCTGTACTACAGTACCACTCTCAAGCAAAGCTTGTTATAGAATTACTTTAAACCAATAATCAATAGAATTAGCAGACTGCACGATACTAAATTTAGTAATACAAAGCTCAAGAGATAGTTGTTCATTTTAATCTAACATGACTTTATCCAAGCTTAGCTGTTCAAATCCACCAAGAGTATTTACTACTTAAGGTCCTTATCAGTATGAAACAAATTTAAATGTTAGGAGCTTGCTACATGCCTCCATCACATGATTGGTCTTACTCCAAAAGTCAGTTTATACCAAATCCTATGAAACTGACAGAATAGAAAGTGTCCTGTTTAAGCTCCCTGGTTTCTCACCAAAGCCCTTAAGAAAACGGTAACAGAAGACTTCTAAAGGCTGAGAGAGATCAAAAACATGTACCCAAAAATGCTGTGATGTGGCAACTCTTAAGTGCAATTCCACACAGAACTTCCTTTTTTCTAACCACCGTTTTGTTAGCTAGATGCCCTTTAAGCTTCATACAAAGAAGGACATTCTTTTCCCATGTTAACAAGGGAAAGCAAAGAAAATCAAGTTAATATCTGTGTGAATTCTGAAATCCTGTTACTTAGAAATTTAAACTGCAGAGATCGTATATTAATTAATTATAGCTGTAAGGGACATCTGGAGGTGGGCTATCTGGGCTATCCTCAAAGTGCAGCCAACTTCAAAGCTGAAGTAATCTTTTTTATCAGGTTGGTCAGGATGACAACCAGCCACGCTTTGAGTATCTGTAAGGACAGATACTCTACAGCCTCTCCGGGCAACCTATTCCAACACAAAACCACATACTGCATGAAAAAAAAATCCTGATATCCAATCAGCACTTCCAATACTGCATCTTGTGACAAGTGTCTGGCGCTATCTTCTCCATAAGCTCCCAACAGTCTGATGAAGACAAAAACTTCATCACAAGAATTACTATGTTTCCAAAAATCTTCAAATAGTAATCTGAAGAGACATAATTTATTTTACACAGAAGCCTTTATTTAATCAAATAGTGTCATAATCTATCTTGTCCCAGCACAGAGCTTTCCAGTATGGAAAAACTAGAGGATCTGCAGGAGAGATCCTAATCTGTTCCCTTAGACCATAAAACTAGGTGGGGGGAAAGCAGCTGTTTGATGTCTTCTAATTCACATTCCCAAACACATTACCCTAGTAGGGAGCATTTGAAATCGATCATCTCATGCCCTGACATTAATTCCCCTTACATCACAGAAAGTACTTGTATGCACAGAAATAAGCTCAATGCAATTTATTAGCACAGCTTCTGTGTCTTCTGCCACAGGTCTGCTCCAAAGGTAGAAGCATAAAATAGGAAAAATAATCTTAGGTGGATGGAAGAAGTAAAACGTGAAAACAAGAAAGTCTTTTCATGCTCCAAAAAACTTCACAGCCCAAGGTCTTCTCCAAATATTCTCTGCTCTTGTGAAACTTAAGGAACAAGTAGAATTCCTTGTTTACACACACACACACCCTTTTGTTTAAAGTTATCTGTAATGAAAATTCTGGAAACTCACTCAAGTCAGTAATCCACTGAATTCTGCTACTATGCTAATTCTCTAATTTTCTAACTAAAAGTAGTGCTGCATTTCTGAATCATGCAATTAAACGTACAATTTAATATTGATAGTGAAGTTCTTAGTGTGAGACATAAGCTAAGTATTTAAAAATAAACAGTAGTATTTTAGCTTATTTTATGAACTTCTCTCACACAAAATGTGCTCAAGAAAGTAAAATTTTCAAAGGAATTAATGTGGTAAAAGCGAACATAAAATATTTTAACACAATATTGTTCTTCCATGCATGAATTCCCTATTAAAAAAAAGCCCTGTTATTATGAAGGATTCTTTTTCTGTGCTTTGTTAAAATAATTATTTGACAAAAATTGTTTCTTGCTTTCAGAATAAAACATTTGAAATAAAATTTTCTGTATAAAGGAGTAAAGAAAATTCTTTCACAGGACAGTTACATGCTATAGCTGGAGCCCAAAGATTCTCCACAGTGCAGCATATTTTAGAATCTGTTAAACCTCCTGGGCTCTATTCTAAAAATCTCCTGTTGCTCCTAGTAATTACATATATATGAAAATATGCTCTTTATACTACAATACTGGGGACAGATAAAATTGAGAAGTGTAATCCACAATCTTGTATGCATAGCAGACGGTAAAGCAGCTCAGTAGGAGTGTCTTCCCACTACACAATGGAAGAGAGCACCATATCACGCTGACTGGCAGAAGCTGTAAATGCCAGACTTCTCATTACACACAGAAGTGAGTTTTTTTTCTGACGTAAAACCCAAGATGAGTCGGTAGTAGCAGTCATAAGAAAAAAATGCCCTGAATACTTCTGCCTGACACAGTCAACAACATTCAAGAAGGCATTATCAGTAATTACACTAGACATGCCAGTAGTAACAGCAACAGGACAAGCTTAGTGCCAGCTGACAGAGCTCCACAGGGATTTTACCACATTTGCTCACCCCTGGTCTTTGTGGTCCACTGCCAGCACCTCTCTCCCTCACCTGGGCAAGGAGCCAGCACTGGGTCCCTGTGGGAGGGGGACTAGCTGTCCTTGCATCCTACATCCACATCAGACCGCAGTTAGACCCCACGCTTTATCTGAGCTGAAGATGCTCGGTCCAGCCTGTCTCTGCAGCAGAGCTCAGGAAGAAGGATACACACCTGAGATAATCTGAAGGAGTTGTCTCTGTTGGAGGGGAGAACACCTAGAAACACCCAATTCAAGCAAAAGTCCCATTAAGATTGAAGATTGGCCCTTTGACCACTACTGAAGGAACCAGAGTTTTCATCCCTTTATGGATGCGTACCCTGTAAGGACACAAGGCTTCCATGTTCATATCACTGTGCATATCACATATCACTATCACTTCATAGCATATCAAGTACTTCAGAAGAAGCATTTGCAAGAAGGTTTTCCCACTTCATCAATGTGTCACAAATACATTCTAATTACAAATTTGATCCCTCTCTTACAACTGCTGCATACATCTTTAAATGGATCAGTTTGCCCCCAAACGCATCTATTTCCTGATATTTTAAGATACGAAAAATATTAAGAGAGGGAATCTTGCTTCATGTAACAGTTACTCCTTCAGATAAAAACTGAAACTTTCACAGGTTCTTTTTAAAATAAATGTTCAGAAAAAGAGATCTCACACTTTAAAAGCCTTAACTGCTGAGAAACAAACAGAGAAGTCATCCATTCAGGAAAACTTCTGACATCCATCAAGTCACAGGTTTAGCCAGTTTCTGAACAACTGATTTTAAAGAGATTTAAAAAGTAAGATAAATGTTACGAGAAGCCATCAAGAAACAAGAGGCTGCAGAATCAAGTAGTCACCTATTTCTTCTGCCTCTTCTCAAGTTCACTGAAAGTTTCATTTGGTGCTGTTTGGTAAAAAAGTTTTACAGCTGCACTACTTGAATAATAATTTGACATATGTTTCAGAATATAAAACTGCAGTTAGTTACCTTTTTATAAAATTTCTGATGCAGTCAGAACAGAAACATTACATAATGTTCTCTGGGATAAAAAGTTTGGAAATAAATGTTAGGACACAGTTTATATCATGAACTTTTAAAAAGCATTGCTTCCATCTTAGTCTATTTTACCTAAAATATTTATTTTACATCTTTATGTAAAAGACATTTGTTTTGAATGGCATCCATTTAAAAACAACTCTGTTTTCAGAAGAAATGCTAAAATTAGCATGCACGTTACCCAAAAAGGATTTTAAAGATTTAAGTATAAGCAAAGTTGTTGTCTGCTACAGATGTTCTCATGAACTCATTCAAGTTTAAATGCTGATTCACTTTGAAAAACCTTTACAGCGGGTAGACAATGTGATTGAACAGTTTTGTTTGGTTTGGAGGGTGAATATTTGATAATCTGGCCTTACTCATTCGAAATTTTAACAATTCAAGGGTAGCATATTCAGCACTGCCTTCTATCTCTACAGAAAAAGCAGATGCATAAAGAAAAACACTTTGCTGCATCACCTCCTTGAAAGATTATTTTCACTTAAGGTTCAGTATTTACATAAAGGTCTTCTACTTGAAATTGGCTACACGTTCCCTATGAGGCAAGTGACACTAAAATTATTTTTATGATTACTTACACATGTATTGCAATTCCCACGCAGAAATCACTTAAATTACTGAAGTCTACACTTCCTTTAAAGCAACACCTAGGTCGTAATTATTAAATAGGTCTAAGTAATTAAAAGCTGAGAATGTTTTCCTTAAAGCAAAATAGAATACTGTACAGATTTATACATTTTACATGCTACACATCTTTTAAACAAAAATAAAATCAAAATAGTAATACTATGGTTATTCTAATGAATGACTTAAAATATATGCAAAAATATTTACTTAGTTTCAGTATGAATAATACTATACAGTCCTAACTCAGTCAGCAAGATTGTAAAGTTAGATAACGTCGTCTTTAGCAAGATAAAACATCCTGTCAACAGCCATTCATCAACTTCAGCATGCAAAAGGGCTCCTTAGCTGATGAGACCATTCCACAAATAAGAAATTAACAAGTATCTCAAGGACACTCATTGAGAAGATCTGTAGAATACTGAGTAATTTGCTTCAAAGATAAGGAAAGTTGTGGTATCAAAACTGCTATTTTTTTTTCTTTTATGCTTATACAATTGTTTTCTAGCTAAAGAACGTAAATTTTGGGGTGCACTAGTATATGCTTCTTTTTATACTCAGCTCATTAGTCTACCATCAAGAAGTCTCACAATGTAAAAAGAAAAAAAACAGTCTCTTGTCCTCAGTAACTTCTATTAAGCTTCATTTGCCAGGAGCTTACAGTATGTCTTTCCAGTAATTTACAAATAATTTAACACACAAGTAAAAAATGTAGAATTTATAGTAATTTGTAAGTACTGTGTTCGGCAGAATCAGAATCAACTTCTAAAAAGAATGTTCTAGAAGCTAAAAATAACCCTCTACCTCCACAATCAACACTGCATCAATGCTGAAAATTGTGTCTAGTCACTTTGGGTGCCATATGGAGTTTTATGTCTACACAATTAGGTTGCCAACTTTCCCTCTCCAAAGGCAGTCTGAAAACAGTTTTGATAGCATTTGTTAAGGATTTACCTTTGCGATGAACACCACAAATACTAAAATAAGTTTAAGACAATTATTCTCTCTACACAGAAGTCTGAATATTGCATAAATAAATGGGACAAGAAGTCCTGAGGAAAATGCCCGTGGAATGTATAGTGTAGGATACCCACAGTAAAATGTATTATAACTAAATTTTCAACATGTAGGTTGAAGGTATAGCAACGCAGCCTAAATCAAAAAAATTCACTTAATTAAAATTGCATTAAAAATCATATTAGGAAAACATCCTCATTTTTTGGTGACATATAGAGAAGCACTGGACAGAGATAACATTTATTTCTGAAATTACAAGGACAAAATAATTTATCCTGCACCAGCTACTAGCACAGCTGGTGCAAATGAACATTTTGTTCATGTTGCCTATGACTTGGAGCATGTCTCATATACCTGACTAGTTGTACTGTATCTCAATAGACATGTTTTTGCTTGCTCTCAGTTCAACTCAAAATACAGCGCAGGCAAAATCTTTCCAATTTAGGGGTATCACTAGAGAGGATGCATGAAAGGTGGTCTGCAAGAATCATTAATGACTATCCTAAATTATTTTTCACATTTTTCTACCTTTTTGACCACATAAGAAGATACAACTTCATGAGAAATCTCATTTCATACCTTTTTGACCACATAAGAAGATACAACTACAAATTCTTTTTTCTGTTAAACAGAGTTTTTTCTAGACCACTAACAGGCCTCTTAAAGGTTCAAGCAATCATTCTGTAGTTTAAGAACCATAATAAACCTGTTCTATACTGCCTAAAGTAGTACAGCCTACTACTGAACATAAAAATGTAAATACCAAGCACAATTCTCAAGAGCCAGCAGCTACAATGTCCTGCTGTATTACTTGTGTTTACCTGCTTCTGTAAAACTTGTTTTCTTAAAGGATATTGCAGGAACTATTCATGGGGTTTTGAACAATTGCAATTTAGATAACAGTAAACCTGCCACCTGAAAATCTTAGCAGCACACGCTACTACAACTTGCCATATAAGTTCTTTTAGTTCCCCAAAGCCCTTTCATAATAACGAAATAATTTCTAACTACTCATAACACATTAAACTGTGAACACTTGTAGAGCAAGTTTTCCACTTAGATATACAATATTCAGTTCTAGAGGGGAAAATATGCAAGGTTATTTAACTACCTGTCCTTATCAACTAAGATTAACTGAAAAGCACAGATGTTTTCTTTAAGGAAAAATAAGGCTCTAAAGCATGAAAGTATCAGAGATAATAGGGTCACTTGAAATGTAAACACTACTTACACCTGCCACAGGATACTGTGAGAGTAGAGTAGCTATTAAATCATCTTAACTCTTGAAAGCTGCTTCTTGGATTTATGCCACAGAAAACTAGTCTACTGAGACACACACACTCCTGACCTCAGATTGTTTCTGGAACAAGACTTCTGTTGTGTATAAACTCCTTATCTTTGCTATGCCTGTAACTGGTCTGCTAAGAATAACAGAATATATCCCTTGTCCCTTAAGCTGTATCTAGTAAATGTATCCTCAAATCAAGGTGAAAAACAACCTACACAGTTAAAAAGATAGATCCAGGTAATATCAAGCTAAACGTATTAAACTCAGGTTTAAGAAAACCTTCCTTAAACATGGATCTTAACAGAAAATGCCTTTTACAAGATGGCATGAAATACCTCTGCTATTCTTGCCTTACTTGCACCTCCTGCCTTACTTTGTTATTACTCTCATTCATTGCAGCTCAAAGAGTCTGGCATCAAGTTAAGAACATTAGGTGCTCTTAAAAATGTTATTTTAAGATGTTATTCCCCTTTCTAGCTCTTCTGTAAACTGACATTTGTTATTTCAAAGTACGGCCTTAGAGCTTCAGTAAAGAGCAGTACCTTTATTTAGTACACACATAGTCTGCCCATAACTGAAGTTTACCAACTCTACCCATTTCTTTTACAGGAAGAGAGTTACAAAACAAGTTAGCCTGTGCCTAACCTTTCTAGCCTAAACACTGTCACTCCGGATACGTACCACAGTTTCCCAGCCACCATAAATAGCATGCGGAGCTTGGGAAGCTCTAACTCCAAGATAGATTTTCCCCTTTAGCATCTGGCCCTCTTGCCATTAGTATTTCATCACAGAATTTCCAGAAAATAAAACTATCCAATACCGACAACACCGAGAAATCTTTCCTTTAGTATTAGTAGCAATATTATGCCTTCTACACCATCAAACCAATGAACATGGGTTTGTACAGGCTTTAAAGCAGTTAAAAATCACCTGCCCGTGCTGGCTTTAAAAGGTTTAGTGCTTCACATCACAGCTGAACAGAATTAACTGCTTGCTGCCTCTCCTTGAAAATGAATCAACACACACTTCTGGAAAGGTTCCAAATTCCTAGAACTCCTTTTCAAGTCACCAGAAAAACAAGCTGGAAGACTGGACTGAAACAGCTTCAGGTCTTAAAATACTTACAATACCTAATGCTTGACTAAACATCTTCCTAAGCCTCCAAGACAACATTTCTAACTCAGTAATGAAAAATAATACTATCCATCCAGACGTTTTGTACTGCTTGCAGCCAACAATTCATTTTCTCCCCTTGTACAAATTTTAGTAACAGAATTAAAAACTAAGCCCCACAATCCTATATACATACTCTAATCATAACAGCTTATAAATAATGATCTCGTAAACAAACAGAGCTATAAGTTCACATAAATTTATCCTCAAAAACACCCAGAGTCTAAAGATTCTCTTTTGGTCAATCTCAGAGAAGATAACTATGTAAGTCAAACAACTGAATTATGTACTTCTCTCTTTCGTAAAGGAAAGAAAAAAACTTCTTGTTCTTACTTGGGAACAGTTTCCACTGATAAAAGTCAAAACACATGCAGTCCCTCCCTCTCCCCAGTCTACCATTAAAAAACAAAAAAGTATCTTACAAGTATGTAAGATAGTACAAAATATATGTAATCGCCAAAAATAATTCCTAAATATGTGTGAAAGTATGTGCCTATATAAAGCTTCAGATACGTGATAATCCTACTGGAACACACGTTCTTGTCAGGTACTTCTTATTAGTTATTTGTTTAATCTCTGTATAACCAGCCCTCTCTTGCATTGGGACACTTACACTGGGTCACTTGGCTGCAGGCTAAGAGTAAGGTGAGGACAGCCATGTCTCCTCATCTCCTCCTTTCATCACCTGTTACGTTGACTCAATTGGTCACAGAAGGTCACAGAAGCCTTAGTTTCACCTTAATTTATTCTTTGGCCGTGGGTAAAACAGGGGTATTTTCCACAGTCAGCAATACAAGTGCTTAAATTGCCTCAAGCAGCCTGAAGCCCCCACCTTCCCACCCAGTATCTTGTGTAACTACAGCTGAAGCACTCCCGTGCATGTGCTACGAAAGAGGCTGGGGAAGTGAGCTGCCTGCACGTTCCCATATCATTCTTCGTTCCCATATCGTTCTTGGTGGTTGAGGAATTACAGCTGTCCCTGCTGCACCGCACGCTACTCCAGCTGAACGCCTGCTTCCCCTTAACCCCTGCCTCCCTGAAAAACACACACGTTGTTTTTCTGGGTCATCTCCCAGAGAAAAACAAGAGAAGGAAATGGAGGAGGACACAGCTTAAATCTGAAGATTTAACTGCAGAAACAGACACGGCAGTGGTTTCACCACACGCCCAACCCCATCTAAATTGGTGTTGTTGCAGCCTCCGCTACTGCACCCTCAGCCTCATGCTCACTACCCTCCTCCGCTCAGCACCGTGTGGCAAGCAGGTTTCAGGTGCTCAACTGCTGAGATCTTTCTTATTATTTTCCTCTGTCAGGACTGTTACATTTTCTACTGGCTTAACATACTTAACCAGGCTTACGGTTCGGTCAGACAAACAGAAGTGTCAGTACAAGACAGAAAGCAGGAACAGCCTGAAGGGAGCAGAGCAGGAGCATGTATGACTGCAACAGCAACAAACAATTTTAATCACTTTAAACTGTCTCTTGTTAGACCCCAGTATAAGAAAATGGGACAGCAACCAAAGTAATCTTTCTCAGCTAGAAACTGCTGCTATAATGGCTCTCTGGCATTCTGAAGCAGCAAGAGTCGGTACCGTCAGGAAACACTGCTTAGTGAACCTACTGATAGTCTTCTGGCGTTTTGCAAATGCTAATTAAGCTTCAGATCATTCTACGTGAAAGGTGAACAAGTGAGATTTTAACACTGGAACTCCCTAGCTTTTTCCTCTGGCTTCACTAAATAGCATCCATGAAATCTTCATTTTAATCTACTACCTTTTTAAGTCAGTAAGAAATTGTATCTTAGATGAAATACCTGATTTTACATTTTGCTATAGGAAACTAACTCAATGCCATTTTTGTTGCTAAATGCAGGATCCCAAGTCAAATAATGAAGACTAACAGGATTCCATAATGCTTTAACTGGCTGCAGACTGCAGAATGGACAGTTTACAGTTTACCACGATAAGAAGAACTGTTACCTGTTCAAACTCTCAGAATTTAAAGTGCATGACCACATTCACAAGGATACTTAAATTTCAGAAAACAAAACAAACATGTCCCTCATGGCCCCTGTTCAATGAGTTTTGATACTGCAGAACTTGACATCATTCATGATGGGAAATTACTTACCGACAGCAATCAATTTTTCAAACCTACAATCTCAGACGCAAGCTTTCCTTGGAAAGCTTCATAAATTGGCTTTTTCTTTTAATATTTTTTCTGTGACAGATCTGAATAGCACTGAGCATTTATTAGCGTGCAGAGATAAAAAACAGTGCAGGTCATCTGCCGTTCACTGGTCTTATTCCTAGAATTCCATGGTTCCATAAAATTCTGATTCCTTTTAGCAATACTGGTTGCACTTGAAGGAAAATAGAACTTTAATCCCGAGGCAAAAAAATGCACGTTAAGCAAACAGAAAACCACCTCAAACTTACTCTCTAGTTCTTCTTTCTCAAAGTTTGTGTTGATAGTAGAGCTGATTTTGCCCATATCCACAACGGCTTCTTCATCATGACCCTAAAGAAACAAGACACAAGTTTAACTTCATAGAAGTTAACTTCATAGTAATCTTTTCTAAATCCCCATATATATTCTGCAGTTAGTTCTGAAGCTGTTTGTTGAAGTTTTCTAAAACAACACATTTTCACCTCTTAGAAACTGAGACAGAAAACGGAAAATCTACCCATCCAATTCTTCAAGAAAACACAACCCTGTATTGAAGGAAAAACCATAAATCAACAGATAGACTAAACACCATGCAATTTCCATTTCCAATGCCCTCAATTTTATCATATCAAAGATCAGGACATACATTTCAGGCGTGCAATATTCTTTAGTTTTACATTCAACAGCAATGAATCTACTTCAACAAAATGACTGGAAAACTTATAGGAAGTTACATAAGGTAATATCCAGAGATCTTGACCTCATTTCCATAGGGGACAATTTCTATGTAAGATTTTCCAGGACAAATAAGAAGCTTTAGTGAACCAAAGGTTATACAAAGGGGTTAAACTATGCAACTTGCGGGTCTCTCTTAGACCAACAGTTTTGGAAAGACCAAAAATAACCGTTTAACTCGGGTTTCAGACGACAGCTTGTTAACCACACCCCTATCTAATTCACATTTTTTATGCACAAAGTTAGAGAACAGCAGTTGCGTGATGATCTGTTTCAGATTTCATTACTACTGAAATCATACCACTCGTAACACAAAAGCACAGTATCTGAAATAGAGGCTCAAGAATGAGGCTTATCTCTGAACATGTCCCCTAATCACATTTAGCACATCACTCAAGCAGAATTTTAAACACTGTCTTTTGCTCAATCTTGACAAAAATAAACCTTAAAATAGCTGAACAGTAAAAATCTCTTAATTTCATCTCAGACTTGACATCAAAACAACATTAAAGTTGACTTTCTCCAAATGTTTGCATTCCTTAGAATACAGTGCATTTTTAACAGCTCACAAATTACAGCCTTCTGGCAGAACTGGTTCTCCAAAAGAACTGCCTACCCTAAGGGTAATGCTTTACTTTACATCTATGTATAACGGCAGGCTAACTGCTAAAGAATACTGTCCCTGCTCTCTCTGCTCCCTTGGGCACATAATTTTTTCCTTAAGCCAGATCTATCGATCATGAAGTCAGATACAAAGAGCTGAAGCAATGGGGTGGGGTTTTTTTGCGTTTTTAAACAACTTAATTAGTCTTCCATTGGATCAGTTCACGAAATTGACTTTTCTTGTGTCTGTATGACAGCTAGATCCACCACAAATAAATCTGTTTGATCTCTGCTTCTGGCAGCTGCCCACCAGTGCATTTACATCGATCGACATAGGATCTGTGATAATGGTTTCATGATGAAAAAATGGAAACCAAAATCAGGAGTCTTACAGGGACAGGGAATCCTAACAGCATTGACATTCACCTAAACTTTCATCTTAGAATTACTCAATAATGCAATGCCTTATATATAAAACAGGTTTATCATCTCAAGGGGAGGTGACAAAGATGAAAAGCAACATACCTGTGTAACAGCTACAACCTAAAACATACTGTATGAACACCCACAAAAAATAATGAACACTTAACTCCTTAGTCTTAATAAAACACGTATTAACTATAGAGTATTGTGCGCACATACATAAAAAACCCCTCCAAATCTTTCTTTGACTATTGAGGAAAGTTGGTTAAAGAATATGAAGATGACAAACGGCACATACAGGGAAAAAAGTTTCAGATGCAGTTTAAAAAAAGTTAAATGCAGTTAGACCACATCAAAAATAAAAGCAGCTGGCACTATGTAAATAAACAAGATACAAGAGGCAGGAGTGTCACATGGCAGAACAAACTCCTGAAAACTAAATAAAGGTCGATTCTGAGCTGTGTCCCTAAGAATGAGGTTTTCAAGAAAGGCATTAACACAGTAACATAACTTTGACTACTGCTGCATTGCAGAACCAGAGTATTCCATGCACATTAGAAAAATCAAATTTCCTGAACACTCCAAACAGCTACAATTAAAAAAATCACGTGACTAATCCAAAGTCATATCTGATGGGCAAATCTGTGAAAATATTACAATGATCTACTAATAAAGAAGTGGCAGAAATTTAGAAAGTGTTATGGTGATAAGATGGAGAAAGGGGAAAAAGTAGTGCACTCCTGTACCCTACACACCAAAATGGAATTAAAGAGTCCTCTAGGAGATGCCTTTATAATGTAATCAGCCTCTTGTCATCTCTCTGATAGCCATTCCAGAAGTAGTGAAAAAACACAGTTGCAAAGTGAGTCTGGGCTCTTATCTTTACTAAGGATGGATTTTTCCAACACTGCTTGGGAAAGAAAATTTTAACATGCATAAACCCAATAGCGGGTCTCTACGCAGCAGCATTAATAAGCTTAAGTTAACAATCTTTTGAGGCACCAAGTAAGTACAGCAAAACATTTAACTGCATTGGTAGGGCCATAAAACTACCAAGGAGGAGTCAAGCATACTTACTTTCCAATTTACCTCAGTGACACAGAAATAGAAAATTATAGGACTGTAGGACACTCCAGTTCACTGAAACAGATATACACACAAATCCTGCATGTTACCAGAAAACTCAAAATAGAGATGGAAATAGATGAAGTACTGCAAATCCTCTAAATTATCTCAAGTGACTCATGAGAGAAGAAAAACCCTAATATTAGGAAAACTGCTATCAAAATCTCTTCAATTAGCTTCATGGTTAAAATATTCTCTCCCTAACTTCCCCCCTACACCCCATACCCAAGAGTCCCTTTAGGACACTTGGAAGCTTGCCAAACACACAGGTTTTGAGCAATAAAGGAAGACAGAGTTTTTCTCCAGGTTATACAAACTATTGCATACCAGTAGAAAATTACATACACATCGCGGAAAATATACATGCAAGAAAAAATTTTATCTCCCAACAACATTTTGAAACTGTACTTGCTGTATGCTTTATACCATATATTATTAATATTTATAACTCTTTACTATATTAAGAGGTACTTTGCCAACCTTATACATATAGAAGCAGCCTTCAAAACCACATCATGTGAAAGTAACATGTCTTCTGAGATTAGATTACAGAAAGGCATGCATACCCTTGCAAACTGCTCTATCACTATCTCAAAGTACTCAACATATGCAAAGACTCTTCCAAGAATAAACCATTAGCAACCACAAATATCATACATGAAAAAAGCATATCATTTACAGCCTTTGTTTAGAAAAAAAACCACAAAGCATCATTTTAACATAACCATTTGTGATGCCAATAGCAAATCCTACCATTAGATACTTTTGCCTTAGGTCAGGCAAAAAACCCAAAATACTCAAATATGCTATAGAAGTAATTCCAAACTACAGCCTTTTCCTTACTAAAAATAAAGTCTGTAGGGCATAGGTTTCCAGTAATTATAGAAGATTTACCATGTCAGTTTAAGGCACAAAAGTGAGAAAACTGTTTAACTGCTGAATCAAAACATATTTCCATCCTAGTTATCTTTTACTTTCTGAATATTTTTACATATATAAACAAAGAGCGGTGGGATGTTTTAAAAACTCGTCAACTTCTGTTTTTAGACACAGAGAATGACTTCAACTTAGAGCAAGCACTCCTTTGCAGTTTACCATCCATTTCATGTGAAGTTTCACGTGCAATATTCCCACAGATGCCCAAAAAACAGCTGATAAAGACGAGCCCAAGTAACATTGAAGACTAACTTGGAGCCCACATAACTTCTCTTTTCAGTCAACTGAAAGAACAATTGAGAAGGGAAAAAACACAACACAAGTAGCAACCAAGGTGTCCCAGGGAGAGATTAAGCCTTCGCCTCTGGTTTGCTTTTTCACAAGGAGGACATGGTCATTTATAAAAACATTACAAATCCAGATCACTTTAAGGAAAAAGAAAGAAAAAAAGAAGAAAAAAAAACACACCACAAAATCCTAGCACACTGTATCAAAATGCACTAAGCATACTTCTTCCTAACACCAAATTTATTGATACTCACAAACATACTGCACAACCAACCTTCCAGTAAAACCTTCATATTCAGCTAGAGATGCCTATATATACTACAACATGTCTTCTCAGCTTTCCAATTTTCCCAGCATGAAAATGAAATCCCTTTTCAACTTTTGCAGAGCAGACAAGACTTTCAAATACTCTTGCCCTACCAGCATCCCAATAGCATGCCTCTTGCCACCTCAGATTTTTAAATGCCTTTCCCTCAGTCCAGGAGAAAAGAGCAATTCTCCTTTCATTACTGACAAGTCAATAGCCAGAAACTGTTTAAACTTTATTTACCTTCTCAAACATTTGTCTTCATTTAAGGCAGTACACTTTTCATATCTAATATAGTAATGCTACACGTTTTTTAAAAGTAGTATTTTTAAAAGTCAATCCTAACTTGCATGAATAATTAAGGAAAGCACTGAAATTTGCAAGAATTAAGTTGTCAGCCTCCAGAAGCATGTGTTAGTTACCGTCTAGTGGACTGGCACGAATATGACGCACAGAATATTACATCTAAAGGAAACTTTCCACTGTCATCTGTACAGGCTCTTCTCACCATGCAACTGGCCTAACCTTATGCGGTCACATACACATGACAGACTTAAGATGGGCACGCTGCCAGAGTGCATTACTGAATAACCGCTTCCAAGAGATATAACTCGCTAGCAACACATTTCTAAGGTACTTGAAATGCAGTTCAATCAATTCATCCTAGTAACAGTGATCGTACAAATGGCTGATACAGTTAACTGTAAAATTTTGAAATGCAAAACCATACAGTAATTGTGGAGACTAATTTGAGCTCAACATTTAAAACAGTTACTTAGCTAAATCAATGTTCATATGCTCCATTTACATTCCCTTGGCCCAAAGTTCTTCCCCAACAGAGCTGGGAAATTACTTACAGCACCAGCGATAGCATAAGCGTTCGTGGGGATAAGCAGGGCACAGGAGAAGACAAAAATTAACAAAAAACCCACGACCACCACCACTATCCCCCCTCCCAAAATTACATTACCACTTCCATGGCACAAAGAACCTTCACTGCAGCATTGCTTTAAGTAGATGCAAATGCTAGAAAAAAAAAAAAAAACATCACCATATGAAAACAAAACAAAAAACAAGGGGGGGGGGAGGAAGGGGGGCATTCACATCTAGTTTTTTCCCCTCATACATCTATCCATGGCCAAGAGTTCAAGACTTCTAATTTTGATATTATTCTATTACAGCTGCCTACACCATCACAGTGAACATACATATGACTGTAATTATATCCCATCCCCTCTGGCTTGAACAGAAGGCAAATACTTCCCTGCTCCTTCTCACAAGAACTCACATCTCTGCCTTTGTACAGTACAGTCACCAGATCTGGCAGATGGGATTCAGCTTTTGGGTTGGAACGTGGCACCAACAAACCATTCTTCTCAAAACATGAGCACACGCTCACTCCTTACAGACCTAACTGGTAAATATATATAGCATGCTACTACAGATTTATATAAGCAGATCAACAGCAGATAAGTATACGCAGTGTACTTTGCTCTTCATACTTTCAGCATCAGTACATACGAGCACTGAAGCTGGATCAAACCATCTGTCTTGAAGAGGATACAACACTAGGGACCTACAGGAACTTCCCAACAAACTTACAAATCAGTGCAAACAGAATTCAAAGCAATGGTTTGGCCTAGACCTAGGAAGCATAGTCAATGCAGTACTTCTGTCATCAGCCCTCCCTTCACTGGATGTGCGTTCAGAAGATAGATAAGATAGCCATCAAGGCTCCAGTAAAAAAAAAAAAAAAAAAAAAAATTAAATAAAAACAAAATACCAGTATTGCTCTGCTTGGAAAAAAAAAAAGTTTAACTGGAAAAAGAAATGAAAAACTTTATTTTGACCACAGATCTCAAAAATAACTGAGGAGGAACCACAAAATCTGATTTTGAAACAGTTTTCCAGGTATGTGTATGTAGATATATACAGTATTTTAAAAATGACCTTTTTTTATAGATACATACACACACAAACTCATCTGTTTTCTCACATAGCTACTGAAATACATTGTTCAAAATAATTAAGGAACCAGTAGGGAAATTCGTGATTCGTTTTCACAACAGCATTTCCCAAGCTCTTTGTTTCAGAAGCCTATAATTCTGTTCTAAGCACACGTAATACTCCATGGAGTCAGGAAATAACGTACATCTCTGATTTACAGAATGCACATACAGCCCCTTCTCTATCCATTCAGTCTCCCAGAACCACAAGCTAATAAGCAGTAATACTTGGGGGGGGGGGGGGGGCAGAAATCAGACAAGATCAGTGTTACCTCCTAATTTTGTAGGACTACAGGTCTAACAGTGACAGCTACCCTGGAAGCACTAAAAAAATAAACCAGAAAATTAGTATATTTGTTAATGCCAGCTGTGACTATTGTATGCAGAGTTCAGTGACAATCACAGTACGGCTGGCGATCATCAGGACTAGGTCTACACTATAGCTCTCCCACTGCTACCGGTACAGAGCATCAAGTAGCCTTTCTTAAGGGGGAGTAAACTACGAAAGGCTTTTTGACATTGCTCACCTGCAAGAACAACTAACAGCAGCACTTGGTAAGTTCTAAATATATTGTTTTACTTCTCAGTCAGACTGATTCTGCTTTTAAACCAGAGGTAAGATGAGCCTATGGTGGGCAGGAGGGCAGGCATCTCCGGTTGCTGCCTCTTTGAAGGACAGCCAGAATATGAAAAAAAAAATATATCAAAGTTCTTTCTAAATTGTGAAGATATTATTCAGCCTATTAAACAGTCTTTAGCTGAACTGCAAAGTAGTTCTATAAATGCATTTGAACTTCTTTGGGCACAGTATTGGACTACACAACAATACTGTATCTTCAGAAGTTGCCAGAGTGATGAAACACTACCAGTTCTAAATCAAGCACATCAGCCTAACAGCCAAGGGAAAATGCACCAAATATAAATGGGCCCTGTCTCACTTCGTAAGCATACAATTTTTAGCTGGCCTTGCCTCTAAATATATACAGATGAGAGTAAAATTAATAATAATTCACAAACAGAACACTCGCCAGGTTTAAAATAGGAGGCATACCATATTGATAGGTTCCCCCTTGGTTGTATTTGCTATGGTCTCATTTGCACAGGAACTGCTGCTTTGCAGATGTTATGGGGTTTTTTTGTACTATCATAGCAGTGGACATTGCTCAAGCACTACAGACTCCAGTACAGCTCAAGGTTTTGGTGTCACTCCCACTCTCCCCCTTTTTTTCTTGTGAATTTCATCTGTAGTTATACAATTACTATTTTACACAACTATCCTCATATGTAAACAAAGATCCCTCCTAGTCAAAGCAATACTCAAGGGCCTCACAAGAAGGTTTGATGTGTAGATTTCAGAAAGACCATAGCTATAATGAACGAGATCAGGAATACTTTTTCACAAGGAGAAGTTTGTCCAGCCTACTAATCCTCTAATTAACTGCTCAGCTTACCCTACTATATACATTTGACCAATCTCCTCCTAAAAGACTTAAAAAAACCCACAGGAGCTACACAAACCTTAGTTTGGACAAATGTGTCCAACAGACATCAACAGATTTCAGTAAGACTTTCCAGAAGCTGCGTTTTACTTTTCCAAAACTGTACACGGAGGACAGTAAAAACAGATATGTATGCATGGTACTTAAAAAAAAAAAAAAAAAAAAAAACAAAAAAACACAACCAAACCCACCACACAACAACAAAAAAGAACCCTACTACACTTCTGGAAAAAAAGCAGTTCCAAACACATTGGTTTTATTTCAGGGGTTCTAGCAGTCAACAATCTGGTCACTGTTACACTGAGCACCACAACATGCAAGACAAGCCATGTCCCAGACAAATCACACACCAGTCTTTGGAAACAGCAAACACAAAGTGCTCGTGTTAATCAGAACACAACGTTAAAATGGGAGATAAAGTTAGAAAGAACAGGAAGAATAATTACTGACAAGAGACCACAGTAATGATCAGCTTGTCAACTAGAGCACACCACAGCAATTCGTTAAAAAAAAAAAAAAAAAAAAAAAAATCGGGTGAGAACAACCACAAGAAAAAAGGATGGCTTGGTTAATATTAAGGCATGACTAAAATGCAAGAGAATATTCAATTAAAGTTAGAAGCCTCGTTTGAATTCAACCCTAGTGTACTGCAAGCCAGAAAATTTACAACCATGCATAAAGTTAGCAAATAATGTCACCAATCCAACACAAGATATCAAGTTGCATATCTAACATTATAGTAGTCATTTTACAAAGTTGCATTTTATCACTGCCTCACAGCACTATATTTCATTCAAAAAAAAATCATAGCTCCATTCACTTTAATTACTAAAATTACAGTTAGAAAAAGTAGTAGTAGTAGAATCTTTATAACTAGTCACCTCAGATCTTTGCCTAGTCTTCTAGGCATATGCACATCTGATAAAGTTCTGTGTCCAGAGCTGAACAAAGCACCACAATGAAAATCAAAAATCAATCACTGTCCTACCACTGCAATCAGATGCATTTTAACATGTCTAAACGAAACTCTTACTTTTTATGCTCACACAAAGAAATAGAAAATTTAGTGGTAGTCTTATAAAATTTAAGTAAAGCAATTCAGGGGTCTTTAAAGCTTTAAGGCTTAGGAAAATTCTATCCCATAGATTTTAGCTTCCAGGGAACTCTAAAGCAGTAATCCCTGCTACACACTGCATTGCAGTTAAATATCAGTGATAAAGACTACCCATAGAAGAGGCTAAGCAATAGCTTGTTAACACTAATAATCAAGAGTTCACTGCTTCATTGTAGAAATCCCCACAAATGGAGTTTTGCAGCTATGCCACCCAAGTCTGAAGAAAACACTATCTCCATCTATCTCCATGAATGCTTTACCTCAGTTAAACAGCTCATTAGGGATGTTTTTTTTGTCTTGGGGTTTTCTTGGTGAAAAGGAACAATCAATAGGCTATTTCAAGATCTTTCCCAGAAAGAAATACTCAAAGCCACAGCTGATAACATTCAAATTAAGAAAAGCTGGCTCAAAATAACGAGGGGGGAGGGGGAAGAAAAAGAAAAAAGAGGAAACGAACAAAAAGACACGCTCAACCACTCTCAAAATCTGGTAGTATACTCTCGAGATTATAGAAGCACATTTTCTTTCCGAATTAAGCCATTTACTACGATTAAGCAATTCTAACTACACAGAAAACATCTTCTCTAATACAGAAATCTCTATCTCAAGTATTATTTCGATCACCAGATTTTTGAAAAATTTCTTCCACAACTAGTGAATCTAACATAGTAGCATACCATTTTAAGACACAGCTGCTAAATATCGCTTGCATCAAAGCACATTCAAACCATTATTAAGTTATACAGCTGCTATTTACATACAGGTTGCATTTTCCTCCCTGGACGAGCTCCTTCCATGCTGATGTGCAGAAACGGAGAATGCCCTTGTCCGAGACCCTGCAATGAACCTCCCAAGAGATCAGAGACTGCGCATACATGACTGCTTTAGCTGGCTCTGCTTGACACAGATGTACTCCAGGAAGCGGCTCCCCGGCCCCGCAGCCAATCGCTCCCTCGCCAGCCTCCCATCTCCCAGGCCGCCCATCACAGCTACCGCGGGGTCGCACGACAGCAGAACGGGCAAGACGGCGTGCCTTCGACTCCAGCTCAGACAATACCAAAAAAGGAGCTGAATCGGAGTTCCAGACTTAACATTTTCTGCATCGACAGCAGCTAAGAACAGCTCCAAGGTTCTATTTTCGCTCTGATCCAAGACTTCATTAGCACTACAAAATGAAAGCACATTTGTACCTTGGGTCCCAGAACAGAACAACCCCAAAGTCAAACATCTGCTAAGTGTGTTTATAGCTGTGTTATCAATCTTTCACTGAATACTGACTCCAAAACATTCAACTTTTTTTTTTTTTTACATAAACCATATATTCTTGTTTCCCAAATTAAACCAGGGCTTACTAAGAAATCCTCAGTGTTTTTTTTTCCTGTTGAATAGGTAAAAAAGCCATACTGTTAGCTGCCAATAATTTCACATGTCCTTCCAGAGTAAGATGGCTGTTTCAGATATGATACGAGTAGCTATGCTTTTTCCTTGCTTAAGCTAATCATAGAAAAAACACAGCCTCAACTCCAGCAGATCAAATTCAGAGATTCATTTCACTCTTCCCCTCTTCATCACCAACATACCTTTATCTCCTTGTCCCATCATATAACATGAAGGAAAACTGGCTCTTTAAGGCATTATCCATAACTTAACCTTCATGACATGACACTGCCTTCCTTGTTCTTTTTTTTTTTTTCTTTCATTCCTACTTCTTGGATGACGAGAACTCTAGTAATGAGGCTGGACTGGTGCCACCCCAACCAACGAACAAACGAACAACTTGGACAAAACATAACAAATAACATACTGTTCATAAACTTGGGGCCAAAGAAACATACTGTGTAACTGTGAAGATGGTATTTATCACCTAGCAGTTCAGAAATCAGAAGACCATATTCAGTTCCCCTCTGCCTTTCTCAGTCCAGAAAATTCTCTAACCATAGACTAATAAAAGTATTCTCAGATACTGCTGACAAGAGAGTTTAAAAGTAGTTTGTTTCCACTCTGTAAATAGATGTTCACACTAACATGTGTGTGAATCTTTTCACTTCCAAGCTATTGAAGGCCTCTCTGTTGCTATATGTAAATGACCATAAACTAAATTATTCATATAGAAAGAACAAAGTTAAACAAATATACCAGACACACTAACCCCTAGTGATTTCAACTGAGCATCCTAAACCAAACCTACTCTTTTATTAATACAGAGAACAGATTCATACAGTTCTTCAACTCAGATGAACATTGAAAGAGCTATGGTGAATTGTGTTCTGCTGGCTCTCTCACACTTTAATGAAGGCTTCCTTAGCATACATCCATACTAGAAGTACTTCAATTTCTGAAAGTACAAAAGTTGGTTTGTTTGGGTTGGGGGTGGGTATGTGTGTGTGTGTGTGTGATGAGGAAAGAGGCTGTCTATTCCTTTGGGACAGAATAAGGGAGGACAGGGAGTGCTGGGAATCACACACCGTTGATTTTTTATTTTTATATGTTTTGGAATGAATACTTACTTGGTTTGGAAACTTAAAAAAAAAATAAAATGTCTCTGAAGCAGTTTATTGAAACCTCTTTCTAATTTGTAGTCAACCAATTCCTAGTTAATAGTTACTCAGTCTTGGAACAACAAAAAAAAGAAAAAAAAAAATCAAACACTAAGAAGCTTTTTATTCATTTAAAAATAAAAAAATAGAAAGCAGAGAACATGCACATGTAGAGCCAAGCTGAAAAATCTGACATTCTAAAACATAAACAAGGTTTTTTTCCAAACAGATGGAAGTTTTTGTCTTTTAAGTCTCATACCAAAATACTTTGTGGATAAACGTCTGCTCTTACCTAAGAATAAATACCAGGGATTCACATTAGATGTAAAACACCACAGCAACTTCAAAATGAAACTGTCTCAACATGCTTAACTACAAAAGTTTTTTAAAATAAACTTTAGGCAAATATATTCAAAAATATCGCATCCTTGAACATGTTCAATGACAACACTGTGGGAACTCAGAGCAAAACTATTTGTGCTGCAGCTTTATTTCAACCATATGCTTGATGCTGCACAAGAATCTGTATGATGTATGAGGGCTTTATTTTTTTTTTAAAGAAAAAGGAACATAAGTAGCTATCAGGAAACACACCCTTTTTCCATTAATCTGTCCTTCTTAATTTTCATTTTTATACTCCTTCAAGTTCCACTGAATTTGAGCTTATCTCCAGCTATAAAAGCACCTTTTTGGAAAGATGGGTTGAAAAAAAAATACGTATCTATTTTCCAGATAGAAAAGAAAGATTTCATCTGAGCTCTCAGTTCTTTGCAAAACTTCTAATCTTTTCACAATGATACATAGTTCACCATTTCCTTGTAAGCAGTACAGGCTTCTATTAAAAATTACCTCAAAATCAACTAAATTGGACCAATTCCAAATCCTCTGTTACCCATGGCATGGAATGCAGAAATGTTTACGGTGGATTAGAAGAGTAATTTTCGTGCCACTTGTTAAGACTAGTTTCTGGATCAATCTGTAAAAATACCCACTATTGCATGCTATAGCAATACTAGCGCTAACACACCAGCAAACTGCATACATTACTGCAGCCACAAGCTCTTCTTTCCTACCCTCCAAATGTTGCTCTTGAAATAAGCGTGCAATTACAATCTCAGTCTATCACGGAAAGGCAGTAAATTGCCTTATTGCAGGGTCTGCAGAGCCTCTAGCAGGCAGAGCTGCACCTAATCTGCCATTCCGAGATGGCAGGACATGAGCATGTTTTTATTTAAAGTAGCTGCAGTGGGCAGGATTCTGCTTTCAGCAGGGTTTGCCACATGAGCTCAAACCCAGTGCTGTTATCCTAATCCAGAGAGGAGCATAAGGAAACCAAGCGCTCCTTTGCTTGCAAAGCGGTCAAACTGACATATCTAGCCCTAGAAATCGGTAGGTCTGGTACAAGGTTTCTATTGATACTCTAAAATCCTGTTTCAGGGGTGGGATGGTAAGAGTTGCACCCATAAATCAACTCAACCCTTCCTTGTATGAACAAATTATACAAAATGAACGTGACATTTTTTTCTAACATTGCAGCCCAAAAAACCAACCCAGTTCACTGCCACCCTTGTTCACGTATCTGAAAGGAGAGCATCTATCTCAAAGCATCTCTCTTTAGAAAAGAGCATAAAAAAACCAAGAAATACTTACCAATAAGACAGTAAGAAAGTATTTTTAAATGAGGCTTTACTCGGGGGGGGGGCAGATCACAGGGGAGTCAGGTGGAGAGGCAAGGTGCTAGGGGAGTAAAACAATGCAGGAGCAAGTTGCTTGACACAAACTGTGTAATATTGTATGTCAAATACCACTACAGATGGCTTTGTTCAGCTCCTTATTAAATGGGAACCTACTAACTCTTATTAAGAACAGCTTCCTCCAAGTTTTCTATTAAATATAAATTAAATATAAGCTATTCCTCGAAGGAGACATTACCCCCTTAGCAAGGGAACACAGAAACCTTCATAGGCAGTGGCTCATCATTTAATAAATTAAAACTATCCATAAAAAACAAGAGTTTGACTGCCTACAAGTATTTTTCAGAATACAATTTCCACATAACAGCCAGTTCCCAAGAGGTACACCTGCGTAGCACGCTTCAGCTTGCTTCACTTTGTATCAGCACGTACACATTGAACCGAGTGCTTCCAAAAAAAGAAAAAGGGAAAAAAAAAAAAAGGGAAGAAAGAAAGACAGATGTATTCTATGCAGATAGTCTCTGGTGTACTGCCCCAGTAGCAGACTCTTGGGTTTCTCAGCACGTTGCAGGGCAGCTGTCACGAGCCACTGGGATGCTGAGAGCGAGCATGAGGCAGGTCGTTAGTTGCGCCCCCCTGACATTTACACAATTACACATCATTCTGAGAGCTACCACTGAAATTTGTAATCTGAATTGGCATCAACAGTGAGATTACTATGTACCCTATTGTACAGACTCCTTCCTTAATCATCCTGCCGTCCCGATTTGGATACACAGATGAAGCAGTAAAACAAAAGATGCCTGTAAAGTTTTAGAATACTTCTGGACTCAAAAACATCCCTTAGTAGAGACAGAAGAAATTCACCATGTTCAAACAGAACACTACCAAGAATTTCACTTCAACATGCATGAGCATGCGGTCACCATGCAAATGGCATTGAGCTAGGCTAGGGGGTTCTTGGGTGATTTGATTTGCTGTTGGTTGGGTTTTTTTCGTTTGGTGTTTTTTTTGGCAAAAGAACGAGGATGCTTTCTAACTTCAAAGCTACTCACTTTACAACTACAACATATCCATCATCTCCTGCTTTTACATAAATTCATCTCCAGGCATTTTGGCGGCATTTTATGAGAGATAATCTAATTTTTCTTTATCCTAAAGAAGTCTTAGATCACTGTGCAAGTTCACAAGACCTATAAAACACGGCTGTTTCAACACTAGTAAGGCCACCTAATCAAGGCCATATGTTTAAATGTTCTACAATCACTTGTACAAATATTAAACATTCATCTCCTAGAATAATAGATGGCACAGAAATGAACAGCTAATGAGTCCGGATATGAAGCAGCATAATATGGGGCAGGAAATTTTATCTGGTTGGTACTGACATTATTTGAAGTACAGGCAGATGAAAGCCTTTCCCTGACAGCAGATCCTCAGGAGGTAAAAAGAAATACAACCAAATCCAAATACAACCAAATCCAAATACAACCAAATCCAAATACAACCAAACCGAGTTACACCCACAAAGAACAGCTTCCTGACAAGAACACCAAACATCAGCAGCTAATAAATAAAAAATTTGCTCTTTCCAGGAATGCTGTGATTTTTGAATTATTATTCATCCAAATGTTTTTCTCTTGACAGAAAAGTGAAAGATCATGAATCTCACCAATTCACATGAATTCAAGACTTAATGCTTCAGCTTTCCCCGTATCTCAGTTTTTCCTCTATTCATATAATTGCAACCCAGACAAATCAAGTCCCTTTACTGACAACACATTTACTCTTAGAGTAAACAAATTATTTCCTACAAATCAAAGCTCAGCAAATTATAATGGAAACGTATGGCAACATTTCCAACACTAGTAGCAGAACTGATACAGGGGGTATCAGCACTCCACTGGGCCACAACATTTCTTCTTAAAAACAAGACAGGCAGAATGGAAGTAAAACTCTGACCTCATGACCACTGCTATTTGAATGAGGGTAGAATTTCATCATAATTTTTTAATTTTTCAAGTGGTGTAACATAAAAGATTCAGATGTTATTGTCTGCAGATTATTTTAATACAAAATACATTCCACAAATGACATCTCCCAATTTATGCTGAAAAACTTAAAGACACCTGAAACCTGTATTTATCATGAATAGCAGTCAGGTGACAACTTCTCACAGTATTTTGAATAGACATTATAATACCCTTGCCTTACATTAGATCTGATGCTTTCCTGATTAGAGAGTAAAACCATAACTCACTTAACAGTCATTTCAGAAAACTAACCATGACAAGTTTTGGTTTGGTTCACTGGGTGGGTTTTTGAGGTTTTTGGGTTTTTGCCAGCTTCACAAATTGAATGAACTTATGCAAAAGGAGACAGGACAAAGTGGGAATGACACCTCTCCTTCAGAGACCAGGAATTAATTAGTCCAGCTCAGCCTTTGCATGAAGTTGTATCTTAAGACATGTACTTTCTTGCTGAAATTTCTTCCATTTTCCTCCTGCAATTCTAAAGCACAACAGAGTACCTTAAAAGTCTGAAATAACGTTTATAAGGGAAGATGTTGCTAGACAAAAACCCGTCAGAACTTTAAACTTCTAGGAACCAGCCTAGGATCTTTCAGAAGGATCATTGAAGAGACATTTACAGGGGGATCCACTTGTGTTTCTTATTTGCCTTGCCTACCATCGTTTAAATGTATACAGTTGAGCTGCTTTTGTTTCTGCTTAAGGACAGAAAGCGGCTGATTTTCTGATGCACTAAATATAACATTTTTGCTGTGTCTGACTAGGAGGTTCTGGGAGAAGTCAGTTTAAAAGTAAGGTGCTGACTCCGGCACCACAGATTTGTGCACACCTTTGTACATGGTATGTTAAAGTTCAACTGACAAAATGCAAGCGGAAAAATATTACAGAGATCTAAAAACTAGCTAAAAAAGAAAATCTACCTCTTTTGTATCTACTGCATCCTTTGTCTCAAGAACAACCACTGAATGATTTATTTATTTATTTTTAGTACTTTATCACAATTTTTCCTTTTATGAATAACCACATAAAAGACAGTCAACAACACAGTACTTCTAAGAAAGATGCAAACATTTCTCTTTTGAAGAGGAAAAACTAATGCTGTAGGACTCTTACTGTAAATGTATGACTTGAGGGCTATTTAGAAAAAAAGTTGAATGCATCCAGCCCACAGCAGGCAAATTAGATACTCTTGATTTGTTTAACAAACACTTAGAATTTTCTACCTTAGAGGGCATTAACATTTGAGTTTGCATGGGAGTTCTAACCAGCCAGCAACTATTAAAGAGGGTGCTCTCTGAAAAGATTACTCAAACAATACAGAGGCATTTGTAATCATTTTGGAATAAGCAACAGAAGTTACCTGTCTTCCTAACGTAGCCAGTTAGACCACAGTTCCATGCAGCTTGATCTGTACACTGCCATCCAGTAGCACAAATACAGGCTCCAGGAAAGACTGATTTTAAGTGAAATTAAAGCATGACCAACAAGGGATTTAGAAAGCCTTTTGGCTTTCGCATTGACTTCTGAAGACAGACAATTATCCAGTCTTGCATAAAGTCCACCCATAAAAATTTTACTGCCGTGATCTTCTTGTAAGGCAAATGTGAACTTGCCGAGTAAGCTTACACCAGACCCATGCTACCTAAGATGCAACCATGCCAATTTTGATCAGCCCTAGGAACGATAAAGCTGCCTTCAATACATCAAGTCATGCCCCAAGATTCAAACTCTCCTCCTTCATTATCTGCCTGAACCTGAAAAGAGATTAAATCACTTAAAGATGTCCTTACGAACATCACTGATCCCATTAACAGACAGAAAACTAAAATACTAAATCAAATACACGGTAAACCAAACATTAAGGCAAATACACAAAATATATCATCCAGACTGGAGACCTAAACAAAAGACCTTCCAGCAATATGAATCAAATATGCTATAGCCGATGGCTACAAGTACTTCATTTTAACATTTGCAACTCAGAATTTAACAGCTAGAAGTGAATTTTTATATGTTGAAAAAAATGCAAGAGTTGATCTAGACAACAGCAAGTGTATCTGGCAGCCAAATGAATTTTCTACAAACGTCAGATAAGGGAAATAGAGAAAGGAAAAAAAAATCCAACACTATTGCATGACATTTCTAACAATTTAGAAACTAAGTCTCCAGAATAAATGTGTCTTTCTGATACTAGCAAATGCATAGGGAAGCCATCCACACAAAATCTATGATTTGCTTTAACTTTGACACATAAATTAGGGGCAAGTACAGCTTATAGGCCTGGGGACGTGTTACTATAGCAAACAAATTTCTGCAATCAGATTTTAATCATGCACACAACATAACTTTAAATGCTTAGCTTGGTTTTTCTGGGGGGAAGAACATCTTCACTAGAAGGCTCTCAGCAAACAAACCAAGCTTTTATTGTTCCAGGATTCCAAAAGACTGTTTTCCACCTCAAACTGATACAGGAGAGAATTAGAAAAACGAAATGCAAGATATGTAAGAACCAACAGTTAAAAGAGACATTGTAACTTTCCCACCTATAGCCAAAAGCAACATGTAAAGAAATATGCAAACAGGAAGAATTTGAATATACTTGTCCTGTAGGCAACTCCCCGTGTTTCTAATGAGGTTTTCATTTGCCTAAATTATATCCATATTATAAGCATATCCATCCCTTTTTTCCAGTGTTACTTCACCTAAGTCAGGGCACACAAAAGCAATTAGCCTATTCACAGAATTATTTGCTATTATTCTCACATTTTTTTCACAGGACTGACTCTACAATAAAAAACAACTGCCTGTAAAGCAGGCTGGGAAGCTGTCACTGAACAGCATGCTGTTAAAATCTCCCATGTACAGAACAAACAGAAAAGAACTGTCTCATACTGCATACTAACCTTAATAAAAAGAGATCATATCTAATAATAACGCACTCAACTTTGGTAGAAAATGGTACCTTTTCATTGAAATTTGAATAAAATTTGTTATTTGTATGACATCATAGCTTTTGGTGATCTTAACATCAATTTCAGAGCTTTTGACAGAGATGCAATTAATTTAAGCAATAATTACAGCAATAATTTGATATATGATTTTATCGACCTTTCACAGACTTCCTCAAAATCTGAGATTTCCAAAATATTTATCTTTAATATTTCAATCAGTTTTCACTGTTATCAAAATCAACACTAGCAGAGGCATTACTCTAAAAAAAAAAAGTACATAAAGCAAAATCATTCAAGCATAATGAGACAAAAAAATGGGTATTTTAAAATATTATATAACCAGGTTATCTGTCAAGTAAAAGCTATTTATGGTGTCTGAGGTCTCTGTAGAGGGACTCAAAAAAGGGTAACTCACCCTTTTCTCACTGGGACACAACAATTGTGCCAAACAGAAGCTCTCTCCTTAAAGGGAGGCTGAACTGTAGCTCACTTTAGAATAACAACATTCATACCAGGACACCAGGGGGAACCTGAAAGCAGTTGACTTCAACAATCACTTGTATATATGCTGATGCTGCTTTTAACCCCAAATTTTCACTCATGGACAAGTAACTTAGATATATGTGGGAAGATAATTTTTTTTCAGACCACTGAGGTTGTAACGCTTAAACACTTGAAATTTAGTCATACAGACTATGTAATTGGAAAAAAAAAAAAAATGGAATTCTCATAACCTCAGAAAGGAAGCTACTGCACAATAATACAGAGCACAGCCATAGTTCTCTCTATTCTTACGGTTCTCCCAGCCTTCTCTATTGAAGAAAATTACCAAGTATCAAGCTGCATATTCAAATACCAATCTATTGAAGAAGTATGTTAAACCAAAAACAGTTGAAAAGACTCCTTGCATTATTTACACCTACTGTTTAGGAACACATAATGTTATTAGCAACTTACACATATTTATAAACACTGTGTTCTCCCAAACAGTATCATCATGAACACATTGCATAATCAAGGAACTATATATACCACAATACCAGAAGTCTGGAACCACTGTGTCAGGAGGTTTCACTTCTGCTCTGGGTCTTAATTTGAATTTGCAAAACAACCCCACATTTCTAAAAGCTCTAAAAGAATTAAGTAGCATTAGGAGACAAAGATAGGCATGCAGGTTGGAAAGATGCCCTTAGTAACATTCACAATCTAACACTACATAAGAAAAAGGCTGGAGGAAGAGGGTGGTGTAAGAGAGAGTTCATCAATGGTTTCCTGAAACTCACCCCTCTTCTTTTTCTTTAAATAATAATTTTCTTATTTTAATAGCTCTATGTACTTAAAGTGGTATTATATTCCATAGCTAGGCTTTTTCAAAAAAAAAAAAAAATTCTTTTGATAACTACTAATGTATTTTCAAGGTATTGCAAACTATTTGACTCAGTTCTTTCTTACTAATGTAACTGTCAAATAATGCATATTAATAGAAAGCACAAACATTTATGCTTGGATTTGATGATCGTAAGGGTCTTTTGCAACCTAAACAACTCGACGATTTGTATGATAATAACACATCAGTGCTTACACTACTAAATGGAACATCCTTAATATTTCACATTAATTCTGAAGCATAGAGTCAAATACCTTTTTGTTTAACACTATTCTCTTCACCGAGATTTTATGAACAAAAAGCAATGAAGACACAACACACAAAAACTCTGCTCAAGTTGCTTTTATTCCAATAAAAGCATGAATGTATGAATGTATGAAACTACAGATGTATGAATATATGAAATCAATGTATGAAACTACAGAGGAAAATTCTATCTATTCTAAATTAGGAAGCCACTGAAGGAGCTACCATTCATAACAGAGTAATACTAACACATGGTCTAAGAAGCCATGACCATAACTCTCCCATGCTATACTCTCTTGTCAGTCAGAGACCACTTCTTTACAAACATGTCATGAACAGGCCTTGAATTACATGCTCTGTCTATTATAGTAACAAACTGAGACCAAAAAAAAGTCACGAGTAAGTATTTAAAACCAGATACCCCCCTCAGCCTTCAGCCGCAAGGGAAGACAAATCGCCCTGTATTCACTCCTAGACTCCTCTGCTGTGCTGTAGCTGTATGCTGGGTGGCACTTTCTATGATGAAAAGAAGACTTGCTTGTTGCTCAAGTGGGGTCTTAGAGTACTGTGACAGGACCACATTCAATTATTCAGTTTAAAGCAAGTAATTCTGGCTCTGTTTCATTACATCTAGTCTCTGAACAACTTTGATATAAACCATTATTCCCATTAATAAGACCTCTGTCAAACTACTTGCTACCAGTATGTTTAATACATTAACTCACATAATCAGCAGAGGACACTTAACAAAGACCAGCTTTCTCATCTACAAAGAGTTCCACAATGAACTGCAGCAAGAGCTTTAACACTATGTGAGCTCATTTAGACTCTGTTTCACAACAAAAACCAAGAAGTTTTTGGGTTTGGATTTTCTATGACTATCGACCCATCAGGTAGAATATAAAGCATATAACTTGTTTTGAAACTTCTGTCCACACTAGTGATGCAAAATTAGGATATCACTGCTGATGACTGTCTCGAAGCACAATCACTATGTACATCAAAGGGAAAACAGGATTATTTTTCTAAATACTTCAATTTCCAGTACTTCTAACAAAGCTGCTTTCTGGGACCCAATGGGTTTAGAAGCACTTTCTTCAATAATACAAATAGCACAAGGCAAGGAGAACCAAACTTTAAAAAAAAATACAGTCACACCCAGGACATCATTTACAGTTCAGTTTTCATTACTATCTGCCTAGAATTAATACATAGGAAAGCTGCTGCGGGTCTCAGTCTAGTTATGAAAGAAGTCATGCTTTAAAGTTACATTCATCAAAAAGAACAGGGAACACACTTCGAGTTTCGCAATTAATGCCAAAGTTGAGAGATACTAGCACAGTTACATGACATTATACTACTTAGAAGGAACTTAGTGTTTAGTTGTATATGAAGCAGCATATGAAACAGAGAAGTACTGTAGAGTTGCAAACGCTCTCTTTCCCACTTTCACAGAGGGGCACTTGTCCACAGCCACCAAGAAAAGTTTCTCTCTAATGCTGCAGTACCAGTCACTGTCGATCTTTGCAGGTATGTGGAGAAAGCACACCAATTTTTCAGAGAGAAAAATTTCAGAGAAATACACTTTTTATAGGAGGCGTCCCATGGGAATCCTTCCACATCACAGGCATATAGACTCACTGCTCACACAGCACAGGGCACTCAGTGACAATCCAATTCCTTTGAGGCCATTTGTAAACAGATGAAGTTAAGGATAAAAGTCAGGCAAGAAGACAAGCATTGGATACTTTACGACAAAGTTGGAAATCAAAATAGAAGGGAGAAGTGGAGAACAGCAGCCTTGTCAAGGCATACCTAAAACTTACCGCTGTTGCTTGCTGTTCCACCTGGATTTCCCATGGAATTCTTGAGAATTACCTTGGCCACAAAGCCTACAGAAGGACACCACAAAGCTCCCCTTCACTTCACAGCACTCCTCACAAGTCAATTTCTTGATCATTATCTTATCTCAATGATTCCTATATAAGCAAGAGAAGGTTGAAACCACTTGCCAGATCATTCTCCTCTTTCCCATCCTATACTTCACTTCAGGAATACTAGTGAACTTAAAATACATTTATCAATGATCTGTGAAATATTAGTTTGTGCAACACAAAATTATTTTGATATACAGCTCTACAGGAGACCAGTTCTCAAAGATCATGTCCATCCTTTACTTTTCTGTAATAATATATACCTTCTTCCATTCAAATTTAATACATCTTAAAGATAAATACACGCATACACATCAACAACCCATTCACCAATAAAGAGCCATTGTTCAGATCTCATCAAATTATACAGTATATTGTATCCATTCATAGCATTTGGATATTTTAGCAACCCTCGAGACAGGAAGTGAATTTTCTTGTCAGACTCAAGAGTTTGTTTTATACTGTGAGACAACTGAAGCAAGAAACAGGCTCTCCGGATCACAATGTAGCCATAATACATTAAACTATTTGCAGTCTTGTGATGAATTAACACAAACCGACAATTGAGCCTCTGAGCTTGACAAGAAATAGCACTAATGCAAGTCACAACACAGAAGCCAATGTGCCATCTTGGATGTATGTATTCTTTACTTTTAAGTAGAAACTCGTGCACGTTGTACACTTAGATTACATTTCCAGAAACAAGCATGCATACAAACACAGATAGCCTTTCTGTCACTTCCACCAGTACTCACCTCCGTTGCCTTGCCCAGCTGCAGTCCCTTTGGGCTCTTAATAGCTTCCACAGCACCATTCCCAGCCCTGACACCTGTACTGCCATTGTCCAGGCCTCTCCCCAGCTTCTGCCACCTCTGCAGCCTCTAAAACAAACTTATGTTCGGAAATACTGCCACCATTCTCTAGAAGCTATTTCTGAAAACAGAGACACATTTTCCTGGGTCTCTGGTGCCTCGCTGCCACCAAGTTCACCTTCTGGCTACAACCTCCCCCAGTCCCTGGAAGCAGACACTTGTGACTTCACTCAAATATGCACCAGTGGTAACTCAAAATACTCTGCAGCAATCTCTTCCACAACAGACAAGACTAGCCTTAGCTACTTGAAACTTCAGTATCTAACCAGTGGTCATCAAGGCCTACAGATTTCTTCCAAGAAGAGCCAAAGAAAAATAAGCCTTTTCAAGAAGGTGCAGTGAATGCATTAATCTACAGTATAGTTTTTAAAGCATACATTTACTCGCACGCCCCTTCCCCAACAAAACACAGCTATAGCATTGATACGTGTGGACTAGCAGGTAAGTGCATACTCCTTGAACACACCAAAGCATATGGAGTATGATCTGGAAAAGTACACCTGGTTTGAGAACTGCTGTTTTAACATGCAAATACTCACCTTTACGTTGCCTCCAGGATCCAGAAGTTTATAACCTTCTGACACCCAGCCTGGGCTGCCATAAATGCAAACACAGCAAATATCCAGTCTTACAACAAACCGCTGAATGGACAGAGTGAAATTAGCCACCTTATTTAACAAAGCAGCATATTCCAAGTTATTTGATGTATTAGGATTAGCTAAAATCCCATATCCCAAATGGATTACAGTAAATCAGCCCCACCACCAACGAGAAAAGCACACTGAACTTCCTTCTTTCCTACTTTTTCAAAAGGTTCTGCTCATTCAAAGCACAGAGTACAAGCAATAGGTATATTCTTTGGCCTTGAACATATCAAATGTCTTCAGTTCTCTATTTATATTTTGTCCTTCATTTGTGTGTTCTTCATAGCAAAGGCAACTTACTCATGCTCAAAAGTTAAAAGCCTCGGACTAACAATGTTTGTCTTCACTCAACAGATTATGGCCATCTTCTTAACTATAAGCCAACAGGCTACCTACCACACACATCTGCACTATACAAAGCTTATAAACAATTAGAATTTATTTGTATCTCTAAATGAACCATAAATTAAGTACATTTCATCATGTCAAACAAAACATTTTGTTTGACAAATAGTTTTTTAATCATGTCACAAAATCATTTTGTGAACAGCTGTTCCATTTTAAAAATTAGCTAGCATCCTACCCCTATTTAATACGTTCTCTTTCTTAGAGATCGGATACTTGATCTTTTCTGGGTCTCCTGTTCTGAAGGCTTGAATCTATAATTTTACTTCATTGAAAAAATAAATGTTCATCCTATTGCCCCTAAGGAAAAATACTCTCAACTTCTCAATAAACTGACCTTCCTCAGCTGAAACTACACCTACAGCGTCTGAGTATAAAACAAAACCCAAGAATATTTTTTCTTACCATACACAGAATGACATGTAGTTACATACTTCAGAAAAGTAAGCAAAGTCAATCTAGCAAAGTACATTACAAAATATGCTGATAATAAACTTTGGTTACACTTCTAAAAAATCTAAAGGAATCTCAAGCATTTTATATAGCATCAGCAGTTAAGGCAGGTAATAGATGGCAACGCTGATGCCAACAACAAAAAAAACACCTGGTTGATGCTCTTCCTTTTTGACTGGCATACATCAGCAGTTTTCAAAACTCAAGAACTTCCACAAAACTCAGTTAGAAAAGCTTTAATAAATTTGTTTGTATCTATAATCTAAAATTAGAACTGTCCAGTAACTGGTTTTGTACACTTAATTTATGAACTGAAACATGCCTCTCCATCCTATCATTATCTAACTTTCTGCAATTCAACCAAATACTAATTACAAGAGTATCTGCCTCCTTAGTTCCCTTTTTTATATCTCTCAACAGCAGGCAAGCACAGCAACGTTAATAAAAATCAAGCTGCAAAAGGAAAGTATCTCTGCTACTCTTGGGTTTTATCACTTCCTTAAATGAGTCATAAGAATTATCAGATGCTAGCTGTTTGTTTTTATATATACAGTATGGCAGGTAGGGTGCAGTCATTTCACAAACAAAATGAAGAATTTACCACCAACAGTAACACCAACTGTGGGTATTCACTAAGAAGTTTCTCATTTCCTTTTTCGTACACAGAGTCTGTCTGGAAATATGTTTGACATGTTAAAGAAATGCATGTGCTTACATAATGGTATATCCTCACAATAGTGCTGCAGAGCCAAAGAAAAAAATATGCAAAAAGTCTCTAGCCTAAAAACAAGCAGTAGTTTAAATACAATCTTTCCAATAGCTTTTTGTTGTTTATTTTTTTAAGATAGAAACAAAGCAGCAGTAAATCTAGCAGTAGTCTAAATAATCCTACCTTATTGTTTAGAATGATAATTAAAGCGCTTGCAATGAGTCGTTTCACTTCATAAGTTAGTAAGAGAACCCACAGAAAGATTCCTTACGTGTTCTTTCTGGGAAGCAACTGAAAAGATACTCTAGCTTTGTCTAGCACCAGTAAGCACCATTCAGTTAAAACCCCTCTATAAAAAAACAACAGAAGTGAAGAAAGTAATTACTAGAATATAGATCAAAGCTGCAGTGTTTCCACCTGCAACAAATCATGTTTAAAGATATTACAGAGGAAGAAATTTTTAGGCTTTTCAACTGAAGCATCTCCAATAGGGCAGAACTGTCTCTCCTCTACATAACAGCATATAGTAAATACGTCATTAAGTATTTCAAGGTTAGGGAAAGAGATGTATATTATCACAGCCACATGTCCTGGCAAAATGTGAACACTAAAATCTTTTGTGTTTGGTCCCTCCAAGCTGAGAAGCCAACATCAGCCAACACAACTTCACCAACCAACTAAAAACATTCACTATTATTATTATGAATAGCTACCTTGCAGAAATAGCAGTCATTACAAGTAAGTTTACAATACTGGAGTCTTTAAAATAATATTGATATGATGTGTGTATCAGAAATCAATTGCAAGTACAACAAAACATTCACATAAATGTGTGCCTTAAATCTGTGTTGCGAGTAGAACCAGAGGTCGAGTTACAGAGTTTAACATAAATGTGAGCACAGCACATCTCCCAGGGCTCAGGCGACAGAGGCAGCTAACAGATGTCACAGCAGTTCACAGGATAAAGCTACAGAAGGCCCTGAAACACCGTTCAAGATAGTGCAACATGTTACAGGCTGAAGTCTCCAACACCAGTCAAAGCAATTGTCCCTTGCACATCAGAGATCCCAGCTCCAAGAACTGCACAGGGAGGATCTCACCATCCAGGTGTCGGGCTGCAGGGAGCAACCACTGCTCTTCCCTGGTGCTGTTGATTGCAGTGGCCTCATCTGAGGGTGGTCTGCTATCTTTGAGGTGCCAAGTGGCCAGGTGAGAGAGCTGAAGGAGGAGGGTGAACACACCACAACACTGCACAACAGGGAAGATAAGCAGGAGGTCTGCTGCTTGCTGAACAATGGGTTTGGAAAGACCGAGTGTCATCCAATCCTCACCACACTGCATTTTCCTGCTTATCCAATATGGACACCAGTGACACTTCCAAAAAGTAACCACCAAGCAAATCAAGAGTGACCTACTGAGCACTGTGGACAAGGGTGAAGAGGCCCAGGGGGTGTGTGTCAGTCTCTCCAGTTAGAAGCAAATGGCTCAGAACAGAGTAGATGCATCCAGAAGGTCAATATGTGGTTATTAGCAGAGCTTTTACTGCTATGACTACAGGAACCTCTTTCAGGAACAAGGATCCATCTGACAAAGTGTGTCAGGAGTATCTTTGCCACTAAGCACATTAAGCTTGCAAACAAGACTTTAAACTAGGCAGGGTGGACAAAGGTTGACACGCTCAAGAGACGTGAAGACACAGGGAACACATGACAGAAGGCTCTCACGCTTCCCCTGTGAAAGAGGTACATATGGGGGCTCACCTCTAGTTCTTGCATGCAAGCACACACAGCATGAGAACTAACAGGAGGACTTAGTCCGGGCGTGGTTGCAGAGCTATAACCTCACAGGAATTACAGGGTGATGTTAGGACAGCTCACCTGACGGGAGTGCTGCAAGGGATGGATACAAACCCTTGAGAAAAGCCAGGCTGGAAAGTTAAGGAACATGGGTTTCATTCTATGCAGAGGGCTGGCTACAACAAACACTGCTTTGCTTGGAAGGAATGATAAGACAGTCAAGACCTTACGGGTTAGGATCAGACCTCCTTATCAGAAGGGGAAGTAGAAGCCGCCTTCGTTCGAAAGCTGGTGGAAGCTTCACAATTGCAGGGTCTGGTACACACAGGGGCCTAAAGCTACTGGTATCTGCTGGTCGGCTGTGGTCAAGCACAAGCATCCAGGAGATTTGTTGTGCGTGCTGAAAACGATCAATGAGCCTACTAGTGAAGATGCTTTGCTGGACCTGTTGCTCACAAATCATGAAGAACCAGACAGAGATGTGCAAGTCAAGAGGAGCCCTGGCCACAGCAACTGTGAAATTGTGGAGTTTAAAGTCCTTAAAGAAGTGAGAAAGGCAAGTAGTACAGTACAAGACTGAGTACATACAACACAGCCCTTCTAGAGAGCAAATTTCAGCTTGTTCAGGGATCTTCTTGGTATGATCTCATGGAAGACCACGACAGAGGGTGAAGGGAAGGCCTGGGAGAGCTGGTTGAGGGTCCATTCCTGCATGCAGGAATTGAAGCAGGCCTGACCATGGACCAGTGTGAAAGAAAAGGTGACCTGTAACTGAGCTCAAATGCAAAACAGAGTACATGGAAGATGGAAGCAGGGGTGGGAGAAACATGCAAACGTGATCTAATCGTGCAGGGGTGGAGTTAAGATAAGAAAAAGCTCCACTGGAGTTGAAACTAACAGTGGATGTGGAGGGCAGTACAAGGGGAGAAAACACATTTTAATTTTTTCCTCCAAAACTGAAATTATACAACAGAAACAGAAAATAGATCTATGCACAATAAGGTGCTATGCAAATTAGCATCTGCTACACATCTTTTACAAATGTTAAGAAAAAATCCAAAGAATCAGGGCTTCTAAATGTGAACTTAAAGCCTGGTCAGCAATAAACGTGATTAACTAGCTGTACTAGCTTAGTCATAAACCTGTCTAAAAGAAAGAAATCACACATGCTTCTGTTTAGTGTGACTTTTGAGATCCAGGACACAGCAGCCTGAGTCTCTTGACGTGGCAACAGAATTTCTGCGCTGAGAAACAATCACATTCCAGAAACAGACACCAAATGAGATTCTATCACAACACTTTTATGAACACACATTTGCTTTAACCTCTTTCTGTTCTTTGGTAACAACGATATACAAAAAAGTACGGTCTGATTAGAGATTCTCTAACCATCTGTATACTCTACTAGTGGAACAGTCATGGTGTTCAAAAGTGGCACTTTTCGTTGAAGCAAATTCTTAACTTTTTCTAGCAAGGAATAATTTATATCATTACCCTTTCATAACCTAGGTATTTACAATCACTTAGCTGTCTTTTTCTTCATCCCAAAATAGATCCCAGTCAACACATAGCCAGCATATATTTAGTAGACATTAGTCATGGAAAATGCAGAGGAATCAGCCTAGTACGACAATAAGCAGGGGAAAAAAAGTTTTAAAATCTTCACTTCACACTTTAGGGAAGCAGTTTTTCAAGACAAGCTGTCCACATACACACTCTCAATACAAAGATGTCCCCATAGTGAAAAGATAATAACCAAAAAAACCAAGTTGTCATGAGTCCTCAGGTGTCCCCATGTAAGAGCAGACAGATGGGGGGGGACAGGGGACACTGCTCTGTAAGCAATTAACCCTTCCTCCCTGCAGTACCTGCCCACATGCCTCATCCACAGGAAGCTCCAGTTTCTTTGGAGCCAGACTCCAAAAATGCTGTTAAACTGGGACAACAGGTGCCCAATGTGGAAACTTCTACTGAAGACTCTCTTTTAGTTAAAAAAAGCTTAGTCTGTTTTTAAGTCGAAAAATATTTTGGTATTTCAGGATACTGTCTTAGCCATACTGCCAACAAGACAAGCCTAGATGCCTTCCAACACAACTACCTCCTATTAAAAAGCTCAGTACTCATTTCTGGATCATTTGTAGAAAATTTAAACTTCCAATAAGATTAAGTAGACACACACACACACCCCCCAAAAAAAAAAAATCAACAAAAACTAAGCCACAAGAACTCTCTTAAGTCTGTCACAGCAAGACTGGGGAAGAAGATGATACACCAACACCTCACAAAATATCATATATTGAGAGAATTCAAAATGAAGATTTGAATAAGGTCCTACTCTTCGAGTACATGTTGTGTTCACCAAAAATAATCTTCGGTGCCAAAGACTTGAAAGAGTCAGGGAAAGGGAAGGTCTATCAGGGGACACTACTAAGGATAAATGCAGGGGCAAGGAGTCAAACTAAGAAAAACACAAATATACCTTTTCTAAAAGTGGATGCTGAAGGAGGATACAAGACGATACAACTCCAGCACTGCAAATACTTCTGCTAAAATGGGACTTGCTAGAATTAATAAGCCTGGGGTGTTTCAAGGTTATGAAGCACTCCAGCATTGCTGAACTAAGACAACTTGTGCCAGTATACCCAAATAGGACAACCGTTCCATTACATAGCTTTGAGTCAATTTCGTTTAAGGCAATGGAGTAGGAAAAACAAAATCTCAGCTCAAGCTAACAGCCTTTCCTGGGTGGAAGTCACAAGAGCACCCAGACTGTCATATACAACATTACGGATCAATATTCTAAAACATTACTTCTGGCAACACAAGGTGTACAAAGGCTAGAGAGCTCTACTCAAGTGACACTGGATAATTTACAGAGACAACTGTAATTCCCATAAAGCACAAACATCCACTCTTTTTTGCACATTTATGAAAATGTAACTGCCTTCATGCAGCACCATCCTGGCACTGTTAATGGAAGAATAAAACATTTAGTCTTTTCTGTAGAAAAAGAAATTATAAAATAAATAGACCCATTATCTAAAGACAAAGTGACTGAAAAGACTTTAAGAAAGAAAGTTTTCAAAAGCTTACATAAATAGGCATGCTGATATGTCACTAAAATGGCTCCATCTACTGGCTGAAACATACATTTCCTTTGCCATGACACGCTCTCTCCAGTGCGGCAACTTTAACTCCCAGTGAAACAAGGAACTCAGAAGGTGCCAAGCACAAACTAACACAGGCTCTTACACACATAATCCCTTCTAATAACCATTGAGATATGCTGGCAAGGTAGACTGAGGATGCTTGCATAATTGATATTTATTCTCAATAATACAAAAAGGAGCTTCTAAGATGTCAGGCCTGACTTTTTAAATGCCAATGTTGCGCTCTTTTGAAAGTGACACTGTAATTTTTTCACCTACCACTAATTGTGCAAATATAAATTTAGAAATACATATTTAAGAACACTGTAAGATCAACTGTGTAAGAATCAAGAGTCTCATTTTCCCATCCAGACATTCACTGATCTACTGGGTTAAGCAGTGGTGCTTTTCTCCATCTACTTATTTACAAAAACCTCATTTGAATCTCACTATTGTTATCACTATTTCAAAACATTAGCTAGACAACTACCTTAATTTTAGCAAAAAAAAAAAAATCTGAATTGTCCCTAAACTATAATTCCAGAATATGCTACACCAAAAGCATGATAGTATTCTTTTGAAACCTTCTCTAGCTAAGTATATTTAAGTTACTCCATAATCACTCGGTAATCAATCACTAGTTACAGAACAGTTCTATTTACTAAATACTACTTCACAACTGCTAAAGATCTTGTGTAACAGATACCCTTGTGTAAAGGATATCAATATTCAAAAGCCACCAATAATCACGGTGACATGTCAAAGGCCACCTACAGGAGCAGATCAATCACATGGATATAAGGCAACAACTACTCAACTTAGTACAACCTACAGCTTTTTTTGGACAGCAAATAAAACTACTGCAATGAAGCCCAATGAAAGTTCTCAAGTAACACATCAAGTTTTTGACAGCCATGGTAACTTTTTAAGAACTCAAAAAGATACACCTAACAGCAGTTTACAGCACATTCACCCGGAGGTGATCAGAGACATTGCTCAGAGCCCACTGCATGGTGCAAGTTGTACAAGGTACAACCCAAGCAATACAGAAAAGCAGCCTGTCTCTCAAAAGTCACAGATTCAAGTCTGCAGGGCTGTCAAGCTACTAAAATTCTCTCTCATCAGGACTATTTAGCTGGGGCACTGCCACACCAGTGTAACTGTACTGCTGTAACTTGTGGAGAGCATGTGTTCAGCCAGATGCCATGAACTTGTGGGGGAGGAGAGTTTCCTGCACAGTCCTCAATTATGCAGTATAAACATACCCTCAGTTACCCTTGTCCAGCCATAAAGGGAAAACACTAGTTTGAGCTTACTATGCTAATATGAAAAATATGAATATGTACCAGCGTAATACTCTTCAGAGATCTGCCATTTGACTTACCATCAGAAAAGCCACATGTCAAATACGAAGGCAAATAATCACACAAAAGAACACTTTCCACTATTTAATTTCTAAAACAGTATGTCATCCAAAATATGTGGGAAGATATGAAGTAGTCAGTTCTGTAAAACTTTGTTTACTGTACTGATGCTACTTACATCCTTACATATAAAGTACCACCAAGGTAAATCAAGACTTGGAATACATTTTAAAAGGAATTGTTCCAATAACCACCTAAGGGAAGTATTACATAGCTAGGCAAAGTTACCAAGCTGAAATGTGATAACTGGACCAAAGCTTAGTTCAGAAACCATATATTCCATTCTAGCCACCACCAAATACCTGGTTCTCCCCTTAAATCCATCCATGAAAATGAAGCTACATTTAAGATTTTTCTGGAAAAGACAAAGCACTCTGTATTTTGATTATTAAACTGTTGAAGTTGTAACTACCAGCAGATTCTGCTACTTAGAATACTTTTGATCAATTTGTGTATTTTTTTTTTATTTCAAGTGGTTCTGACATCTGTTACCCTGCACTCCTACAAGCCATCAGAGGTTTTGTTACAGATTTGAGAAGTCAGAGTACCAGACGCTACCCTGTTGCATTAAATAGATGCATCAGTATAAAGGAATGGACAGACCTCATTTTAAAGAGATGCATCAGTATAAAGGAATGGACAGACCTCGTTTGAGGCAATAATGTGTGCTGGTGAAGTGGGCTGTATCTGAGTCTCCAAATGAAGCCTGAAGTGAGAGCCCAAAGCTGTCGTTGAAACACAGCCACTGTTGCACAGGAAAGTCTAAAACCCACCTGAAAATGTGCATGCACAGCTGTTAAAAAATAAAAGCAGCAGCCGACCATGCAGCCACTTCAGAAAAAGCACAGGGACACTAATGCCCTCTTCAGTGAGATATGGCAGACCACACTACTTTAATGCTTTGATTAGGAAAGCCAGAAGGAGAAGCCTGGAAATATGCCCATCTCCAACAAAGAGCCACTTTCAGTTCTATCATCATCTACAGCAGAATAGCGATAAAACCAGATTTGTTTCATTGAAGGAAAAAGACAACACAAAGAAACATAACCCATTACTGAACTATACTGCATGAGCTACGATCTTGTGAACATTTGATGATATACGTTAAGTAGTATCAATTACTAAAGAAAAAAAATTCTATCTACTTTTTTTTAAGATAACAGTATTTTGAAAATATTACCTGCAAAATACCTAGAGACCAAACTGCAATATACATGCCTTTAAATGCTACTTACAGCTGTTGCAAAGAAACTTACCAAACCATCCAGTAACTAACACCATAATGAAAAAAGCTAGAAGCTAGAACCAAGATCACTGCTATGCAGTATCAAGCATTTTAGTACCGTCATTGTAACTGTCAAACTCACCACTGTATAGAAAGCAACATACTAATACACCACATTCCTATTTAAACAAACCAAAAAAGAATTGCCCTAAGTAGATGTTGAGGGAAAAGGAAAAACAAGACAAGCATACAACTCCTCCTTACACTCTCACAACCTCCAGCTATTTTAAACTCAAGACTTCCTGAGGCTGTTGCTCATCCATTTACCAACCTCAATGTATCTGTTTTCCAATGTTTGTCCAACCTCTACTTGAGTTCACAAAAACTTGTGTATACATTGTATAGCAAGTATACCTGTGAATTCCCTACACTGAGTGAAGCTTTATTTGTTCTGAACGTAGTGCCTAACTCTGATGCCTCCCCTTCCACCTTCACCTGCTCTCTCCACAGGAGTTTTATAGATCCTTACCGTATCATTGTCCCATCACTTCTCCTAGCCTGTTCACTCCTTTCTCATCTAGGAACCAATTCACATCTTGTTGGCCTTCAGTGAACCTTTCCCAATAATAATGCATCTTTTCAAAGATGAGAGGCAGAACAGCTTCCTGTATGTAAGGTATGAAAGAACCATGGATTTAAGCAGTTACATATCTTTTTCCTATTGTATTCTCTACTCATCCCAGATGTTCTGATCATCAGTTGCTCGCTGATTGTACTAACTATATCAGGCATTTGTTTTACCTCCCCCTTTTGACCTTCATGTATACACTGCCACCAAGCAGTCTCTTCAAAATACCAATGTCCTAAACCCTTGATCATTCTTTTCTTTAAGTCTGGACCTAAAATACAAAACAAACAAGTTTAAAAGGTATTTTATACTTTTGATGAAATAAACGCTGGGGGGTGGGAGGTAACTGACAGAGGTGGTCCTCCACACAAGCACCACCAGAGCTGACTCGTTACATATCTAATACTACATAAACACAGAACCACCTAATTTACCAACACTGGAGGAAGGAAGAAAAGGAAGTGTTAGGGAGTTATTTGTTTGATCATGCTTCTGCATTTTTGAACTGCAGCATTTAAGTTCTGAAATTTGATTCACACGTCCTTTCACCATAGTTTCTGAAAAAGCTACGTAGATGTAAGTAGTTTCAGCAAACTCTACTAGCAGGAAGGTGGTCTGTACTACCAGAAGCACAGGATTAGAAAACTAAGTCAAGCTATATTGTCAAAAATAATAATATTTTGGATCAAGCAGCTATCACATATATAAAATTATACCTCTTGCATACAAAAACCCCAACAAATCCAACACTGCTATTCTAGATAACTGCACAAAGATCAGCATGTCCTATCTTTTCTTTAAGCCATTTACTTCATGTGTTTTCCCTAGCAATTCTTTTTTTTCTAGTTCCTACCAACTTTTCTGCTCTCTCACTCTTCTAACCATTTCAGTTTTGCCACAGCTGCAGTTACCTCCTGAATACACTTTGGCACCAAGGTCAGGCTCCTTCTGACTAGGCATTGCAGCTGTGAGGAAACCAACTCAGACCACCCTACTGAGCACCTCTGTTCAAAACACCTACATCAGAAATGACCATGCAGTAGTCCAGCAGCTTACGGGTCTGTCCCAAAAGCCCCTAGTTATTTTCTGTTACAACCCTGGCAGGCCTGACAAAGACCTGCTCGGGGCACCTTGACTTTCATGAAGTCTGTAATCCTCTTTTCATTTGGAATCACCTGAGGGTAATGATTAGCATCTTCCACTTGAAGCCCAAAGCTTCTGCAACTTGCTCCACACAGCCTAGCATCTATTTGCTAGACAGGAGTATTCTCCTGCCAGTTAAGAAGACGTATCTCCTACAGAGAGGCAAGGCAGTTTTAACACGAATTAAATCTATCAAGCAGGCTGCCCTTACCAAGAATTTATCTTGAGCAGCTAACATGAATTAGGGATATGCCTTTGGGGGCAGAGACAAGAAGGTGGAGCAGCAGTCCAGAACAGACCTGCAAAACCTTTAGAGGTGAGCACATACATTTATTTCTGAAGCCAACACACAAAGATTGTAACAATCCAAGGAATTTGCAAAATTCACGGACCTTTGAGCCACTCAGTTATCAACACTCCTGCTATAACAAAGGAAAGACACACTAAACATACTGATGTCACAGGAAGCTAGCACTTCATTAGATTGCCAATTTTATCAAATGTGACTCAAGGCTCTCCTTGAAGAGTAGCGGAAAGATGAGAACACACGCTTTAAGGGCTATTTCTCTGTCTCAGCATTCTTTGTGTCACAAACTACATACCCCTCCTCTTCAGGCACTGAAAACAAGTCCCTGTGCGACACCTTTTTGGAAAAGGCCTTGAAGGGGAATATCAGAGGAAGGGCTCAGAGGCTCATTAACAAAATCCAGACTTTGAGTCATCTGAAGGGAGGGGAAATTAACAACTGTGGAACCACATGTATTTTTCAGTAGCACAGGAAGTAAGGCAACACATGTCTGCTTTACTCAGCCACCGGCTTGGGAAGGAAATTAACCCAAGCTCCCCATTTTACTCCATCTCCCCCCCCGCAACAAACACTCCCGCCCCCCGAGAGCCCGAAATCCGCTGGGGAACCGTATCCACCCCCTGACCGGCCCGGGCGGGCGTGCAACACGAGGACAAGGGGAAGCTCGCCGCTTGCCATGTGTGCGCACTTCTCCCTCGCCCAGGAACTCGTCAGCCGGCGGGGCCGGGGCGGGGGACACACACACACACACGACTGGGGAAAGAAAGGCGAGGCCGGGGGCGCCCGCCGCACCGCCCACCGCCGCCGGGCACAAGCCCCGCGGGGATCGCACAAAGGAAGCGGGGACGGGGGGGAGGAGGAGGAGGAGGAGAAGGAGGCGGCCGCCGATCGCACGCCGCGGCGGCGCCCGGAGCCGGCGGCGGAACAAAGGCTCCGGTCCCCCCCCC
>NW_015090803.1:4030247-4098572 GCF_001431845.1 Calidris pugnax | reverse complement strand
GGCGGCCCCTGCCTCGCCTCAGCCGCCGGCTGCCCGTTACCGGGGCGGGGGGGGGGCCCCTGCCTCGCCTCGCCTCAGCCGCCGGCTGCCCGTTACCGGGGCGGGGGGGGGGCCCCTGCCTCGCCTCGCCTCAGCCGCCGGCTGCCCGTTACCGGGGCGGGGGGGGGGCCCCTGCCCCGCCTCAGCCGCCGGCTGCCCGTTACCGGGGCGGGGGGGGGGCCCCTGCCTCGCCTCAGCCGCCGGCTGCCCGTTACCGGGGCGGGGGGGTGGCCCCTGCCTCGCCTCAGCCGCCGGCTGCCCGTTACCGGGGCGAGCGAGCTCTCCCTGACGGAAGGGCTCAAGGCCCGGGCTGCCGGTAGCGAGGATCGCCCGGTGTGGGCAGAGGGTGGCGGCAGCGGTGGGAGGGCTGCCCGGCACGGCACCCCTCTCTCTCTTGCCGGTAACTTCTGCCAAGCCGTTACAGCGCAGGCTGAAATTTTCCATGCCAGGTGCTTGCCTCGGGCTGAATTTTTTAAATTTTTTTTCTTTTTTTTTTTTTTTTAAAAAAAAAAGGAACCAAAATAATTCAGTCACTTCCAAAAATAATGTTATTTGCCCTTGTATAAATATTTCAGCAATCCTTTATTCAAAAGGCTGCGGGGAGGGGAAGAGTCAAGGTTGTGCCTTTGGCTGGCTCTGTAAAGCTTTGCTCCGGTAGAGGTTTTTAGAAAGAAACAGCTGTTTACACTTGTCTACTAGAGATAACTTTCGCCTCGTCTGCCTCCGTGAAGATTACGCCCTCCTTGGACACGCTCAATTCCAAAACACCTTGTACCGATAGGACTGAACATGCACACAGGCAGCAGATGAACCATCTCCTGATGCTTCTGATGCTTGATAACACGCTCACATCACTCTGAGGCTTCTCCTTCTAACTGCACCCATGACAGTTTGGGGGTGGAAGAGGGAATTTTTATGCTATAGCCCCTTTTTCTACCCTGAAGCCCTGCCTGCCCCGACTGGAAGGCAGCCTTTATTCACCCAGGACTTCTGGACTGAGTTGTCAGCGAAGCTCTAACACCATAAAGGCAAGGAGGTGACGTGCACCCACAGGGCAGAGGTGTCACACAGCTCCACAACATGTTCCCAGGCTGCTTTTGGGATGCTCTGGACGTAGTGCTTATCTGTTAGATACAGCATGTGAATGCTGAATGGCTCAGAAGCGTCAGGAAGAAAGTACCAGTGACTTCACTGCAGGCCCAGTCCAGCTGCTCTTTTGAAAGTGACGAAGTTTGGAAGGGTCACTTGAAGAGAGGCACAGAGATTTCTGCATGAGAGGAGGAGCAGTGTAAAAGAGGAGGCAGAGGCTGACTGATAGAGATAGAACGCGGTCAAGACAGATCAAGGCAAAGGGATCAGAATTAGACCAGGTCTCAAACAACCCTCTCAAATGGAGATAAGAGAGCTGCTGGTCTTATCAGTAGCTTTAGAAACAGCCAGTGAAAGGAATGTGTGCATCAGCAAACACCGTGCTGGACTAAGAACACTATAAAAGGAGGCTCTCCAGAGCCTGTGGACAAAAATGTAAACCTGGCCGTAGAGGCAACCAAGCTTCTCCTGCTGCCTACCAGCAGGAGGCTTAGCAGGGCTTTCAAAACCCGCCTGCTTTGGCAGCTGGCCACTGGCTAGCAAAAGGTTCTGACCCTTTGCCTAAGTGTGGGCAAGAAGAGCTGATTGCTGACCAGTAGTCCTCTCTGTGCTTTTCAGGAAAGGCACTGGCAGCGACAGATCAGTCTGCACATGAAAATAGTTCACTGTTTCTCCGAACAGCAGCAGATGTCCTGGAAGAAACAGCAGGTGCACACACTGTTAGATGGCACTGGGCACAGATGCAATCCTAGCCGTAAGGCCAGAGCTCCTAACCCATACAGCTTGGAGGAAGCTTTCAAACAAATGACTTGGCATGGGTCTACACCAGGTCACAATAACCTGTACTTTGAAGAACATATCATTAGTGTAAGCTACACCTGCTTAGTTGTACTGAGGAGATCAAGTAAGGTAAGCTGCGTGGAACTGATTGAACAGGGAGCAACCTTAACACACTCTTCAATCATAGACGATGACCAGGATCAGGTCTCAGCTGAGTTTGAACAGATAATAGAAATAAAGCACTATGCACAACCACCACAAAAATAATAACCTTGATATAAAACGCCTTGATATACCTGCAGTGTAACTGTGACCTACTCTGTCATTTCTATTTCCAGGAACAGTGCTGGCAGAGTTTCAACTCAGATAAACCATTGAAAATGATCTTGCACTAGACAGCACGGGTAGTAACTGGGACAGATTGTAACTTCAGGTCCCACATAATTAGTGCTAAATAGGTGTCTTGGGAGGCAGATCACAGAGGTCCTCCTTTGATACTGGGATGAACACAATCCATCTTCCCAAACACAGAACTTCTCCATTCTCTGGGGACTCAGCCCAGAGAACAGTAATATCTGAAGTAAGGACTTCCTGTAATGTGAAGTAAACTACAGTATTTGGTGAGGTTCCTCAGGGGACAGACAGAGTGTTTCTGAAAACTCAGCCAGAGTGAGAAGAATGTTTAGTCCATCAAAAAGGACCCTACTGACATTCATGTCAGTTAGGTTTTGGCATTAAAGAATGTTCCTTTTCCATTATCCTTTTGATCTCCGAAGGGGGATCTCTGACGAGATGCTCTAGCATCTTTCTCCTGGCATCAGAGAATACCCAACAGACAAACCAAGAGGCAGTAGGGCCCTGCATCCATTCATCGTACTTCCTTTGGCACACTATGCTGAGAACAGTATCTCCAGGTGAACACCCAGTCATTTGCTGAGCTGAAAAACTTGTTTGCTCACTGCATTCCATCTGGTCACCATCAGTATGTATAACTATAGCAGAAAAGGCCAACCTAGCTTCCCCATGCCATGCTGCCAGAGTGAAAAGAATGTGATACCTCTGTTCACATCAAGTTGACCAGAACTTCATAAAGTTCAACACCTACCTTTTCCAAAAGCCATTATTGAAATAGAAACAGGCTGGTTTTGTGCATACATGACAGTGCAACTGTAACAGACACACCAGTTGACATATGAAAGGAGATGGATAGGGCTCATTGAGGCAGTGAAGTGGATCATCAGTATTTTCAGTAAGATAATGCATCCAGTCCACCAAGAGTGGCCTGATGGTGCTTTTCCTCCCCCCCTCTTCCTCCCTTTCCTCCCCTCATCTCACCCCCCCAATTCTTGGACATGGATGGAAGAGGCAGAAATTGCTGGATAAGATGGATCTCTGATTAGGAAATTGTCTTTCTCCTTAAGGCAGAGCCATCAGTGTCAGCTTTACACTTTACTCTCCTGCTGTTTAATTTCTTGCCAAATATCACACACGTAGAGGGCTCAAAGGAAGGAAGTCAGGGGCTGATAAAAGCACCTTCCATCCAGCCTGACACCAGCATCCGATCCACTCCAGTCATCAGCTGCTCTGGCAAGTATGACCTCTGGCAGGAAGTTACCACAGACCTCAAGAACAGGGATGAAAACATCGTATTTAATGTGATAACTGCAACAGCCATTGCCTCTACCGAAGCAAACTCTTTCTCATGGTTTTTGTCTGTTAATGCTGACTGTTCTTACAGACTGACACAATAGCATTAATGAAAACATTGGCAACTTTAATGGTGGGGAGTATCTGGTGCAGGTAATCACAAGAGGAAATTTTGGCAGCAGCAGTGCCCTAAGAATGGTGAAGGAAGAAAATTCTAAGAGTCAGTATTCCCAAGTCCTTGTTACCTTTTCTCCCCAGAGGAAAGGTAGAAATCATTTCCATGGCCAGGACAGAGTCTCAGACTGAAGAGCCACCAGTGGAAACAAAAAAGGAGAGAGGAGCTGAAGGGGGAAAGGACATAAGGGGACTGGCCCTTCTTTCTCATTAAAGCATCTGCTGCTGGCAGAAGCAAACAGAAATTCAAGAAATGAAATCACTGTATGAGGAGGAGAGGGATGCAGTATGCAAAAACCAGTTCCTGCAGCTGCACTAGGACAAAGAACATTTAAATTGGACTAACAAAACTCAAACAAAAGGGATAAGGGCAAACAGACACAAATTCTAGTGCAAACAATCACAGGTACAAAAGGAAACAGGCAAGAGAAACACCTGGGTAGGGTGAGAAGACTGGCTCCAAGCAAAGAAGTGGAGTAAGCTTGAGGAGGAAGATGCTGATCCATTGGGGATCAGAAAGGTAAGTATCAGATGTTAAAAGGGGGTTGGGGAGAAGGGGTGAGGAAAGAAGCACACAGAGCTGCAAAAGGAGAAAGAGGTGCTCTGGCCTCATGCTCTTAAAGACAAAGAGAAGGGTCTGGGGAGAGAAGAGTTCTCTGCTAGGAGGTAGAGTATAGCAGAAAAACTGAAGAGTCTCAGGAGCCCTGCCAATGTACTTTCTACATCATAATTTAAATAATACAACTTTCTCCTGCATGGACAACTAAACTGTGTATTCTTTACATTATAGATACCTGTTTGCCAGGTTCAGACTGAAAAAAAGCCAAAGACATTTGCAAATAAAGCCAGAGGATGTTGCATTTTGAAGATGAGAGTCATACAATACTTAACACTTAAAAAAATTACGAGTTGCGGGTGTCTAAAATTGCATACTGAAGATTAGTTGAAGCTCTTGACATTGGCTGGCCATCTGTAAAAGGATAAATACCCCTTCCTTTACTTGCGAAAGCTGTCATGAAAGTCAATGCTTATAAAACAACCAGGCATGTAAAGATAAATACTTAAAAGCAAAAAAAAGAAAAATAACAATTTCACCCCCAGAACAGTAAATAATAAAATAATAAATACATCCTAAGTCTGCATAACTAAGACAAAACACTGAGAAGTTGTTCATGAAGTGAATGCTGTAATTTTTTTTTTGTGCTGAATGCAACAAGAATGGTCTTGTAAAAAACAAACAAGCTGAAGCATCTGTGCAAATTAAGACCATCTCATACAGCACATGAACAACAGGGTCAAATCAGAACTAATAGCAGCCTGCATTCTGGCAGATCCTAAACTAAGATTTACAAGTGTTGAGTGCTTCTCTCCTCACAGTTTGTGGGTGCAATATTAAATGCAAATTTGTGACTAAATATTTATTGTATATTAATATGGCCAGGCATCAAAGTTATTCTTGTTTCTTTCCAGAAGATTTATTGTCCTATGTGGTTTTTAAATGCTTATGAAGAAATAATCACAGGCCTGAGGAGTTCATAATCTAAAGCTTAGAAAAAAAGCAGACTAGAGGACAAGTGCAGCATGTTTGAGGTATACCAAAATTACCAAATTCCAAAGTTGAGGCGTAATCAATACCTCTCCTAAAACCACCTCTGTTGTGATGCCCTCAAAAGAGATTTCAGTGTAAACAAAGCAGTGATGTCACCATCATTACAGTCACTAGCTTGAATCAGTACAGGTTCAGATGAGTAAAGTAGATTTGAAAGGTATATAGCAAGTCAAGACAGGTTACTTAGGAAATAAAATAACTTCCACTTCATTTTCTCTCCTCAATTCTCCTGTCTTCTAGAAGATCAGTTGTCTTTATGTTTCTTTTTTCTTCCAAATAAAGAGAAAGAAAAATACTCATTTTAAAACTGAAATGTGTTTGAGCTGTTACATAGTTCAAAAAGAGTTTTTAGTCTAGGGAAATTTGTTTCCGTTTGTCTTTAAAAAAAAGAAAAGAAAAATCTACCGCTTAATCATCTTCTGGTATGTCACAATACTGAAATCAGTACTGACCTCTGACAAAAGGAAAAGATTTCCTAGCTTCAGTGTGTAGAACCTGGCTGTTTTAGAAAGCATGGACAGATAGTATGAGAGGTCTCTAACAATCTACCAAATGACTTGATTGTGTGTCCATCTATTGCTACTTATCTCTCTCTAGTACCAGCTTTACTCATACCCAGTACTTACCTTGTCCTAGTACAGTAACACAAATAGGGAATTTGGCAATTCACAATAGCAGCAGCAAACTTCAAAGAAAATTTTCAGTTAAATTTCCATACATGTGAAAATATATGCAGCTGATTTTTAACACAAATCTATATTTCTTCCCTCATCCCTTTTGTGTGCAATATCTAAAATGTAAGAATTCATCCCCCAATATAGAAAAGCAATGAAATCCATCTTCAGACTTAATCATATGTTTAATGCCTGCTGGATCAGGGCACCGACTCAGCATCACTATGGCCAGCTTACTACAAGAAGAGGCCTTCCTGACATTCCACCTTCACATTGTTTAGCTCTGTGGTAGCCATCATATTTACTTCTTCCCTAGACAAAGAAAGGAACAATTGTTTCATTTAAAAGACAAGGATGGCACAATGTAGGCTGGAAAAACTTTCTAGACACCAGAAGAGTGAAGTTCTAGGGAACCCTTTTAAGACAGGTCTAGGGCAACCTTGAGAAAGCAAGAAACTACTTAGTTTAAGATAGACCTTGAAGCAGTCATTAAGGATTTTAGCACGTCAATGCCTGCAGTAGGAGAGGACCCTTCCAAGAAAAGCTTCCAAGAACTTCTTTCCAATCCTGTGGTCTCATACATTTCACATCTACACTTGTTCCTTGTTATCTATATAGGCTCTCAGTGTAACATTTTAACCTCACCTATGCAGGCTTTCAGATCATCGAAACAATCAGCACCCTTTATTACAGCACTACTTAGCCTAATGTCCCAAGTTTAACCTTTAACCCATAACTCAGCCAAAGAAGACTATTAAAGGTTAGTCAACTTCTGTAAAGTTTTTTCACATGCACAAAAGGAAGATAGCAAATAAACACCAAAGTTATTCATATATGTCCTGGGTTCCAGGTAGCTGTGGTAAATTGTGCAATATGGGACGCCAAATCTCTTTTCCCATAAGGCTCTTTAGATGATCATATTCTTCCCACACAATTTCTCTTCCATCACCCCAGGGAGTTTAATCATACCTGTTGTGATGAAAAGCCAACTTCTAAATGAGTTTGGACACCCTCTGGACTCAGTTCCAAAACGCCCAATTAACTACATGCCAATTATCTACATACAAAATGCCTTCAGAGTTGGCATTTCTATTTCACAATGTCATACCACAAGGTCTTCACCCAGAATCTGGTGACTATACCTTTAAAAACAGTTGTAACATCATCTACATTAACATAATTTTCCTTTCTTTCAATAATCATTTTAAACATAAAAGTGGGGGTATTTTAAGTTCTTATCAATAGGACCATTCTTTACTCCGTATGCTATCAGCTTAATTTTTGTTCATGAAACTATGTAACTAAAAAATTAATAACAGAAAGAGACATTATATATATGCAATCTCTACCTTTACAAATTAAGTATCTTTACTATGTACTAAGTGTTCAATTCGCTGTCGTGGTCTTTGCTTTCTGACTAACAAGGTAGCCAAAAAGCATGTCTAACTTCGGATACTTTTCTTCTATATTTGAGAAGTTTCGGCTCTTGAGAAGTAAGGTACTTAGGGACAGAAAACAGGGACATAATGAAGTCATAGTCCTTTAAAGATTTAAAGAAATCATTATAATAAATTATAATAAAATATCTAACTACAGATTGCAACTTCAGTGTTTTACTAAATATTATCAGATTTATTAAACATTGCCTCTTATGTTCAAGCATTACTCTATATATTTATTTTTTTTTTCTCCACAAGAGTTAGGAAACCTTTACTTTAAAAGGGTAATTAAGCAAAAATATTAGAGTTGGCAAGAATATATCAATAAGACAGGGAGGCAACTCTTTCACTCCTGGCCTCCTGAGAGAGAACAGATTCGAATGTTGTTTCTAAAAGAGCATGGAAAGGATAGTGAAAAATGTGTTTGTTGATGAAGGACGTGACTGATGCAAATGAGGTTACACGTCCCACTAGGCACAGCTTTGTGACATTTTGGGGGAGGAAGTGGGTGGCCTACTTTGCTTCCTCCCTCACTTAAAGAGAAATACTTACTGCATAGATCATCAACCCCACTATCTCTGGCTTTCTGGCACTGATAGAGGAGCATGGATGTAAGGAACATTTTTTTACAAGTCAAATTCATGTCCCATGTTTTGTTATGTTGTAATTAACTTTAAGATGACAGTGTTGCTAATGAGCTGTATGTATTCCCTAATGCAAATCAGATTAGGAATTACTGACGTTATAACCGCCTCACGAGGGGATGGTTGTCAAAGTCCCTTGTGTAAATGTGACTTCTAGAAAGTTCAAGACTCCTATCTGGGACTTTGAAAGAATAAATACCATAACAACATACTACATTAAGATTCTCAACTGAAAGGAAAAAGAATCAATGGCAAATTTAGCTGCATTTTTTAGGAGATAAAGCAATTAAAGCACAAATCCAGAGACTACTGTCCCTCTGAATTTTTCCTTAGCAAAGATGACTCCTCACAAATCACCAACAGATAACACAAAGCAAAGTAATACTTTCCAGATCCTTGTAATCTGATCTATTCTTGTATCTCTTTCTTAATGAAGAAGTGTTCATCAGATTGTCTAAAGAGGTGGGATATCTGCAAAAGAGACTAGGAAAGTCAGATCACAGTTGAACATTTTCCTGAGCCACTGTCAAAGTGCACTCTTGTTCTTTTCGTGCAGGGCTCTTCCCGCATGTGCTTTCTATTCTAATGACTTACTCTGTTTCCAGTCTGGAAATTGCCATGGCAGAAATCCCACCCATTAGGCAATTTTGGCCAAAGAAGCTTTGAGAGTTAGAGCAAGAAGCAAGCAGCCAGAAACGAGAATGGCCAGTTAAGGAAAGCAAGGTACAGCATGATCTGTCTCGATTCCTAAATTGCCTGAACTCCAGTCTAGAGGATTTACTGAGTGAGCTGGCAGTGTGCTTAGAAGTGATGGCCCTAGGCCATCACAGTGAAAATGGAAACTGCTACCTGCACTTTCTGTGCTATACGATGTAAGTTCCTAAATATTTATGAAAGTACCAAATTGTAAGTAAATGCCATCCAGGACAATTGTTCTGTCAACAAATGGAACACATGTTTCTGCAGCGCTCTGGTAACTGAGTAGGAGTCAGATTACATCCCATCAGCCAGCCGGGAAGCTAAGTTTTCCCTTGTGATTGCAAACCAGCAAGCTGTTTTTGGCAAGATCCAAATAGCTCTGTCCGTGACAGACATCTAGGCACTGAATTTCCAATTATGGACAAGTTGCTTTTAGGAGTTTCAGATCTGAATTACGGACTTCACCTTAATTCAGCAGCTATTGCAAAACAGTTTGCCTGTCAAGTTACAGGCCAATCTGGGGGAAAAAAAATGATAGAAGTTCAGCAAAAGTTTGCTAATGTACTTGCATTTATTTAGCAAAGGATTAAAATGCCTATAGCCAGACCACACGGATTTTCAGTTTTAGTAAAATGGAATTACTTTATCTCAAAAGTGTCTCTTGTTATTGATTGATATTAGTGGGGGATGAGGCAAGAAGGCAAGTTGGAGTCTATCCATATCAAAATTTAGACAGAAAAGATACAGAGCTTCTTGAATTTTCTTCCTCTGAATTTGCAAAATCGAAATTTTGTCTTGTCTCCCCATCTTAAAAAAATCGTCTGTCTCTACTGTCACAGTCAGCTCCCACAAAAGTGCCTTCAAAATTCCTCTGTACTATGAGTTTCATTTCTTGTTTATTTCTTATTGCAAAAAAGTTGCTCTGCACAGCTTTACAAGTACATGGGATAGACCATACCACTTTTTGTGCTGCTAAAATGCTTTTTTTACTCTTCATAATGCTACTTTTTTATTGTGGTCTACTTTAAAGGTGCACCATAGTTGGACAGTCTCAAATTCCTGTCTGATAATAGAAGCCAGATTTCTTGAAAGACAAAACTTCTCTCTGTGTGATCGTGCAGCTCACCTACCATAGCAGAAAGTTTCATACACAACATTCACTCAGGAATTCATCCAAAGGGACTCAGATCATTTATGAAATATACTGGAATTGCTATTTATTGAATACTATTTCCTAACTACTTTTCTGGCAACTTTCTATGTGCAAAATAGTAGTAGTTCAGTATGTTAGATTTCCACTTTTAAAAACTTAAGGTAGAATCAGTATCTATAGAAATTAAGTTTAAATAAATAATAAGGAAAGATAAAATACGTGGAAACAGAATATGGAAGTGGATTATTTGGGAAAAAGATCACAAGACACAAGAAATTACTTCCATGTTTTAAACCAGGCTACCTAACCTGAAATGCTCTATGTTGATAACCACACGTCTGTATTAGTGATAGATTGCCACATGTGCCAGATGGGTTACAGCAGTTATTCTAAAATTTAAGAAAATCTAAGAAAATTTGACTTTGTGTACATGTAACAATTTACATTTCAAATAGTCAAACCTGAAAAAAAAAAAAAAGGAAATGGACATAAACCTAACCCATGACTCATTTCAAGTCAGCTCCCAGCTACAGAACTCTTCCTTACTTTAGTGACTGTTGCATACTCTGAAGTATTCCCAGTCTAAAGTACAAAACAAGGCAAGGATGGACCCCTGTGTTACTCCCTCAGGTGTGGTATCGTGTAGGACACACACTGCGTTGGGGGTCATTGTTGAGGGTACCTGTAAGAAGAAATGTAAAACAGTAAAAACTGCTGTACTGGATTAAATCGTAACTTTTTATGTTCCATATTCTGCTTCTAGCTCTGGCCCACAGCAGAGGCTTAGCAAAAAAAGAAAATGAAATAGAATGATTTTAGTATGCTCTTTGCCCTGGTACATCCTCCTAGTTCTCAGCAGCCAGCATAGGGATCTCTTAGTCTGAAGGCTGTCTCCAGACCACCATGTTCAAGAGCCAATAAACAAATTGCCCATGACTTTCTCCAACATACATTTAAATGAATTTATACTTTTGATGAGCAAGCAGCTGCCTTTTGTGTTTAAACTACCTTGTAACAGAAGAAATTAAGAGTTCCTATTTAAGTTACAAAAAATAGCGAATATACATCTCTTGCTGATTTTCTGCATGTCATTTGTGATTTTTGTACACGTGTGTAGTTTCACGTCTCTGAGGAAGGAGTTATCTTTTCCTGATAGGGGTGACTGATAAGACCAGGTCACTATGGTCCCTCCTTTGCATAAAAGTCAGTTTGTACCACTGAACCCCATCCCCATCTCCAGCTCTGCTGTGCTCTGAGGCACAGCTTTGCACAGCATCGAAACTGCAGGTTTCTAATACTAATGTAACAGTATCTTCTTTCTATTTGCTATTCCTTTCCTAGTAATTTCCAATATTCTGCTGGTTAGTTTGCCCACCACTGAACACTGAGCTCACTTTTTCACAGGATTATCCACATCGACACGAGTATTATTTCCCTAGTAGTAATATTAACTAAAAGCAGTGACTTTGAGACATATCAGCAGACTCACTAGCACTTTGTGATGAGCCACACAGAATTTCTGTTCAACCCTAGTTTCGATACAAATTTTCAGATTCTTTCTTCTTTTAAAAAAAATAATGTTCACTACCCCGGTTTAAGCATTTTGTCAATGGGCATAAGAGGATTTTTGAAACAAATGTTATCACCATCTCCAGGACAGCAGCAGTTCCTTTGATACCAGAGGAAGAATACTGCCACAAGTACAAAATATCATAGGACAACAGCAGTATTACCTAAAACATCCTAGGCTAAGCTGATTTTTAGGATAGTCATTCTGATGATTTCTACCAGCAATCTAAATGCATGTTTGCACTTTTCATTAACATATACCAACTTTCAAGATCCTATTTAAAGCACTTAACTCTCCTGCAGTCTTTTTTTTTATTTGAGCTTAGAAATTATTTTCTTTTTTTTTTCCATATTTATAGTTCCAATACTCTAACACTATTTGAATATAAAGACCCATACTAAATATGTCTAACAGAAAAACATCTTGGCCTGGATGTAGAAGGGGTAGAAAAAGCCAGATACAATCTCTGCTGTTTCATTCTTCCCTGAACAAGATATACTCTGACCAAAGTCTTCCTTATTAAAGATTTGCAGCTTGTGTAAATCATTTTGGCTACCCTGGCTTGACTGCATTCGTATCAAGCAGAGCATGTACAGCCTAAGTGGTAGCAGTACATCATCTCCAAAGTGTGCTAGGAGAGACAGAGGAAAGAAAGCTGATCAGACATTAGACCATTCTGAGCTGAGAACTAAGTAGGCATATTATCATGGCACTCTGCTGGGACTAATTACTCTGGTGAGAAATAGTTCATATATACATACCCTCAGACAGTTGCTGACATTTTATGACTCTCCTTTACCTTTTATGGGAGCTGCCATTTATAACCAAGAAATAGTTCTTATTTTATTCCTTCCCAATTTCTGGATCTAAACCAGTACTAGAACTCTGTTTAACAAACCCATATGAGAATCCCTTGTTTAAAACTGCCACCACCCTGCTGAACTTAGAAGGCAACAGGCACTGTCAATGGTTTGGCATTCCACCTTATCTCCCCATCAGCATTTGTCTTAAGCTTTTATTTATATTGTTCTGTCAAAGTAAAAACACACAGAGACAACTTTTTTTATCTTCAGCTGTGGTGTGGTTTGGAGCACTTTTGGCAATTTCGTTTGTAATCAGTCCTGCCTAAGCTGTGACAAAACCACACATTTACACCAGCAGATACAGAAATTGGATTTACACATTCAGTTCTGACTTAGTACAACCAATGGTTGTAACATACTTTTTGTTCCCTAATAGCAGGGTACAATAAGAACATACAGTCTTGCAATCACTATATACACTTTTTGCTCTATGTAATACAAAATTAATATGATAGCTGCAGAGAAACACATTCCAGAAATCTACCATACCAAAATGGACTGTAAAAACAAAGTTTCTAGGTTCTGATTTCCCAAAGAAAATATACATAATAATTACAAAGTTAGGGCCCCTAGTTCAGCCTCTAGTCTCAGATCCTCCACGATACTGAAGTGTTACTGTTGTATTGCATTTCACTAAGAAATTTGCTCTCCACCTTCTTCTCCATTACAGTTTCATTTGAAAGTAAAACAAAACACTACTGAAAATAGTTGTTCATTCAATACTACAGTTCAGCAAAGCTCTGCACAAATCTTCCAATACAGGATATGGCGTGCTTTGTTTAAGCTTCTAAATTAGGTTATATAGAAACTTATTAGAATTTATATCACCCACCCAAAACCCTGTATAAGCTCTAAGCTCTGCAAAGTGTAATACAAACCAAAGATAGAAGATTGTGGAGGGAAATAAAATGCCAAACATAAGCTTTGTAATTTGCCAAGAAAACTGTAGATAAAAATAAAGCCTAGAGGTTCACTCTAATACTTGGCTGCAGGAAAGCTTACTTTGCTGAGGACTAGAGTTTAGAATAACTCCCCAAAGAACTAGCAGGAACAGACTGCAAGGACTTATGTTATTTAGAAAACAATTCCTCCTAGAGCCAGAATTATTAGCTTTCAAGAACACATCTGGCTTTCCCTCTTCTCAGTTTTTAGTACAAGTAAAATTCGTTTGCCAATAGTAATTTTTGAGAAGTCCTGAAGTGGACAAAAATGATTCCATAAAAAGAGAACAGCTTTGTGACAGAGATGATAGAATCTGTTATGTCTCAGAGCAGGAGCAACAGTGATCAAACATACTATACTATATGACTATTATACATCCCCTCCAGCTACCCAGAGAAAGGACTCTCTCCCCTGTGAGAAGCTACACCCAAAATACCTCAAGTGTTTTATTATATCACTGCCTTCTCCAGATACCTAGGCCAGAGACAACTTACAATGCTAGTGCTTATTGTTACTAGCAAGTTTTGAGTTTTGCACATTGTTCCATATAAGAGACTATGTCCCACAATTTATTTCTGCCACTGAAATTCTCTGTTCAAACCTAGGCCCTGAAGGTGAGCTCATATTAGCTGTTTTTAGAGCTCGTGGCAGCAAGGAAAAATCAACTCGTAACTACTGAGATTCCTTTCCTTGCACCTATTATTTCTCACTCAGTGTCAGACGGCTGCCATGTGGTCCCATAGCTGTATAATATAATCTGAATCTGAGCTGCTGCAGCCCTGCTCTCCTCTGCACGCTACCATTTACCTCTCTTGTGCTAGCACTGATGCTTCTGCAATTGTGAGGTGAGGTGAGCCAGCTGAAAATAAATCCTAAAAAAAAGGGATTGATTTTTGGCTGGCTCAGCCCCTGAAGGAGAGAGAACTATGGCAGCCCCCAGTAGGTCAGCTACAGTTGCTGCAATATTGCACCTTTATTCTCACCGCCAGCTCGCCCATCACATCAGACTCCTCTGTCCCCTCCATCAGATTTTCAAACCAGAGCCTTCTGCTTCCCTCTTGCAGTTTCTCACGGTTAGCCAAAGCTCTCCATAAGCATCCCCTGAGCTATCTTATTCTTCCAATCCCCCTGCACTTAACATGGGGGAAATTGCTGACCTGCAGTGACAACTTCCTATAAACATATATCAAAAATATCCCTCTTATTTACTTACCCTGCCCATTCGCAAGACTTGTTTATGTGACTGTCTTATTTGAGGTACTGGCTATGTCTGTACTAGATACTGTACAAATACAACACAACTTTCAGCTGGAGTCACAAGGCAATAAAAACTATATATCCTAGATCCAGCAGAGCAGCCATTCCCAGAGTATGTGATGTGTGTATCAGTAGCAATACTTCCAGTAGTGGTACCTATTGCCACAAATATGACTATGCATAGCCAAAAAAAAGAGTTGTGAGGTAAGGAGCATTTGTGTTTTGCTGGGCTGGACACTACTAAATAAACTAGCCATTACACATGCTCGCTGTGCCTGTACTTCCATAGTAAAGTCTGAAGGAGGGAAACATGAACTACTGTGAGGCTCAGCAGAGGAGAATAGGGTTCCATGATGAAAAGCCACTCCAGCTGCAGGTTTGTCTTCAGGAGCAGCAGTGACCCGAGCCAGCAGGCTTTACTATCAAAGAGAGGAGGGACTGGGCTTTTCCTATCATACTGTCTAAACAACAGACAGCAGCTCTTCCACTCTGTCTTCACACATGTTCTACCCTTGAGTTCACTGTCAGCTTGGTTCTAGCAAAGTAAGTCCACACATTTTAGCTTTGGTGAAAGAGCTCTGCCCTGTCACCTGTGCAATGCTGACTCGAGGTGCCTCACTGCCTTCCATGCTGTTTCAAATGTGGAGATTCCTCAAGAACGCCAAGCTTGAGGATGAAAAGAAGGTGACTCAGCACTAGCAGCATGTTTTTTTCAGGCAATAAGGTAGGGACAAATCAAAGACCATTCCTTCTACAGTCCTCAAGCAAGAAGTATACTGTATGTCTTTGCCAGCCCAAATTACCGTTGTTAACAGGCCCAAACATGATTCCTGGTAACAAGGTCTAGACTGTGTTACTAAAATAAGACAGCAGAAATGAATTACTCTTTGGATATACTTTGACAGTAGATTGCCAGCACTGGTGCTACAAGACTGGTCGTGATAAGAACAATCCTCCAGCAACTATCCCACAGTGTCTTTGTTCTTGAGGTAGCGTCTGCTTCAGTCACTCACTAGAACTTCATCACCCAGGAACTCAGACACTAGTGCCGTCACCCTTTCCTGCAATGTCCATTTCCTAACCCACTTTACCACGCAAAAGCTCCAGCTCAAAACTGTATTCCTGCTTGGGAGAGGATTCTTGTATCCCTTAGGCCTGTACTGTCTTACACCCCACTGCAGAACACCTTTACACGGCGGCTGTAGGATGGGAAGTGAAAAAAGCACAGCAAGAGCCGGACTGAGAAGTGAGGAAAACACACAACCCAGGCTGCTCTCCTCCAGAATAGAAAGGTCCTTGACAAACTTGGCAGTGATGCCTCTCTAGTGTTGTCACTCATGCTTCATAAGACCCAGGAGGAAGACTGTTGGCAGTGCTCACTGAGGGTAGATTTGAGAGGTTGTCCCTGAGGTTGTACACTGAGGAAAGGATACAGACTTCACATACAACAGAAATAACTTTGTCCTTAGTTGGATTAAACCTAAACTTTGAAAGAGACACATCAAATACAGTTCAAGTGACCCTGGCACATACTTTTCTCACTCAGGAAGTCTGTAATCTACATTCCCCCTCCTTTTCGCGGTATGTGATATATACAGGTGGCTGGGGAATAAATATTTTGGCTTTTCAAGACCAACTTATTCCAGAGGCATATCCCAATGAAGCAGAATGAAGGAAAGGACCAAAAAGCTGCAATGAGAAGCACACCAGAAGGCTAGCAGAGCACTAAAAGTGATCTTGATACTGTAAAGTAGCGTGTGACAGCCTGTCAACCCATAGCAAGATGCAGCTACATGTGTCACCACTGCACCCAAGTAAGCAGTTCAAACTAATACCCTTCATCTCTCAGCTGTGGCAAGCAGAGGCCACACATGTGGTCAATTCCCACATTGCTGCTGACAGGCACTTGCTAACACAGCTTTGCAGGTGCCGACACCCAAATACATTTCTCAATCAATGAATTTTGACAAGGTACTCACAGGTCGGCATCCATGCATCTTGCAGAATGCAAGATGAAACTTTCTAGTCAGTTGCAAAACCAGTGACTACTCAGCCCATGGGTAACTTGGTGCTCATGGAACCACATAGCTTGCCTTCTTATCTGTTTGTAATGTAGCTAAACCAAACTGACTAATACAGAGGAAGTCAGTATCTGGAAAGTTTCCTTTTTTTTTTTTTTTTTTTTTTTAAATATGTATTTTAAGACAAATAAATATGTAAGAGTTGATAGGTTTTTAAATTTATTATTATTAATGAAATCTCTTCTGATTTGTTACTGCTAAACTTATTTTTTTCTTTTTAAATGAAGATATAATCAAATAAAGCAAAATGTCACAGGTCAAAAGTTAGCATCTTGCCACCATATTTACCCAGTCAAATATTTGAGGTAGTGCACAAACACTAGCATATTACAAACCTATTCAACATAATTTAAGTTATCTTTTCAAGCCTCACCCAGTTCTACAGTAGTGAATATGTTCTTGCAGCTACGAAAGCTGTTTTAAGTATTACCAATAAACATCTGATCCTTCCACCCATTGCTACACTTCTCCATGCAAAAACGTGTGCAAAATATAGTAAGATAATGTATAATGGGAATATAAAATCTAGGCCTGTCAAGCTATCAAAATCAACATCCTGTGCCTGTTTAGGTAGTGATGAAATTCATCCTTGCTCCTATCCAATGCACAGGTCTATCAGCCAAGGGAGGCAGTGAGACCAAAGCCTTTGCAGTTGTTACTCACACTGTAATGGTATCAATTTAGGCATATCGGTCTGAGGAAGAGGTCCCTGCTTGCAGCTTTTTTAGAAGATCTGCACTTCTGAAGATGTGCTTCTGTGCTCCTTCAGCGCTCAGAATAATGTCCCTACAAAGCCATCCCAAATCATTGAAGTGCTCCCTCTCCACTGTGCTCTGAGGCACATGCAGCCCAGGAAGGCAGGACCAAGTCCTGCTGGCCCACCAGGGAAAACATAATTTCAGAAAGCTCTCTTATTTTGGGTGCAAAATCTAGAACCACCACCTTCAACTGAAGGGCACATTTCCCACCTGGGCAATGTCTCCCCTCCCTTAAATATGCATGGAAAAAGCAACCACTGACTGATCAAGAGCTTTCTAGGATTTCAAGCTTCCAGAGTGTGACTACAAATCAATTTTTCTTGCATCAGAGAAACATCTCTTTGAAGCCTTAATTTCTGCTGCTACTGCTGATCGTTCCTGATGGGCACCTGGACTACTTCCCAGGAGCATGTACTCATTTCACACACAGTCCCAAAAGCACTAGTCCATCTCCTTAACTGTCCCTCAGGCAGTCCTAAAAGAGATGTGAAACTGCACCATTTCCATTGCAACGGAAAGGTGGTAAGGTGACAAAGTTGAGAAGCAACAACAGATTGTTTTAAAATCCTAATAAATTTATGGAATAGAAAATTATTATTGCAATGAAAACCATGGAAACTTGACCCTGAATACAGCATCTGTAGGACATGGAGCACAGTAAAAGGGTCTTACAGAACAGTCATTTGCACTTTGGATGGATGCTCTTCACAGTCTCTTATGTATTTTGTGTTTGTAGTCTCTCATAGTAATGACACATCACAAAGACTCCAAGCACAAACAAAACAGCCAAGCAGCCAAAGGCCATTAACTGTTCTAGCTTTTAGTGTCAGACCTGGCTTTAGTCATGTTGGCCAAGACTGGTGACAGGCATAAAGAAATCGAATAGTTGGCCTGAGTTTGTCTATTTGGAATGAGCCTAAACACTACAGCCTCTCTCTTTTCTTCTGCTAGCAGAGGATTTGTATTCATCTGTCTATGTTGTACCAAAGTATGTGGCTTCACACTGCCAGCCTGAGACTCTGTCACACAAACCACTGCTGCCAGGTTGAAATCAACTTTCTGTTCATTGACTACTGTGCATATGTTTGTTTCTTATGTTACCTTATTGGAACAGCTCCGTAAAAATAGAAGTTATTAAATAACTCCTTATCAAAATTTTACCTTTCTGCTGTTTTCGCAAAGGATATTGTTTGTGAAAAATTAATCTGACCAACCATGGACTTCTTTTTGTTTAATTCTATGCCCATGGAAGCATCTTTTCCTCTAAGCAGTCAGTCAAGTTTAACTATTTTCCAGCTTAGCCAGTAGATATGTTTGTACCTGGAAAAATATATCTTCTCCCCGTCTCATGGTTAAATGTCAGTATCATTGTTTTTAATACAACGTATGATTTATATGGCATCTTCACATACTATATGCTAAGTATACATTTTGGATCTCATAAGTGCAAGCAACAACAACATTTTAAATGAGCTTAACACTCTTGAAGAACCAGTACTGGACACGTATTACGCTATTTTAATGAGGGAGAAATAAAATGAATAGTAGACTCAGGCTTATAGCTATTGCTTTTTTCTAGAGATTTGTATTTGGCAATGTGGTAATGCTGTTTTCAGCTGAAGGATAGGTGACTGAAGACTCACTAAAATAATAAATGAATAAAATCTGTTCATCAGAGAAAGGGAAAGAGGATGCAAGGGAGAAAAGAGACTAATGGCTTTCCATAAAATGTTTCGATTCTTGCTTTGATTTCCTTTAGCTTTGTGGTTAGCTGTTGCCTAAGGAAAACTCTCTGACTGAACACATCACATCTAATGTTAGATACAGTAAATCTAAATCTCTGTGTGGAATACTGTTAGTTCACAAAAAAGTTGCATCAAATCCCTAACTAGTTAAAAGGGTGTATGTGTGAGTTATAATTTCCCTAGAGATAGGGCAATCCAAATAAAATATTGTTTCTGCTCCTTGGACCAGAAAGAGAAAAGGCTAGTTTTGCAGTAACAGGGCCTCTTAATATCAGGCCTATTTTAGCTGACAGAAATGGCTTTGAAGATTGTCAGTGTTGTGCCTTAATTGAGGACTGTAAAAAGATCACCCAGATACTAACAAAGGAAATTTTTTTTTTAGCTAAAAGTGAATTTCCTATATCTCTAAGTTTCTTAAGTTCTACTAAGAGGAAATGAGATTTTTTTTTCAGTGTTGCTGTAGAAAATTTCATTCATGAGAACTATATTGATAGTCTCGGTATCTCACAATATCCAAAAAGAATGTCCCATACGCATATTAGCGCATTTACTGTTACGAATTTTAACTGCTTACAGCATCACAAACAGCTCTGAGGACCATTTTATATAAATTCTACAATTGTTTAACTCATTGCAGCTCCAGTAACTTCAGTGCAGATACTTCAGATTAATATAAGCACAAATAAGCAATATGAGAACTGAGAACCACACTCAATAAAGATTTCTCACAGTTAGTCCTCCTTGCAGAAAGGATTATTTCGTCTTTCCCTTTAAAGATATTTGATAAGCCTTAAAAAAACCATTCCTCCCTCCAACACACACACAGGTACTGCCACAATGTTTTTACATCCTACTGAAAGTGCCTTCTTGCCTTTAAGAAAGAAAAAAGATGTAATCCTGGTACAAAGTGTCATTGTTGGCATAAACAGACCTGCCTCAGGTTGGCATAACTTCAGCAGAATCCCTGTGCAGCGAGCTGAATTCAGACAGATGCTGCAGAGTTATCGTGCTTTCACCATGTCACGTATTTATGATCCTACAGGAAAAATAAATTAAAAAAAAGAGCTGAGTCCAGCGATACTTTCAAAATAAGTGAGAGCAGGTAAAAACATGCTCTGCCCAGAGCAGCGCCAAGAACAGCTCATTCAAACACACACAGCAAACATGTTGACTTATATTCCAGCCTCCCAGTAAACTTTCACCTGTTTGCCTGTCAGCCACCCAGAGCTGCTCAGAATATTACTTATCAGCACCTGTCAATAGTATTTTACCCCCGTATCTTTTAAGGTGCCCAATTCCTAATCTGAGGAATTTGGGTAGCTGTGTATCTTTGAGGATCCAAACCTACGCTTCACTGAATATCAAGTGATTCAACCTGAGTCATTAAACACATAATTGAAAAATACACGCTGTCAGGACACAGATCCTTACCAAGTCCTAATACCAGATTTGGATTATTCACTCTGCCCTCTGCAATCCATGTCCTAAATTTCTAGCAGCAATTAACTAAATTACATCCATTTCCAAAAAGCTGGCACTTCTTAACATCTTGCAGGCGGTAATTCACAACACAAGTAGCACCTTACCAGATAGCAGATGAGCTGGTGGAAAATGCTTGCAGCTTCACTATGAACACAACTTGCTGCATGTGGATCTGGGACAGTGGCAGCACTTCCCCACTACCTGTTATAGCATATAGCAAGAAGCCACAGTCACTTAGTTTGATAGTGCCACTGCCAATTCCCAGGTACCTTGCTCCTCAGGTGCCCCAGGAGACAATGCTACGCAGAAGGGCCAGTAAATGGTTTTCTTGCATGGCACTGCCCCGCTGTTCATACAGACATCTGTGAATTCTGAGAAGGAAATATTTTGCCCATTACAATCTTTCACCTCTGAAATGGTTGTCAAGCACTGGAACAGGCTGCCCAGGGAAGCGGTTATGTCACCAGCCCCAGAGGTATTTAAAAGACATGTATACATGGCGCTTAGGGACATGGTTTGGTGGTAGAGTTGGCAGTGTTAGGTTTACAGTTGGAGTTGATGATTTTAAGGGTCTTTTCAAACCTAAATGATTCTATGATTCTTTCTCATGTCAGCTTCTAATAAACTTACAATGTAGAAGAGATGAGAAGAATTATTAGACTTCTCATAATAGCTGGTCAAGGCTGCACCTTGCATACTAAGCACTGTATATCAGTTAATTTTATCCCTTTATTCCTTTCAGGGAATTAAAGTCAATTTGAAAGCTTCATAGATTAGTCTAACATACAGGATATAACACAGGAAGAAGACAGAGAATCTTCCTCTACAAAGTCACGAATGCTGATTTCAGAAAATACTCTAAATCAAGCAGATTATCACCGCTCACCAGAAAACGTCTTCATCAATTTTAGAGTGTAAATGTCAGTGTTCTTTATAACATTCAAAACTAAAATTTAAAATGGTAAGAAACCTACCATACATAGGTTACATATTTTGCATTGGTCCATTATCTACAGTGATCACCATGTAAGTTTCTTTTTCTGTGGTTGATTTCAGGTTCCACACCTCTGTCTGCAGGAGCCAAACACAGGGAGAGGGGATACAATGTTGTCTTAGGGATTTCACAAACAAAAGCACTCAAGTTGTGAGCTCTGGCCTGCGAAAACAAGTTCAGACATCATGCAACTCAGCTGGCAACTTCCCTGCCTGAAAGAGACTCCTTAGTGGAGGAGGAAGACTCCACGTGAACTGAACCTGGGCACCAAAATGGTTAGTGCAGAAGAATATTGGCACCACCTTTCATAACACTCGCATGTATATGGTTAGTGGATCCCAGCTCATCCTATTAGTTCTTACCTTAAAGTAGCTTCAAAGCGCCCCAACATATTTCAGCAGGAGTCCTAAAAATACACTGATTTGGGAAACAGCAATTAAAATTTTTGTTTGTTTGTGTGTTGCCCCCCCTCCAACCCAGGTTTCAAGGAGATTCTCATGGGAAGCCTATTTCCTCATTTACAAAGACATGATCCTGGCTTGTGGTATGTATTCCTGAGACTCAAGACAAACAGACAAGGCTTAACCACCTCATTGGAGGTTCCCTAGACATATGGGCCTTGCTCAGAGAGATGGCGCGCTGCTGCATTTCAGCAAGCCCTTGCTGTTTTAATTACCTAAAGGGGCTCTGGTTTGTTGGGCCCCTTTTAGAGGAAATCATGGAGTACAGGTGCGAGGAGGAACCTCACCTAGAAGTCTTTCTCTCCGGCCCCAAGACAGAAACAGCAGTACCTATACAATTCTTGACACAGTGAGTGTGCAGCTTTTTTTGTTGTCCCCTAAAGGTTGCAGAATTGCTCTGTGAGTGCTACCTCCATCAGCTATTAAATGAGGCCTTGCTAGCATCCAGGCTAAACATCACTTGCTGCAACTCAAGTGCTGTGCACAGAAAACATACAGAATCATTCATTCCTTTCCATTTTGTAGCTACCTTGTCTGATGACTTTTTTCATCTTTCTTCTGATTTTTCTTTCCTAGACTAAGGGCTGACATCTTTTCAGTCTTGTCTTGTGGATCTTAACTGTTACCTCAAGTTAGCAGCAGGAGAACGGCTGCATTCGATTGATTGACATGCTGACAACTTCCTGCTGTGTCTGAAGAACTCCATCTTTTGAAAACTTATTTAATTGTTGTGGATTTCAAAAGTCATTATGGTTATGCCATATACAAACAGGCGTTTTGTTTCCTCACTGGTAAATGTATTGATTTCATTTACTACTGAAATGTATTATTTCACTTTGCTATGAAAATAAATAATTTGTAAACGCACAGAACTTTTATTAAACTCAAACTCTGCAGCTCACCTGACTACAGCAATCACCTAAGTACTGTAAGTTTTTTCTATAATACATGAGCAGAATATGCCGTTCCTCTAATCAACTACCCTTTCACCTGCTGACAAAGGCCAGAGTCAAGATAGCTCGACTAGTAGCAAAATTAAGAAATAGAAAATTCTTTCCCCTCCCTTTTCACAAACACATTCTTCAATTTTTCCAGTATTTAGTGTTTATCAATGTTTTGATTAGATAGTTCACCCATATGCTCTCTCCATACCAACAACTGATAAACCACCAGTTAGAATGGAAAACTACATCTGTTCAGGAAGTGTGCACAAACAAGACAATTACTCCAGTCATTAATTAACTTTATGGCTCCAGTCAAAAAGTCATTTCTGTCTTTTCAAAAGTTAAAATGAAGGTTTATCTGCTTTACAAATTACTTAGTCCCTGTGATGCTTAGACTTCGGCATCCTTTGGTGAAAGGTGCAGTGTGGAATACTTCAGATGCCCATGGTTAAAAATGACCTCTACAATGCAGCCTGCATGGGCAATTAATAATGGAATAAATCAAAACAAATTACACACTGACAGTAGAAAGCAATGCTGTAACAAAGAAAGAAAGGAAAAAAAAAAAAACCACAAAGGTCTTTGTTTAGCAGACAGAGGAATCGGTTTCATCATCCTTGGTAACAAGATCATGCACTGTAATTAACTGTTAGAAAGCTAGTACTGTAAATAATCCAAGTTACCTGAAACCAGGCTGTGATGTCTGGGTATGTTTGTTGAAGGGTGTTATCTTCCCAAGCCCTTTTCACAAGAACTGACCACAGAAAACAGGCTGAATATTCCTGTTATTGGGTTACATACAGACATTTTAATTAAGTTGTAATTAATATCTTTAGAAAGACAAAGAGCAAAGGGAAGAGAAAGACACTACATTTTGTACTTCATCTTGACAAAGAGAAAATAAATAAATAAATGAGGCTTCATGTCACCAAGCAGATTCTGTAAGTAAGCAAAATGTTAAAAAATAAGTGGTCTCGAGTTGTAGACCTCATCCTTGTCTCTAAATGGTTCCCACTCAGGTAAGAATAGAGAAGAGCTACAGCACTGAGCTTCATGCTTCCCCTCCATGGGAAGCAGGGGATAGAGGATGGAATAAGAACAATTCCATACATAATTGTATACACTATTATGTATCGTTCCTTCCTATTCCTAATTGCTTTCAAAATGCCTGAGCTGGTCAGAGCTAACCCTTACGCTATATGAAGCGCAGGTGGGAGCCAGTCTGTCACGCATGAACTGGCCCCAGCATCTCAAACCCACAACAGGCATTAGTGACACAGCCTTCTCTGGGGCTCCTTGCACCCAGGCTACGCTGCAGTCTCCACCTTTCCTCCAAAGCAAACAAACTCTCTAAGGCATCGTTACATTCAGAGATATCAGTGTTTATCTATGTGATGTACTTTAAGAAGGTAGAATGTACTTTTAAAAAGGTAAAATATATTTTAGAAGGCAGAATCTCTCTCTAAGAGCAAGGAGCTGTAAAAAGGTCACAAGGCCCTGTGAAACCAGACACTTGGTATAAACAAAAAATTTGCAGTAACTGGGGGAAAAGTAAAGGTGGCAGTGGGAGATTGACACCCCAAACTCAGTTGGAGACTGAACTGGACTACACACACCTCTGCCCCCGGTACTGAAGTACGCGCACATCAATCAAAGGACCTCGTAACTTTAAATGAAAGGGAGAGACTGTACTAACCAATAGAAATTGTAAGACAAGGTACTAACCAATAATTACAATTAAGGGGGTGTATTTCTGTGTTTTGAACTGTATAAATGTTCCTAAGAGTTTTTAGGCCGGTGTGCTGGCTTTGAGGATTACCACGTGGCACCCATCTCTGCAGAAATGAAATAAATAGATAATACCTATACTCTGTGTGTGCATTGGCGTCTGCACACCGGGTAAATCACCCCACTTTGGGACAACATATGCACTACTACAGATGCTGTGATCTTCCATTCTGTGGTCTTCAGGACTGTAGATTTCCTCCGCTGTCAGAATAACCTTGGCAAAACACTTGCTTCATGACACACTTTCCCCCCCCTCTGAACTCTGCCACTATCACTTTTTTTTCTTCTCAGTATTCTCTGCTTGTTCTGGCTTCTAAGATCTCCCACAATTCCTTCCTGTATTACTTCAGCATATTATTGACTTACTACCTATACTCAGCAACAACATAAGCCCTTTACAGTGACACTATAGGTCACTAATCTGTTTAGCAGACACTTAATTATTTGGGATTAGACAGAATATAACCAACAAAGCAGACATAATTCGAGAAAGGAAAGAAAGAAAACAGACTAGGGGGTTGACTTGAGCTTCGAGAAGTTTGCCCTAGAATATTTTTAGGAACTGCCTGAAGCTATTTCAGAGCCATTACCAATTATCTTTGAGAATTTGTGGAGGAAGGATGAAGATTTTGATAAACTGCAAAGGGTGAATGCAGTGCTTATCTGTAAATATAGAGAGAAAGGAGGATCCTAGAAATGACAGAGCACTTAACCTAACACCTCGGTTCTTGGAAAGACACCAGAACAAATCAGTCAACTCTTATGTAAGCACCTCAAAGATAAGGACATATCAGCAGGGATTTGCCAGTAACAAGTCACTTCAGTCCAAGTTAATTTCCTTTAAGGCAAGCAGCAAGCCTAAAACCCAGTGGAGATATGAGTGATCATTTCTTTATTAAGACTTTGAGGCTCTATCATGTAACAGTCTCACAGGCAAGCCACGACAACATCGTAAGACAGATGCAAAACAACATGGAAAAAACATATTCAGACTGATGAATTATCAGTGAGAAATTGTCCAACTGGAAAGTATATCAACCTGTGTTATGCAGAACACTGCTCTAGGGCCCCAACTGATCAATATACACATCTGTGATTTGGAAGCTGGTCGAGACTTTTTGCATCTGCAAACAATGTCAAACTGGAGGGAGCTGTGAGCACTTGGGAAGATTACAACTGAAAGGAACGGGGACAGCAATGAGTAACTGCTCCAGGTCCCTTCCAGCCCTGTTTTCTATGACTGTATTTTTCTTCATATCTAAACCTTATGCAAAGCACAGGCTTTAATCCCCTAATTTGACGCTTCCTAAAGCTCCCCCTAATCCATGTTGTGTTTCATTCCATTCCTTTTGGCTAAATCCAGACCATCGTGTGCCTCCTCTCAGTTTGTTACAACTTGCTGCTTGGCTGCAAGTTCCTTGGGACAGGGGTTGCTTTTCGCTCTGTTTGCACACCCCAAACTTTTCCTGTGGTTTCTAGCAGCTTACATGTTACAAACCAGTTAAAAGAAAAGAAAATAATCCAACCTAAAACAGGCAGGCCTCTTCTTTGCAAAAGTGATTAGATCCAGACAGCATGCTGGATGGGAACTAAATTTAAATTTGCATTCACTTTTAAGTTCCTTTCTGTTCATGCAACACCTAAGGCAAGCGTATTCAGCACTGGTATGTACTAGTAGCACATATACTGAGGGCTGACACATGGAAAATGAAGCAAAGTCTGTATGAAATGAAATCATTCCATACAAGGCCACCAGGGCCTAAGGGATGGAATTACCAGCCCTAAATGGCGCAGCAGCCAGCTTCTGCAGTGTCTGATCCTGCAAACACTGAGCACACATGCTCAGCTTGACTATGAATAACTCTATTGAGTTGAATGGAATTATTTACAGTAGTAAAGTTAAGTACGTGCAAAAGCACTCACAGATTTGGGGTTTAGCACAGGGCATAAGAAAAAAGAGGATGAAACCAGACATTTCCTGCACTACGGAGAAGTTTCAGTCCAGCAGATTTGCTCAGGCCCATTTGCCCATAACTAGAACTTTCCTTTCTATAGACACCCGCTGTCAAGCCTTCCTGGCAGGCAGATGGGGTGGAGCTCCCCTGTGTCAGAGGCACTGCTGTTCCCACCCTAGTGTCCGTAGTGCTTCTGGTCTAAGGTGGCAATAAAAAACACCCTTAAATCTGGCACCTATGGCCTTTTCACTCAGTTGAGAGAAACTGAATCGCATGCTGTAGTTTCATTGACAGTGAAAACATACGAGCCAAGAATAAAATCATGCAGGCTTTCACAGACTGTCCTCACCCTCACCACACTGGTATTTTCCAAACTCCCAGCCAAACAAATACATATACCCACAGTCCTTTAAGGGCCAGCCCCCATACTGCGATGCCTCTCCTCTACACTGTCTCTTTTAAAAGTCGTTCAGATCTGATTTTGGTTTGCTTAATGGTTTTAAATGCTTTTTTAGAGAATAAAGCAATTCACTGGATCCTAGAAGTTATGTAAGCCACACCACAAAAAAAAAAAAAAAAAAAAATTAAATACGGAGGAAACAGAGAGCGCCCAGGCTGCAGACAGGCACTGTGATTTATTATTTCTGTGCAACTTATAGGTATTTGGAGAAAGTCTTCAGGGGAAAGGGGAAGGGAAAAAAAAAAAAAAAAAAAAAAAAGAAATTATATACGGAGGATTTAAAATAAGCCGGGATTCTGCATGCTGTAATGTTTTATGATTTAATCACTGTGACACAGAAACAATGATGCCACAGTCAAAGCATACGACTGACACTTAAGAGACATGGACCTTGTCACTGACTGTTAAAAATACGCTCAGTGATTCTGAACACATTATTCGAATTCTTTGGCTGAATTTCCATCAGTGATTCACAATATCAATACCCAGTCAGGCCTCCAAGCCTGATACTTAGAGACCTTATACTCTGTATTCTGGAAAACTAGCAGATTTCCTTTTAAATACCTCATACACTGCCTGCCCTGTAACTGACATTTTCAGAAGGAAGTGGGGGGAAATAAAAAAATCAGTTCAGAAATCATAGGGTTCAGGTTGTAAACTGGGGCTGAAATTCAAATCTTAAGGCTTAATTCATTAATGAAAACATCTGACAGGAAAGTGTTCTGGCCACCACATGTTATTTCTTACATTTTCCTCTCTGGAGTTTGCTTGCTCCAAAAATCATGTTTGCATATCAGCCCCTGTCAATCTAAAGGTTTTGTAATTATGGAATGACTGGAACTGAAATAGCCCTACCGGGAAAGTGCTTTACAGCAGAATACCTTTGACTGACATGGGAAAATAATGCCAACAACCGCTTCTGGGCTGATACTTCTGCACTGTGTAACAGGAAGTGCTATGTACAGCTCTCACTGTACTCATCTACCACAGCAGTTCCTCTGAAGGAGAGGCACAGCACAAAGAATGAGCCAGAAAGCTCTTGCCCAGGTTCCCTACCCACCCTGCACAGTAAGGCAGGAGGACACAACAGGCAGGGCTGAGGTGGCAGCAGCAGTACTTCAGTTATTCCACTGCCCGCCATCTCCTCCGTTGAAAGTAGCAGGGCACCGATGCAAAACTGACTGCAAGGCAGTGGTACACCAGAGGAGGAACAATCTAAGATGACGTATGGTGTAATTACAATTAATCCCTCCTGGCATTGCCATACTCCCTTCAGACGTCAGTGGCAGAAGTTCCGTTTTGCATCGAGAGCTTGTTTTGCTGAGGTGGGCTGGAATATGCTGTATGAGCTGAAACACAGCTTTGCTGTTGTGAACTGTGGCCACAGTGGGCAACTGTGCTGAACCTGAACGGCACAGTAAACTGGGCAGCACCTCCTCCAGAGGGACAGAACTTGTGTGTGGACGAGCTATCGTTAGGCCATCTGGTTGTCATTTCCTTCTACTTTTTCCACCTAAAGAAATAGAGAGGTGCTAGTCGTCATAGACCTGCTGAATTATTTTCACCAGTGATTCTGCCAGTAATAAATCCTGATGCCTTTAACATGTTTTTTGTTACTTACTCTGCTGAAAATAATGCTAGAAAGTCCTCACTATTTGCATTTCATTTCAAAGTTGTCTGAAAAAGAAAAATATTTTTCAAGAAGAGATATCAGTACATATTCATCAGCATTATTCTGAATTAAAAAGTGGATTTAATTTTGATCAACTTTCTTCTTCTTTAGTGAAAAAGGTAGTAAGAAGAGTCCTTATGTGAAACAGAGATGTACACATCCTTATTATATCCTGTTAGTGTACTGTTTGGTAAGATTATACTATCATAGGACAACAGACCTATTTGTATCACAGGCTTCTTTTGAACAGAGAACATGTTTCAGCAATTCGGACTTCTGACTATTTCACGGGTGGGAGATTTTCAGAGGGAAAATACTGCTGGGCCTATTTAAGCAAGCAGACACACAGAAACCATGAATACTGAGGCACACAGCTGACAGAAGTTGGCCTTTTCGTAAGAATAGAGATAAGGATATAAAAGCAGTTCCTTTGTTTTCCCTCCACAGATCACTCCAGTTGGCCTCAGGCAAGTGGAAGCAGCCACATCCACGCCCTATCCAACAGCAAGGAAGTGGGTTACATCCTGGGATTCTTGATACAGCTGCATTTATCTGAAAACTATTGTTGGAGAACTTGCCTGAACACAAGTTGAGGTGGTTGTAGACCACAGGTTCACTGAAATTAACTACTTCCAGCAAGGCACATATTTGGTTTCTGGCTGTGGGCTTCCTTTCAGTCAGTGTCAAGGCACGGGTCAAACTCAGAAAGGGGATGTGTTTCAGCTGCTGACATCAATACAACCCTCAGTACAGGAAGGAGGAGGAGGTAGAAGATACCCAACGCAGCAGAGTTCGTAATGGCAGCGGCTTGTTACTCTGGGAATGGGGCTGGGTGCTTTGCTAAGAAGAGGCAGCTCCAGGGCTTTGATAGGTGTGAAACACCCTTGAGCTAACAACTTTGAGCTGGACACCAAGTACAAAATGGAAGGCAGGGACTGCATTGCCAAGAAAGCTTAGGGTAACATACAGGAAGACCAGAATGACCACACAAGGCAGTCTGAAGTCCTGGAGCTGTTGAAAAGTCTCTCTAGTCCATCAATGCAGAGCAGAGGTGCCACATAAGCAGGAATCCAAGTTAACCATGCAACAAAGAGAACTCATTTACATTCCATGGTATCTAGTGTTTGAGTAGAATGTCCGTGAGGTTTCTTCACTGCAATGTCACCTGCTAGTTCTACGGTTTCAGCCACAATAGTTTCATACAGCTGAAATGTTTTTCCTGGCCACACAAGGTTTGCCTTGCCCAGAGAGCAATCCTCTCAAATGTTTATCTTGAGCTCTTGGAGTGTCCGGCCCAATGAAACAGAAATAAAAAGGGACAAAGAATGAAAAAACAAGTAGAGGACTGAAAAGGGAAACTGGAAAACAAAAATCTAATGAATAGAAAATTGAGTTAACATCAAAGATATCAGAAGAATAGCTCTAGCTGCAAGAATAGGAAGGTGTGGTGTGTAATTCTTGTTTACTTTCATATGCAATAATAGAGGGGAACCAAAGCAATTCAATGGAAGACAATATTATTGCTTGTGTGTAACAACACACCTGAAACCACCAGTGAGGAGTTTTAACTTTATCAGGCCCAGCCCTTCCCTGAAGAATTGTCTTCATCCATCCCCTCGAGCTTCCTTTGCTGGCACCCAATAGACTGGCATTTTGGCATCTCCCACATCCTTTGACAGCATGCTCATGGCTCCACAGTGTGCATGGAAAGAAAAGTAAAGCTCCCTGGTTTTAAATGCACTAAAACAAATGCCAGGAAATGTCAGTCCTAGGCCATTTACATGCTTATTTAAGAAAGCAAGGACTGGGCATTACACTACTAAAATCTGTTTGTCACGAGTCTAAGCCAACACGATTTCTTTGAAATTTAGGCAGGTGCATGACATGGATAGTTACCGCAGCTCAACAAACAGAGGGCCACTAGAAAGCAGCCACTCTGTATCAAGAGGTCCCAGATGACACTGCAGCCCAGACTGATGGAGCCCAACAGCTTCCCAGCTGCAGCACAGGACCAGCAACACCGAGTATTATGCCTGATTTTAAGGGCTAAAGACATTTAAAGGCCTTGCTCTGCCAGGCTTCATAATGAGGCATTTCAGCATGTAATTCCACTGCCACAGAGGAACTGGGCGCTTGCCTTGCTAGATGTAGACTTTCACATCTTACTGCCTGCTTCCCCAGACCTGAGTTAGACAGGATCTTGGCTCCTCTGTTAGAGTTGATTTTGGAGAAAAGACGAATGGGACAAGGTGATACAAGTACATAAAATGTTGGTTGGTTAAAAAAAAAAAAAAAAAAAAAGGTAAAGTGGAAACTTCCATTACCTCATAACAAAAGAGCAAGAAAATGTTGAAGCAAACTGCAAGATGATAAATTCAGAGATGATAAGAATGTTGTTATATAGAATATAAGGATTTCAGCCAAAGCTAACAGTAAGTATCACTGAAGCTACAAATTAGGCAAGACTCTACCAGGGTTTACATGTTTATAAAGAAGAATTACAGTAACCATTTTTCCAAAGGGGAAGGACAACTAAATACATGCTCCTGGGCTTAGTATTTAGAGATTGCATTGCAACAAGAAGGAGGCTCCTTTGAGGAACAGATTATCTCACACATACTAATTAAAGGCACACTGTGCCTTCCCCTACAGCATCCCATACTGACCACTGCTGGAGAGGAAGAATTGTCAAGCTGAAACAGACCTGAAAATGCATCAACTGCCATGACTTGTGTCTAGGTGCTGCAAGGCCCATGGCAGGACAGGGAAGGGCTGTGGGGAGCTGGAAACTGGCCCCGCTTCATCGTCAGTGGGGCAGGGACCCACAGCCCCAGGCTGGGCTGACATGGGCCTGTGGCAGGGAAGGGGGAGCCCCCTGGAGAGGCTGGACATGGCCATTAATGCCCTCAATGCCCTGACAACTTATGAAATGAAAATGATTCCCAATTGCTAAATAGTTTTTCTATGACCAACTCAAACACAGTCTTCCAAATTACTCTCAAAAATAAATATTCAGCAACTTTTACTAATAATATCTGCATCTTTTCTGAGGGATGGAAGCATCAGAGGGGGAAAGCAGACAGACCCAAATTCTGCTCCTGGTCCTGCTAATAACCTGTAGAGGGTAGGTCACTTGCCCCCAGTTTTACCGTCTTACAGCGGGGGACAATGAAACAGTCCACAGACCACAGCAATAGGCATTACACATGGTCAGAAGAAATGGGATAATTTTGCATCAGGCTGTTTTGGAAACTTTAAGAACTGAGGTTGAGAGGGTTGTTTTGTTTGTTAATATATGCTATATATGGGGGCTATTTTCAAGCTAGTTCGTATCCAGGCTCTATTAGTTGCCAAGAGTCTGAACAATACAATTCTTGGAAAGAGAGGACTATCTTCTCAATGCATTTATAATCTTTTAAGATCATATAGAATAGTTTATCTGTATGTAGATGCCATTGTTAAGGTCAATATGACAAGTGTATCTATAACTGCATCTTTGCAGGCAGAACCCCTGACAAAGACCAAAGGTGAAAATACAGGCAAGGTGGTCAAAGTACATGATAGATTGTTTTGTTTTAGATCAGGTAACTCCGCAATTTAGCACAATGATGTCCTTCCACACGCTGAGTGCTGTTGTCTTAGGACTTAAGCAGTAGAAAAAGAAAATCTCTGCTCTGCTGATTTCAGAGGTTTTTTTTCAAAAACATTATTTATTGATTATCAGAAGTTCTACATGGGTCATAAGAACAGATGTGGTCACTGTTCCAAGAATCTAATAAAAAAACACACCTAACCATCAAAAAAAAATAAAATCAGAAAAAAAATTCCTAAAGCATTGCTAGCACCTATAGCTGATGAGATAATTATAGGCAGTTTTTCTGTACAAAAACCTAAAAACTTTGAAGTCATTTTCAAGTGAAATTTGATAAAATAGAAAAGTGCCACTTTGGCATAAAAACTAGCAGTGTTCCTCACCAACATGCAGCATGAGGAAAAGAATTTAAATATGAGAAGAAAAGGGTCTAGTCCAGTTTCGCTGATGTTAATAAGAGTCTTTGCATTGACTCCGTGAGGCAAATATGACCAAAGACAGCAGTTTGCAAAAAGGCCAGTAAAGAGTAAGCAGTGGGTGAAGGATATAAAGAATAGCACAGACTGAGCTGGCAACGCAACAACGTCAGGATAAGCTTGAATTTCACAAATAAAGTAGTGAACTGATTGCACGGAGGGCCTAATGTGTCAAAGGCAAAAAGATGATCATTCACTTAACTTTATAGCTTTGCTTTAAATCAAACCACGGGTGATAGGAGACAGTGTTGATTATTACCCTTTTGAAAAGGTCTAAATTCCAGTTGTCCCAACTACCTGCACCTCTTATTGACCTGGAATTTTATCATAAATACTAGAAGCAATAATCCCCACTGGAATTGTGCTATCATGGTATTAAGAGGTTGGGTTGCATGGATATTTGGTCACTGTCTGTCAGGGAGGCAGGGAGATAGTTAGAAAGCAGTTAAATCTGCCTGGTTTTGCTGACATTTTACTCAGTGTTCACCAAGTCATTTGATTTCTGTAAGTCCACATTAGAGTTTCAGCTGCTGAGGGGCAAAGGAAGGGAAAAAGATCAGGCCCCAGAGCCTCTTTTGTATCAGGTTGGATTTTTGGTTTAAATCAAGCTTAATCATTTCCCTAACATGGATAAAAGTCCTGTGTAAGAGGCCATGTCGCTCTCCACTCAAATGGCCAGAAGCCATCGTTTCCACAAGAAACAAAAGCAACTAAAAGCTTTAAATCCTATCCCATTGTAGGAACACAATTGAATTCTCTTGCCAACATGAGGACCGAGTATACATAGTCACTGCATAGGACTGACAGTCTGTGTGGGAATTACTGAAGTCTAGCTGCAAGATTTCCATATACAGACATTTCCTGCCATGAGAATGTTACAGTACTAAGTCAGCATCCAAAGTAATCTAAAGAACAAAAGCAAAGCCTCTAAAATAGCAAAGAGGAAAAAAATTATACACAAAGAACACTTCATACATTCAATACAGACATTTAAAGTAGAAGATATCAAGGTCATATCCTGCAGCCTTTATTCAGGCACATCAATAGCAGGGGGTTGTTAAAGTAAAGCCTGAGGCAGTATCTGACCTTTTTCAGTTTTGTTTTTTTTCTCCTTTGGATAAAATGGTTATGAGATGCTGCCCAGGAACAGAACTATAGGACATACCAAGCTCAAACACACATTTGCAACTGAATAGTATCTATGTTTCAAAGTATGGCCCCAAAGAAGCTCTATGAGTAGCAGTAAGAGAGACAAAAGGTACTTGGGTCTACAGTCTGTTAATATAAAAATAATCTAATCTTGCTATAAACAAAGCAAAGGGAGTTTAGTTAATGAGCCATTACATCAGCCATGTTTGAAGTGAACACAGCAATTCCCATGGATGGATGGCCTCCCAACCTGTCAAATTAATTTTGTGGTGAAAAGTGAACTAATGCAGGTAGCATGCACTGAAGCAACCCTGCCCACCCACCTCTCAAGAAATCTTGTTTAGCATAAAGAGAGGTGTAGTCTGTGACCGTATCAGCTCAAACACCCAACTCATCCCTCTGATCTGGAATCCTGTTGCTCAACTCAAGGAGAAACATGAGAAGATTTGCCAATAAGTGTCATGTTAGAGAGCAGCTCCTTCTTCCACAAACAGTGTCTGTTAAATAACACCCCTGTGGTCCCCATACACACAGACATCTAAGAGGAAAGCAGCTATCATCCATGTCAAATCCCCTTCCTTCTTGCCTCAGCTCAATCCTACTACACAGAAAGACAAGAACTATTAGGTTTGCAGTGTTTTCTCCACTGTTCTTTCACTTTCCTTTTCCGTTTTGCAATGGCTAATGGTGTTTACCTACAATTAAAAAAACCTAATAAAGTATAACAAAGCCTTTGCTTTTCTATGTGCCCGGGTGGTACATCTCTGCAGGGAAGCAGACTGCTAGAGTGTCACATACCTAGCTCTGACATTATTATATGGCACTAGTATTATATATTATTATATGGCACTAGTATTATAACACTTAGTAGTTGTTCCATACACTCCCTGCAGCTCACTGGTACCATTATTGATCATTCATTCATAATACTAATTCCAGCGTTATCAGAACAGCTTATAAAGGTCATATTCCAGGTACCTGGAAACACTGATGTGCCGTTGCAAATGGTATACACTGATACCTGTTTTACCTGAGCACTTATTTTCTTGGATAAATGAATACACTATTGCTTATTTCAGTGTATGTTTAGAACAACTTGATTTTTATAGAATTTTCCACACCAAGTTTTCAGATTCGCCCAGAAGAAAGCAGCTTTGAAAGACATAGTAAAACAACCAGGGCGTGTAGGAGGGAAAGAGGAACCCCTCCATTTACGCGTGCTGGGCTGACCCTGGTACCCCCCCTTTAAGAAGGGCGCAGCTGCCTCATGCAGAGTATGTGATTTACGCGCGTGTAACATCTCCCTCTACTGGCTAAATTCGTGGGAATACTTTAATTCCTAAGCAGGAAAGTTTTCTCTGGAGTGAGAATCCCAAGATCAGGTCACCTCCCATCCTCTTGGTTCTTACACACATTTGTAATCCTTCTCCGCAACCCTAAAGCAGACAAGGTTTGTGTGATGGAGCAGAAAATGATAAACTGGGCAAAATTCACCTGAAACTCTTCCTCGATGGTCAGGTCCTCAGTGAAATGCTTTGAAGACACAGTGACATTGAGGAATTGCAATGGGGCCGTTCTTGGGAACCCAGGATTAAAGGGGAAAGTTGTTTTGTAGAACCTTTCATCTTGGACTCTGGAGCAACATCTGATTAACCATACTGCTTATTAAGCTATTTTGAAAACTGAGATCCTAACAGTGAACCTTAAGTCTCTTCAGTAATACCAGAGTCCAGTGGTTGAATATGGAGGTTTTATCAAATCTCAGTTCTTTGAAGACTACTAAAGCCATAACTCAGTGTTTATTGTGTACCTCAAACTAACAGTGTTTCTGCATCTGATGCTATCTGTATTCTTTTTAAATGCTCAACAGCTAACAGAACTGATGAAAAATTATCTTGATATGTTTTGAAAATGAGAAACACCAGCCTTCAAATACACTCCAGATGGCAAGACGAAGCTGGAATACTCTGTCAGGACAATTTCATGATGTCTACATGCATCTTCAGTTTCCAGCACTGCATAACATGTTCTTTCATACCCTGGAGAACTAATGGTCTTTATGGAGGCTGGGAAAGTACAACAACTGGGAGGGCACAATTCTAAATGACTAACTAATAACCGACTAACTAATAACCAAACACTAAATGACATTAAGCTGAGATAAAGACATTCTAAAGTTAACCCACTCTCTTGTAAACTGGCATCAGATTTGGCTACATAAATCTCCTGTGGACAAGAAAAATGGAAAAGATGATCCATCCCATTAAAAATGGAGAATCCACTTCACACCTACCTTTCTGAAGTGTGGCCTACACTATAGATTCAGAGGTTCTTGATCTGTAGGCTGCAGACACTAATATTTTTCCTGCTACAACACTGTCAAGTTCAACAAGTAATTAAAGTACTATTTTTTATCATAATTCATACAATTGTAAATATGGTAAATAACTGAAACATTTAAGTTATTCATAGCAAGAGAATTATATTGAATTCATTGTTCTCCATCTTTTTAAAGCCTTTTTAATTCACCATTCCTTCCCTTTTATTTCCCTTCTTCCTTTGTTTGATAAGCTTTTTCTAAATTTCCCTTCCCTGCATCCTGCATGCAGGGTGAAACCATTCATGCAGAATTCATCACAGGAAAACAAACATAATATCTCACTCCCATATTCCCAGGAGGGAATTAACTGAAATTACCAGTTCTTGGGAAACTGGCATAGAAAAAAAGAAGCAGGAGAAATTACTAGAGCCAAGTTGTCAGGGAAACTGTTTGCACTCTGGTAGCTCAGGAAAATGGGCTTTTTGAAACACTTTCTGCTGAAGTACCCAAGCAAACTGTAGGGTCGTTTATGGGGATAGGAGGTGCACAAAGCCTGAAAGCATTATTGCCTTTGAAAGGCTTAGGAACTCCTGGCTGCTGTGGGAGACCTCACTGTAGAACGGACTCTTGCTACCTTTTCAGTACAGACATAGGGTTCTATGAATAGACTTGGCTAATTCCCCCTTTGTGGAAGTCTTTCGGAAGCTTTTCATTGTATAGCCCATTCTATAGAACTCCTAAAGCCAAAAGATAAGACTGACATTTTCTAAGGAAATTATCTAATCCTATAGTGGGCTTTTTTTAAAATTACTTGTGCCCAACCCTGTTACATTTCTTTTGCTACTCAAGGGACAGCAATTATCACAGCCAGCACTAGACAGGCTCCTGCAACAGAACTTCATGACTTTTAGTCCTACATGAGTACGTGGACGAACAGCACTTTGCCAGCTCCAAACACCCAGGCAGCTTCTGTAAGCTACAGCTGTCACACAGCAAGCACTCATCATGAGGCTATGATTATCAGTGCAATATTCCCCTCCTCTGCTCTCTGCTAGAAGCTCTTCTGACTTGCCTTCTAGCTAGGGCAGACTTCAGGCTGTAAAATGACCTGAACTTAAGGCACACTGGGAACATGCTGCTGGGATACAAACATTGCTCCAACAACCCTCCCTACACTGATGCGTTCATGACCAGATGATGTCTTGTTTTGCTGTGCTACTTGCCACAGACACACACGCTTACAACGTATGGCTGGCAGAGGAGAAAAGGACAGCTAAAGTGTCTTTCTGTGGTATAAGTGCACTTGCAGTAGTATTTTTGTGAGCAGAGTAATGCAGAGAAAAAGCAACATGCCTATGCCAACCAATCTTTTAAGCGTTGGCCTTGCTGTGAATAGCTGAATAGTGACAGCAAGTACATGAACTGTGGGCCAGGGTAGGCTGTGGGAAGAAGGGGAAGAAATCCTAGGCTTTAGCCCTGACCCAGAACTGCAGTGAGTATGTAACAAATAAATAAATATGCCTTTATACATTATATGTGGCCTCAGTCACACGGTGGCTAAAGGTGTGGAGCTCTCACAAAACATGCCTAACCTCATGTCCCGCAAGCTTAAACAGCCAGTAGCAGGTTTCACATGGATCAGACTCTCAAAAAGAGAGCACTGGTCAACAACATATGAGGCAGTATGGGTTATTCTAACCATAATGCTTGCAAGAGGCTTGGGCAAGGGTTGAGTCTTCAATGGGAGAAACAGCAGAGTGAAGCGGGGAAGGAGAAAAAGAAGGCGGGGAGGGGGGGGAACCAAAGAGCTAAAAACTTGCTGACAACAAAGGAGGTTAACAGCAGAGCCAAAATTAAGATTTTTGGGGCTATCCCAAATTTTTTCTTTCCATTCCCCCTCTCTTAGAAGTAAGACCAAGACAAATAAATACAGTTATTTGGTTACAGACTTAGAAACCTACTAAAGACAAAAGCCAGTTTTACCCTCTATTCTGCATGTTATAGGAAGTTTCCTTACACCTGCATAGCTTGCTCATAGAGTATTAAAGTATTCCTCCTTCTCCAACTACTCAATTTGCCTGTTTGAACTGCAGACCTACCAGCCCTGGAGATTCATCCAACTTGTACCTACTTATCCTCTCCTGAAGTGCTTGCCATCCCAGGCTCCCTTTCACCTTAGAGCGTGAGGATGTGCACGCACATATACAAGGTGTGTTAAGAGGTTAAAAGGGTGAATTTGTGCTGGGAGCATCATGTTGGAGTCTCAGCTTGGCATAAGAAGAAAGGCCAAGACATGCCAGAATTTGCAGAGACATATTCCTCAAGTTGCTTCAACTGTACTTGGCTCTCAGACTCCTAGCAAACACCACAGGACTCCAGGTCACCACCTTCATACAGGCAGTTGTTAAGCACCTGAGCACACACATAGCTGATTCAGTGCGTACCTCAGGCCCTGCCATCAAGGGCACTTTACCACATGGATTCCTCCCTTCCCTCACTCTGCTGACAAGGAGCAGCCATTACGCTCAGATCATTAATTTCTCTGGCTATAAACCTCCAGAGGACAGCCTAGCCTGCGGTTTTGCTTTCCTCTGCTGTGAGGAAAAAAGTTCATTGTAGTTCTCCAGGTTACCAAGCACATGCTGGAAATCTGCTGGGGCTAAAGAGGCATGGGAAAAAGAATGAAACCCAAGCCTGTAGCCCCAAGGGCAAGAAGAGATTGCACAGCACCGTCTGGACAGCCTGACCGCAACACTCGACTTTTCCCAGCGGTGCCTACACTCACTCACCTAAATGAACCTGCTGAAGCCACCCATGCCAAGTCTTGAAAGAAGAGCCTGGCAGACACCTGCAGCTACGTCCCTTATAGCTTCTATAAAAATTGCCCTGTTGCAAACAACGATCAGGAAGGATACTTTTGCAGAGGCTGGGACTCAGATTCAGTTCAATTCACAGTTCAGCAATCACTCTCCCTGTGAGACAGAAATAAGGCACTCTCTGTGCCTCAGCAACCACTGCATAACAGGGAAACAGTGCAGCCTTTCTCCCAAAGGCACCTTTTACTGGTCTGCAGAGCTAGGCTCTAAGGTTACAGATACACAGCATAATTTAAAAGGACTTTGAAATATCTGACCTAGCTCTGAGATTAACTTAGAGAGTGGAACATACTCACATTAACAGTACCTTGGGTCAGTTAGCCCAGAGGAGAAGCAGGATCTGTCCTATAGGATGCCAGCTGGGGATCTTTCTCTTCCTATCACTAATCTCAACACCCTTGAGAGCAGCAAGAAGCTGGCAAATGTCCCCAGCCCCCAGCAGAGGGTCATAAAGCAAAGATAATGCTGATGCCCCTTAGATCTCTCAGGGAATGATCCCTCTGGAAAAACATAACTCCCTTTCTCTCACTGAAAACACAGCAACTCTGTTCTGGGACTTCTCTAGAAAAAGAGGAAAATGTTGCCATATGGAGTTGAGGAGAAGGCGAGTAAGCATGGCCTCCTTGGAGAACAGAGACTGTGCAAGTAACACAGGTCATAGTTGAGAAGATAAAGATGGCAGGTAGGGCAGGGAAAGGAGGAGTACAATATTACAGAAGGAGCATAATATAACAGCGAAAGATGTTAATATTGGCATATAATAACCTTTAATATAACACATATTTGGAATTGCAAAACACCTACAGCATCACAAACCTTGGTGCAAGATAGCATCAGGCCATGTATGCACTCTAATGTCCAATACATTTAGGCATCTCATTCCCATTAACTTTAATAGGAGTTATACATCCGAGTAGGATTTGGTAACTTTCTACCTACGTGCACATCCCATGAGCCTGTACTGAAGTACAGGTAAGGTCGCTGGATGGGACAGTGTTTCTGTCCAACAAAGGATATAAGGTAGAGGGAAAAAAGACACAGCATCACTCTGCATCTGGGAGCTGCTACCTCCAAAATCATGCTGTGCCTCAAAGGTTTCGATAGCTTTCAAAGCTGGATGGTTTTGTTTTCTCTGGAGGCCCATTCCCTAATGCTATCACCTACTGCACGTTCCAACCTGCATTAAGCACCACCCTATTCATGAGAAGTAATTTTGCAAGAAATTGAGGTGATTTCAGCATATTTCAAGGTATTAAAATCAGTTTAGTAAGTATCAAACTCTGAAGTAAAGTAGATAATAGGCATTAATCACCCAAGTAAATCCATTAGTCAGTTAAACAGTGTTCATGGTTGTTCCTGTACCTACAGCATCAACAAATCAGAAAGAAGCATCAGCCAGAATTCTCCGACTTGCTACAGCAAATCCAGCTGTTACTTTAATGGAATAAAAAATTTCACCCCTTGTGATCTCCTCCTTTATTTTTGCTAATTACTGTGGTACAGAGATTTCAAAAACATTTTTTATGCCACAATAAAAAGGTAATGTCTCATCTGGCCTGCAGAGGCATAATTACTACAAATATATTTGTAATGCAGATGATGATTCTGGACAGCATGTTTCCATGAGCAAAAGCCAAAATGAGCAAGCAGACTGATGACTGTCACCTGAATGCTAAAATAGTGATCCCTCTAAAAAGATCAACACAGCTGCTTAAAAGCTACAGGTATGTGTCTCAGGCATCACCTAGTATTTTGTCTTTCCTCTACTATTGTTTGAAGTTGTGTATTTGCAGAGGTTTGGGTGGTTTTTTTCATCTTTTGTTAATTTCACAGTAAGCAAAGAGCATTATGTAAAGGATCACTAAATAACCAGTGTCTTTCTGGAAATTCCAGTCAATTGGTCACCACTATGGAAACAGTCATATAATATTTAAACATATTTAATGCATAGGATATCTAGATTGATAAAAAAGCTAAACCATTCAGATGTGGATTTATATGTTTGTAATTAATTTACATATAAAATTGGACTCATCAATCCAATTCCATGCTATTGCAGGCAGTCTCCTTAGGTAGTTTCCTAATATCACAAAGAAAGTTTCCATACCTATAAAATAAATCCAGGTTCTTAAAATTGCCCATTCAAAATAACCCCATTATTGAAATGCAAGAGGGGAGAAGAAAAAGTTGGGCAAGAAGAGAAAGCCATAGAAAAACAACTAAAAGAAAATACTGTTTTTACTTTTTGGTGGGGGGAAAAAAAAGCAAAATACAAAAAGTGGTCTAATCTTACTGGAGAAAGTTTTCTGGAACTTTAAAGTTCTACTTAAAATCAAAATGTAAAGGATGGAGGGATTCTGAGGAGTCTAGACAGGTATTTCTCTCAAGCAACAATTAATGACTGTTTGCATTTCCCTTAGTCACGATGTCCAGAAAGATTTTACCTTAAAAAGACCACAGCAACCATCTTAAGTACAGACTGTCTTTGCTACAGAGATCTGCTGCTCAGGTACCACTAGTACTACATGCATTTATCTCAGCACATGCCCATTCAGAAGTCAAATGTAGTCATTCCTGCTCCAAGTGGTCAAAGATAAGAAAAGGATAAAAGCAAACTCTCATGTAATACCTTTGTCCTTGCCAAGTGGCTGCAAGTTTGAGGTGCTTCAGACTTCCCTCCCCCTGTGAAGTGAAATCAGAGCTCAGGAGACAAGATAACTGTCATGTAGGTAGCAAACACACACAAGCCCATTCCTTCACAGCGCTCCCGTACTGCACACAGGCAGCCTGTTGCAAAGCCCCCAAGCAATGTACTTCTGACAGCAACCTACCTTGGGGCCATGTCCTTCAGGGCATTATAACACAGAAATTGGGTAGCAGCCATTTACATTACTTCCACGTGGCCCTTGTCTGCTCATACCTGATCCTACACCACCCCTAACCGGTGATAGGACAATTGCACCAGGGCCACACAGTGAACCACAGCAGGACCCTGACCCAAGTTACACATAAGTATTTTCAGCCAGGTTATTTTTGCCAAAGCAATGGGGAGATTCCTTCCCCTCCATCAAGCCCTGCTTCCAAGAAATCCATAAGCCTAAACTTAATAAGCCATATTTTGAAGACTTTTCTCTCACTTGCAGTGATAGTTAAGTAACCACCCTCACATCATCTCTCTCTCTCAAGCACACATAGCCATGCCAGTATAACCATGCCAGGCAGGGGCAAATATTGCTAACTGGTTGGGGTGACTAATTCATGTTTGAAATATTACATGTTGCCAGATTATTTTGGTGCTTCCACTTCTGTCTCAAGCAAGAACTCAGAAACTGATGAGAACACACAGAGAAATGAACAGCAAGCAAAAAAAATGAACAAAAATTTAAAAGAAAATGGACAAACAATAAACATTTGTGAGCAAATTAAAATGGGTTAGTTTCCAGGTCTTGTCGAGGTTTAATCCTGGACGATGTGTTTTCCTGAACCAATCTTTTCATTTTCAGCAAACACTTTAACAGTCTTCCCTTGAGTTATTTTGTACATTCCAGCTTCTTCACTGCCAACTGTTCAAACCTATTTGCAATGATTCATTTTTCTTTCTAGGCTGAAGAATGTGATGACAGTCAGTGCAAGAAAGCTGTATAATAGTTAATGTTGTGCAAGCGCTGGAATGATGAGAAAACTGTTCAGAGTAAACACAGTTGTTTCTCAGAAATGCATTTATCCAGTTACTAGACCCTATAGGCTTATGTGGACTACTGAAATTACAGAATACTAAATCTGCAAAATGTTCATTTAACTCTGTTGACAAAGTAAAAAATGAAGCTGAATCAGATGGGCAGTCTCTTATGAACAGCCCATTCCCTAGAGAAAAACTGGAAGATCTTAGCTATCACATACAGCTTTGTAAACCACTAAGGAGACAGAACATTGCCTGTTCACAATTAAATCAAAAGCAAAACTTTGCTGGCATAAGAATTGGCACCAACATAAAACAACAGCAGATCTGAAACACATGTCCAGGCCTTAACAAGATACCTTGACAGAATGGTTCACCCTCAACTGCTTCACTAGCAGTATTTCCCTCCTGAAAAACAAAGCCAATTTTTAAAATAATGTAGTTGCAAAAAGAAAAACCATAAATTTTACCTCCTAAAAGCTCTCTTTTCTTCCCACCCACTTTGAGCGGATTTTTTCCTCTGTCTCATTTCTAAGTCAAACTCCTAGCAGCTGCTTGTTGAAGACTTCAGTGGTGATTTTGGCTGGTTGATGGCAGCTTATTTCTTTCAAAATAATAGATGAAGGATAGACAATAAGAAAGATTTCTTCAGTTTCCAGCACAGTGGATGAGTAATTCCAAAGGTACTGAGAATCTCTTCTATTTTCATTATTGCTCTCCTCAGCTTTATTTTGAGGATACAACAAAGAGCTAACTTAAGAGGTATCAACAAAGCTGTACCACACAGAAGGATCTCCTTTGCAAGAGGAAGGATGCAATTAGCAGCTGTCACATATAAAAGTTAATTGCACATTATTCTTTTGCAAGAGAGATTCCTGAATCCATTTCAATAGTTTATCAAGATTAAAAAAAGGTAAACAAAATAAGATAAAAGCCAAACAACTCCCCCCATAATTTAATCAAATGTTTAAACACTCTTTAAAAGATAACTTGGTTTGCTGCTGACTGACATGCAGAGGGTATATAAGTAACCACACACACAGGTTTTGCTCACTTTAAGACTTTGATTTAAAACTCAGAGAAGATTCCAGAAAAACCACCAAACTACAACGTGCCACAAATAAACTACTCTTCTTGAAAGTCACAGTGCATTCACTATACCAATGGTAAGATCAGAGGCTGTTCACAGTGAATCTCCATGATATATGAAAATGCCTAGCCTATATAAAGTTTATATTCCAGAGATCTGGATTCAGTTTTGATGCATTGTTGAAAGCTGCTAATCTTGCTTACATTTGCAAACACTTGATAGAACTGCTGGCTTTACTAGATGTTACTTAGTTAATCAACACCAGAGACCCAATAATATTTGCAGATAAATCAACAAGAACATTCTTGTTATTCTGGCATGCCTTCTGTTAGCTCTTAGAAAAGAGGTTTCCATTCTTGCATGCCTAGGAATAAAAGTTCCATCAATCAAAATCATTCATCGGTTTTGTAATGCCCCTCTGCCTGACCTTCATTGCCTCATGCAACAAGGAACATGCTGAGTCTTCTTCTGTGAAGAACACATCTTGGTAACCTGTTCATCTAATCCATCAAACAGAAAAGGAGTAGTTGTGTTGATCAAATTCATGCAAAAGGCATGCTGTGGTAACTAACTGAACCCCAGGATCCACAACACCTTAAAACTCTTACCTTCTAGCACACGACAGGCACTATGGTAGTAACCATACTTAAACAGATTGGGCCTGATCAACTTTAGGCCAATGTTGTAACAAGAAAAGTCCAAGCAAGAATTATTTTAAAATTACATCCCTTAGATGCTGCTTATGATCCAGCTTCTCAAGAACATCTACAGTAATATTCTCCTTTAGGATAGGCAACATAGGGTTTATTTTACACTAGCTTAACAGCATCTGAAAACTTGGAGTCAGGTGGGATATAAAAGTAAAACTGATTGAGTGACTTCAGATTCACATTGCAAAACTACTGCTGAGAGGAGGTTGACTTCAGCTTTTGATGTGGCCATAATAGAGAGACTACTCTGATCTGAGCTTTAATTATACATTAATAGCATCTGAAAGAGATTCTCTGATGGAACTAATCCTTTCACACCTTGACCCATATATTTTTCCTTAACCAACAGTAGATATTCAATAGATTAAACTCTTAAATATTACTCTGGTCCAGACCTGCACCATAAATCCCTGAGACAACTTTTTCAATTAAGACAGCCTGAAATGACCTGTTTTTCAATGTCCATGATCTGATACACCTGTTTGGTTTAACTTATTATTCTAGTCATGGATCTTGTTAAAATTAGGTGGCATATCAGAATCTAAATTATACATTAGGACAAACCCTGGAATTGTATAGCCTTGCCTCTTTCCCACACTTCTTGACCTCATTTCCCTAAACCCAGCCTGACCTTTTCACAGATTTTTGCATTAGCAGCATGAAACTACTGAAAAATCTGTCAGGAGATAAGTAGAGGCTACCACAGACAGAGAGGTAGTGGCAAGAACTGGAAATAAGAACTAGAAAGCAACTGGTTTGAGTTTTGAGACTGACAAAAAAGATTCACCCCTTCTGTATTTATTCTGAAGGAGCACAGATTGCTATGTATTTGAGAAGGAATATTAATTTCCTTGTTCCCCATCCCAACCTAATTTACTCTGCAGGTCCTTCCCCCAAAACTTGGAATTATAGTAAGGAGGAACAGAATGGCAGCAGATTATATTTTACCGTATATTGCTCTACAGTCATACGGGTACACCAGTGTGTCTAGTGACTTCAGAAATTCAGCAACATCTATGGAGAGCTGGCCATCTAACACCCCATATCAGGGAAAACAATTTCATGCTTTGTTCTTCTAAAAACTTTCATGAATGTTGCTTTTCTCTGTTAATTTTACATCCGTTTTTCCACTCTTCTAGATCCTTCATACACAGCAAAATGTAACAATATGGCTTAGCATTAGATAGACTCTGAGGCACTGCACCAGAAACCGTTAACTGTTTCAAAATATGATCTCATTCTGCTTTTTTCTTATTGCTTAACCAGTTCTGCATCTCACAGCGTCTCTCCCACGTAAAATGAAAAAAAGATTCTTGTGAGGAGCTTTGTCACAGGCTTTTTGAAACATGATCTCTAAATAAAAAATCACTGCAAAGATGTAGACTACGCTAAAACTAAACAGAAACGGGATCAGCAGACCAACTGCCTCGGCGTGACTCATCTTCTGCCACACATGTAATCTATGCCTTGAGAAAGGCATAAAGACAGAGATCAAGAGGTCTTTGATAAAATGGGGGCTGTAATTTAATGACGGTACCGAGTGAGAAACAGCTTCACCGCTCAGAAAAGGAATTGTTTGTGCAAATCAGATGCTGACTTCCAGCAGACCCTCCTTGTCTAAGTCATTAAGACTCTCCCTCCTACCACTATTAGTCATGCTGAGTATTAATATTATTCATTATTACTCATAGTTTATTCTTTGAATAACCTCATTAATTTCAGTGAGACATTTGAAGTAGGAGGTAGTAGATAATCTATGCATTTATATATCTACACATGTCTAATTAAAGGCTGTCCAATGAGAAGACTGAGTATCCCTTGCTGACTAAGCTGATCCTTAAAACTCTGGATCCAGAACTGAAAGTATTTGTGGCTGCTGCTGCTGAAGACATGAGAAGTTAAGCTTTCAAAAGTACCTGTGGTGGAATCGGTCTTCACAGCAATTTTCATAAGGATACTGCAAAGTCATACCAGCTTTTCAACTCCAGGCTCTGCTCGGAAAGGGGCAGGTGCCTGTCCCTCGATACTCCCAAACAGCACACTAATAACAAAGTTAGCAAGCAGATACAGAAGAAAACACACAGAGTTTGGTACCTCACAGACCACTCTTCCATTTATTCCGTCTCTTTTGTGGGTCTTCTTTCCTTCCTCCACATCTAGGGAGAAGAGCAAGCCAGTTAACCATTCATTATAAGATCAAACTGTACTTTATCCCCCTCTGTAGGCACCCTGCAATAAGACCATCTGAGAGAGAAGGGCAGACTCTTCTGAAAGAAGGGCCTATGAGAGCACTTCTAATCATCCAGGTTGTAAATAACTTGAGTGTTGTTGCTTTTTAATTTTTTAAAAAGAAGAGTTAATTTTCTTAATTATTTCAGTACATTTCAAAACTTCATGTGTTACAACATTAATTCTTTAATTATATTTTTAAAAGAGAAAAATTCGTGTGATAATTCTGTACAGAAATAAATTGAGGCAGCAGGAGACTGGAGGGGAATGCTGTCTGAAAACATGACAATGAGTCAGAAAAGCAGGACTCATGTCTGCTCCCTGATAATTTCCTTCAAATGTTTAGAGGAATTCCCGCTACGGGTGAGAATTACAACTTTTTCCTCTGTTCCCATGTCTTCCCCTCACTCCCCTCCCCCAAGCAAAGATTACTAGCACAGCTACAAAGTCATCGCCCTTTTCTCACCACTACCCACCCGCCCCATCCCTACGAGAGCCAGCTGGATCAGGCGATGCCTGTGAAGCCAGGCTCCTAATCCCATCAGGGGAGGGCGATAGCAATCTGAAAGCAGCAAGGCGGGACACTTTCTAAATACTACCACCCACAGGAAAAATTGTACTCAGCTGTTTACAGACCATGCAAGCCTGCCTGCTCTCCTGGCCCTGGACAAGGAGCAGGAAAATAAGGATAGGATCAGACCGTTCTGTTTAGAGGCTAGCCCGTTGAGAAGCAGATCCTGTCTTTCCCCCAGCTCCCTGGAGGACACCTTGAACGTTAGCCCTGTACTACTGAATTTGCTCAGTCTCACGCACTGCACACGCTGGCTCACACAAGTGGTTTCCACTTCAACATTTGTCTGAAGCCAGGGTTAAACTTCATGTTCAAGACAGAGCCACAGAGCTGGCATGACAGCTGAGGTGAGCTTAGTGGATCACAGCGTCAAAGAGGCTACAGCTGTTTTGCCACCAGATCCCACCTACTAAGTTCCCATGTTCAACAAAGTCCTACTACTTGGATGCACCTGATCAGCCCGGGCCCCTCTTCTACCCACACAACCCACTGCACCGGAAAGTGTCCCCCATCTCAAGCCTGGCTGTGGCACATGGCTGAGAATAAATCAGGAGGCGGCACACGGGATGACACAATGCTGCCTTCTTCCTCAAGTCGTAAACACGAACCATCCCCTGCAGCTGGGGACAATTTTACTCACCACAAGCTCTTAAGAAATAACAGCCTGTGCACCTCCCTCAGAACTGGTGGTGTATTTTGCTCTGATACAGGCGCATACTGAGCCTGGGGAAGGAAACATTTATCTCCTCCACAGTGGAAACAGACTAGAGGCAGGCACCATCTTATCCAAAACAATGAGTAAAGTGATATTACCATTGACTGAACTTTCAAATACCTCCTTTCTGTCAAATAGGCTTCTCCTTAACACATGAGAAGGGGTGGAGTTCTCAGACCTGTAAATATTATCAGAGGTACATTAAAAATATTGATTGCTAAGGTGTGTTTCTAGACAGGGGCCAATGCCAACATGGACTGCAGTTGCATATAAGCTCTCCACCTCCTCCTTCCAAGAGTTCAGTCATAATCTCATAGAGATTGATCAAGGCTGACATAATTTAGCTTAAAAAAAAAAAAAAAAAATCAGCTCCAGGGCATTTGCAATAACTAGCATAAGAACCAGAGTCTATCAGACAAAAGCAAGAACTTCCAGACCTGTGAAACTCAGACCTTCATTATTATTAAGAATTCTGTAGATTCAGTCATACCATTCCAGTAATCTCTGTCACAAAATTCTGAATTAATCTATTTCTCTTTGAGAAATAGAGGGAACAGCTATTTACCTATCACATAAGAATGTCATGAAGAAATATTGGGTAACAGCTGTCTCCCAAGTCATAAATCATTGCACAAGTACCAAGGAGTATTAGGACTTACATTTTTTTCAAAAAAAGACTCATCATATCATCTGCCTTCTACAAATACAGTTATGGGAATTCTCATAGATATAATAAAATGACCTGTTATAATCTTTTCAGAAACATGTTTCATCAGGCATCCAATGAATAAACACTTTTTAATGGGAAAAAAAACCACCACCAAACCCACTTCAAAACTGTCTCAATTTTGATCATGAGGAACGCTGGGTCAGTCCTATTCTCAGTTACTGGTAAGCAAATGGTAAAGCTTTCATTGACTTCAATGGTAGAATGATAGGTACTTGAGGCAATGCATTTTAAGTTACTGATATTCACAGGAATTTCCCTGGGAGCACAAATGTCATACACTAACCACTGGGCAAGAATAAAAAGGTGACATTATTACTAGTGCAGAATAATGGTTCATGATCTTTGCACTGTGCCCTATAGTGCAAATGTCACTACATTTATTAAGATATTTCTTTTCCTTTGTGTTTGAGGGTATGGATCACAGCGGGAAATATTTTTATTTTTACAGTGACCTTTGCAAAGCTTGCACAGTTAGATTATGTTGTGGTAATGGGACAATCCAAAGGTCATGAAAGATTATTCTGCCCTAGTAACTATTAGAAATGTGATGGGAGTTAGAAGAGGTATCTGTCCCCAGGGCCAGTTTTTCTAGTCTTCCACCTTTGGAGACCTGGGTTCAATATTGGCCACGCCAGTTATAAGCTGGAGGCTGTTAAGAGTCCTTGTTAACATTTCACCAGTTAAGTGAAGGCTATGCTTCCTGACTTGATGAAGTTCACTCTCTCCTTAGATACTACTGAATCATCCAGACAGTAAACTTAATAATAATGTTTAGACTTGGGGGGGCAGTGAGAGCTGATTTCCAAATGCAAAGGAAAATGCTGCCATCCCTGTAAGAACAGACAATGTGAAACTACAAAGCCAGCTTGAAGGTGAGGAAGAGGCACTATCCTGGATAACACTGTTGAATGAAAGCTCCTAACGCAGCAGTGCACAGCTTGTTGGCGGTAGACTACACTTGTGGTATTTCACAGCGACTGTCAAAACATTAGATTGTAATGATGAGTACAGTACAATTGTGTTAGTCCATACTTTTCAAAATTACACAAATCTAAAACATAGCGCATGAAAAGAAATGCAATTTTTTCTAAGAGCATTAGTGTGCGTTTGTATAGCAGACAGTAAAGTGAACAGCAACACTGGCTAATGGGTATAAATGCCTGCAAAACATGTGTATTTTCAGTATGCAAAGTGACAATTGGGAAAAAAAAAGTAAAATCCAAAACTCAAAACCACATAGAAGACAAAATAAGCAGTGGCGAGACACTGAGGAAGCAGAAGCAAAAGCTGGTGCATCCACTGATGAGTTCAAACTGTCCTGTTGATTCACACATAAGCCACACAAGGTGAAGTAGTTTCAGCAGAAAGAACAGGATTCTGGGGGATGACACATGAATTAGAAAAGCACTCACCTCCTTCGCTTCAGAACGTCCCGTTCTGGCACTGCCACAACATGTCACTTTGAAACCAAAATGGCATTGAGAATTACACAAACATGGGCATGTGGTTAACCCTGCTGGGGCTTGTTACCATGATGTAACCACCTGATTTTTTTCCTCAGTGTTTTGCATGCCAGGATTATAAAATTTTTACCATTTTTAGCCTCCAGGCCTTAATTATATTTGCATTTTGCTGGTACAACAGTATTTTATGCTACCTAACTAACAGAACACCACCTTTCCTTACGTCTGCAACAGTGAGTGCATCACTTGGTTGTCTTCACATGAAGCCAATGCCAAAACATCTTGGATATTCCAGTATTATAGGAACAGGGAAGAAATGCACTGGGAGAAATGAACCCATGACAATTTCACAAGAATTTTAGAAAATGAGAGGAATGTGTTTGGGGAACACGTTTTTAGGAATCTTCATGATTACCAACAGGATTGCATCTATCTTTTTAAATTTTGTTCTTAAAAAAAAATATATATATTTAGTTTTCAAGGAAAATTACCGCAGAAGACGACACTTTTTTCCCAATGAGGATTGAACGTGACTGGTGAAGAACCAGAGCAAATAGGTTTTGTGACACAAACCTGCCCTCTGGTGGAAGTACAAGAAAATGGTAAATACAAAAGATTCAAATTTGAAAGGGATACCTTTGATATTTTTTGTACACAAATACCGTTTCTTTATGTTATATGTTCTCTTTCACTGAATGACAATAAAATAATTTTTCAAACTCTGAATAATCTATTTTATTCAGTGCTACAGGACAATGTCCAAATACCTCATCTACCGACAGAATGTTACTGAGCCTCCATAGACCTCAGTCCATGCAAGAAGGCAAATGCTAGTACAGTCAAGAGTCTGCAGGAAGCACTGACCTGATAAAACTATCTCCACCTTCCTTTCCTCACCACACATCTGGGAACAGTCATCTTCGTCTAATATTTTCACCCTCTGTTGGCTGTCTACCATTGCCGTCTCATCCCACTTCTGCCTATTCTCAATTATTTTTTGCCTTAGAAAAAACCCAAAAACTTGGTTGAACAGCTCTAGCTTGTATCCTGTATTCACATACACAAAGATCAATGCATATTAAATAGGCCCTTAAGCCTGCTATGAAGTGATCATTTTTCATCTAAATAGAATAACCTTGTTAAAACTCACTCTCCTTGCAAATAAAGGACTGCCTAGTCCAAATAAATGAGAACGACCAGTGTTTGCTCCCTGACCTGCCGAAATCAAGCAGAGCTGCAGACGTTGAGCGTTTTGTAAATACATGGTTTGTAGGTACCATTCACTTACTCCAAAAGAAAAGCCCTGTTTCTTCCAGCAGCCACCCAGCCTCAGTTAGAGCTAACTTGTAGAATGCTAACTAGCATTCTTAAATCCTCTGGTTTATTACCCCTGGGTATCGCAGCTTGTCCAACCTGGGCATGTTGCTAACAGAAGCTATTAACAGCATGAGCTCAAAAAAACGTGTTGAGAGATGAACTCCAGGCCCATTTACATTATAGCCTCTGCTTTTTCATGGACTATTTACCCATGTGCTCCTGAACAAACACAGAGTTAGTTGAAAGAGTGTAGCCACAAAGTGTAATGGTATCACTGCATGTCCCAGAACCTGCAGAACTGTGTTTGGAGACAACTTGTCTGTTAAGTGTGATCCCCCAGCACCGTACTCCAACAGAGCAGGTGGGACTTGAAACATTAGTAGATCTAAGGCGATCAAACATGCTTTTAGCCACCTTCATAGTTTTACAGGGTACATATATTCAAACTCTGCAGCCTTCTGGAGACTGATAGCTCTTATCTCTGAGCAGTACCTGCAGCTGTGCCGTTATTCAGCCATGCATCAGCTGGCATGAGCCTTCTTCATAAGCAAATATCCCTGCTGGGGCTGGGTTCCTCCAGAGCTGACTGCTCTATGAGCTGAATTCTCACACAGCTGCAAGGTGCTCAGAGCAACAGCTTAGTCCACCACATCCCTGGCAGCCAGGAAAAAGTACAAAGCCATTGCCTTGTTGGGAGCAACAAATTCTCTGTGTTTTTTCTCCTGCGTGGGACAGGAGCTCCTGGATCCTGCTGAGCTCCTTCCTATTCCAACTGGAGCCAGTATCCACCGTGAAGAGCGAAATAGACAACCTGGCTGATCACTTTGCTTCTGTGAAAAGCAAAGGCTTCCAGCTGCTACACTCGATTCTGCTTTGATTTCAACAGCAGCCAAGAATCCACGTGTCCATATAGTCACCGATGATCCTGTAGTTGAAATACAAAAACTTCTCAGACATATGAAAGTTCACCTGCCAAATGGCAAATACTTCACAGAAATGATGAAACCTCCCAAAAATCCTTGTCAGTTTACAACCACATGCTTGGATAAAAAAGCACTGCAGCTGGAAATATGTGGAAGCACCTCAATCATCTGCAAAAAAAAATATATGTATTTATTGAAGAGTTGAACCTCCTGGTAATGCACTCTGTAGGAAGGTGTTGCAGCTTCAGCACTACCCCAGGAGAATCAGAGCTCAAATCAACCCTTACACCTTTGTACTCCACAAGTAAGCAAGCCTGGTCTTCAGGACAACCCTCAGGAGGCACAGGCTTTGCCAATATCTTGTGTGTATATAATCAGTGTATATAAGGCAGAAGAACTATGATCCAGTAAGTACGGAATGTAAAAAATACATTTTCACATTTTCGTGTTGCAGAGCAACGCTGGTATTTAATCAATTGGATCCTTGGATGAAAAAGACTAACTTAAGGCAAATTTGTGATATTGAAGGTAATTATTAACTGGGTTAATGTCTTGCATTTGGCTAGTAAACAAAGCCTATCTTTATTAAACCAAAGCAAAGCAGTGAATGAACTAGTTTTATGGCGCACTCACTTCCTTTCCGCCACAGGGCTCTAACCTATGAGAATTGTCTACTTCAGTAAGCGAGAAGACATGGCGTTTCCACAACTCCAGCTGAATCTCACATTGCTCTAGCTTAAGGGCTGGTGATGGTATTTGCAGGTACAAGCCTAGTGCCCAGTAAGGACCAATAAGAAGCAGTAAGGACAGACTGGAGAATGTGATGGGACACGCCAACAGGACTGGAAGATAGGTGCAGGATGACAGCATTTTAATAGCTAAATTCTGCTCCCAGTTACTTTCATACAGGTCCTCTGGCACCTATTTTCTAGTCAGGATACCATCCTTTCCTTCCCTCCCCTGTTTCTCTGCTCCTTTCTGTGTGGCTCAATTCAGTTTGCATTTCACCTTACCAGCTCTCCCCTCATTTGTGTATCTCTCCCTCCAGCCTCTCCTCTGTGGACTCTCAATCAAATAAAGTTAGGGTGGAATTCTCACAGCTTATTACATCAAAAGCAAATGTTTGCAATAGAATGTTTAACATGAGACAGACATGGGTTTCTCAATCCACATGCTAATCAGAGAAAAGCAGGGTAGGAAAAAAAATACAACAAACAAAACAAACAAACAAAAAAAGCCCAACAGTCTGCTTTTTAATTGACTGCAGAGATACTGCATGTTTCCTCTACCTGTGGACTTCAACTGAAGTCAAAGTACCCAAACACTTGGAAAAACTTGTGCCAGGTCCTTCTTTTTCTAGGTTTATACACTTCAATAGCCTCTATTGAGAAACTAGGTTTGGATTTTTCTTTTTTTAATGCTACGACATTCTTGCTTACACACTTTAAATCTTGGAAATACAATGATAATTTTCTTGCTTAGTTGTCACTTACACTTCCCAGAGTTTTGTCAAGAATTATACCCTCAAAAGGGTAGCTATAATTTTAGAATGATCAAAAAGCATTTGATCATCCCCTGAATTTTCTATGTCATGGTTAAACTTATTTGCATAGGCAGGTATTTTTCTTGGCTTACAGTAATCTTGAAGCACTGTGGTCGCAGCAGATTTTTGCTTTGCCATTTTCAAATGATAACGTGTCAAAACCCTCCTGGGTCTGTCCTGCTCACTTAGTTCTGATCACTGTGCCCTTTCTTCCTTTGAAGTTTTCTTCTTTTTTCCAATCAAGACTTATTAATTCAATCTCTCTAATTTCAGAGGCAGAAGAAATGCAGCTGACAAGTTTGCAGTGGGTGGAGGAGGAAACTTCTGTCTTTATTCCTGCAAAAGAATAGCCACTTTGGGTTACTTACTTTTCCTACACAATTTAAGCTCCACAGCACAAGAGCTCTGAGTCTGGAGACAGCACCTAGCACATCCAGGAGCTCCTGTCCATAACGAGTCCTGTGGGCATCACCACAACAGAAATAGTAGGTGTTCATTTTCCAGCTAATGCCAAAATACCAGCAGAATACAAAGCACATTTTAAGCTGTAAAAGCCCAAAGGCTGTCCTTGTATTTGCATCATATCACAGAACCAAACAAATTGTTGGTGACTAAAACACAACTACTCAAGGCCAGAGCAGGAGGAGGAATTTCTCTTCAGTTTCGTTTCTCCTCTGGCAGGCAGGTGTTTAAGAAAGACCTTTTGAATCAGCCGCTGTTTACCAGCGCTCACTCGCACAAGAGGGCACTGCAGCCACACGCATCAGCCCAGCAAGCTCTTCAGCTGCGGAAATGGGCTTTAAACAACTCTGCTCCTGAGTGAAGAGTCCTTGATTCTCACCCAGGCTGGTAGCACACACAGCTGCATGTGCTGACATGTTGCACTGGTGCCACCTTGCACAGACTGATTGCTCTGGGGTAAAATATACCTTGCAGAGTTTATCCCAGCTCCAAACATGAATAAAATTTGACAGTTGTGGTTTACCCACATGCCCAGGGAGCTGAAGTCAGAGAAACTATCTTTTTTTCTTTTTTTTTAAAATCCCAGTTTATGCCATTGAAAGGCAAAACCTGTGCTTGTAGTAATGCAAATATTTAGATTAGACTGACGAACAGAAACCTCCTAAACAGGACAACTGGAAGAGAGCTCATGGCAGTTTGTGATTAAGGGTATTATAAACTTACTAGCATTTCCGTCCACTTGTAACTCTTGTCCTAGCTCAGTACCCCAAAGCACCTGAGGTCTGCAGCTCTAGAAACAAAGAGAAGTATGTTACATACAATTATATTTATGTTCTGATTTGACTCAAGCACTGAGTGGACGTGAAGGCTATTTAGCAAAAAGAAGTTTAGGATGGGAAAAATTAGGAGATGAAAAGAATATTTACAATCAGCCACCGGAGGGGCCTGTCCTGCTAAACCAAATAATAAGAGAATAAGCAAATCCCACTTGCACTTTTAGAATGCTTTTCATTTGGCACTGATGATTAATAGAAGTGATTTGAAAAGAATGAATCTCAGCAACGTGGGTTGAGATTTCCAGTGGAGAAATCTGCAACCAAACCACTGCAATGTCAGACTGCAGAATTTAAGGGGTTCCTATGGGGAACGAGGTTTACTTAAAGGACTAACACACATCAAGGAAATGTTAAGCAGGACAGTCCAGAAATAGCTCAGGATCCCTAAAGCTGATTGCTGTAACATATCTCATGTTTATATTCTGCTATTAGCACTCCGGTGACAATACACCGGAGAAGACAGACTTTTGGCCTAATGCCAAAATAATAGGCACTATGTGCCTATGATCCACCTTGACACCCAGCAACCCATACCGTTACTGGTCCTGAGAGATGGCCTGACAAAACAGGCTGGGTCTTCAGCCTACCTCCCCACCACCTTCATCTAAATGCTAACACATCCAAAGCATGAAATTTCCAAGTAATTTCCTGCTCTTAACACCTTTCTTGTAACTCCTTTTCTTTCTTTGCCCGACTTTTTCCAATCCCTACAGTACCAAAAGACAAAACAAAACAAAAAAAAACCCAACAGCCTGGCTTGGGTAAGGCTATTTTATGCAGTCTTCTCCTAGAAGACTCAGATTTAAAAGGCAGCTAAAACTCTATGACTTCAACAGTTAATATTGATTAAAATTCACCAGGTTTCAGAACATCTAATAAACTCATATGCTGAACTTGCTTTTCTGTAATAGCAAGATTATTAGAAAGCCATCTAGTCTTATTGCAGATCAGAACCTTTCTCTTTCCTGTTGTTTTTTCTTTGCTTTTACATGTGTGTCTTCTGTTGTTTAGCAGATTTGGACTACAACAAGCACAGTGAGTGTTCCAGCACACTTCATCTAATATCAGGACACATGCTACCATCTTTATCCCACGTAAAAAGCAAACAAACAAACAAACAAAACCAACCACAAAACCATCGAAATTTGGGGGAGGGATCTTCTAAAAAATCATCTCTGTAGGGGATATTGGTAAAATTAAAACCTTCTTGATATTACAAACATTTAGCTCCACGTGTCTCTTCGAAAGATTCAAAAGGACAATTATTTGCCACAGTATTTGACAGACTAATATATCTGTTCCTGAAATGCCAGATAATGCTTAATAGCTTGCTACTGTATGATGACAGTGCCCTGTAAATACCATGAGTTGTCAGAGCCATTTATTCCAATAAAAAAAAACCCACAGCAGATTACATGAACTCAGATGAGAATTTTTCAGATCCACAACAGCACAGCTGGGATCTCTATCTGGTGATCTACCTTTAGATTTCCAAGAATTTATCTCCTACCATCTTTATGCCCCGACACAGCCATAAATTCCTCCTACTTCCACAAAAATCACCTTTTGTGAATGGAAAAGTACATTGCTGAGCCCTGTGCTAGCATTAAAGAACAGAAGCCTTCCCTATCCATGAACTGCTGCAAACAATACATGTAAGGTTTGAAAAGCTGTTTGTGTATAGCCAGTTCCAACATTTGCTATTTACAAAGACAAAACAACTATAGTAAATTAATTCTACCAAGATTCTTTGCAGTAACCACAGGAGCACTACAGGTGCATTTGTAAAGCCAAAGGGCATAGCACTAAAATAGAATAATCCCTCGTGACATACAAAAGCAGTGTCTGATTTGCTTCTATCATCCAAAGACATTTGCTTGTAGCCGTGTGCTACCTAAATCTAAGGTGTTAATGTACTAGCCTGACTTCAGAAATCTCAGGAGCTGCTCACCCCAGGCAAAAGATATGCGTCTTTTTGGGGGACTACTATGTAATATAACACATGAAAGCTCCACTTCTTAGAGAAATAAGGCAGCACCTTAGATAACATCTAAGGGAGCAGATTCTTTTTCCCCTCTTCTAGACTAATTCTTTTCTTATTAGATTTGTAAGAAAAATAATCTGATGTTCTTCCCCCAACCATCCCCCACACCAAAAAAAAATTCTGTCAAAACAAAAATCCCAAATCCCCTCAAACCAACAAAGTCTCAGAGCCAGTGCAGCATTGGACCGTACCTCTCCGTTCAGATCCATTTTAAAGAGCTAAAATTTTTTGTTACTAACCTAGGGCCAAATTCAATATATTCTACTCATATTAACCTCAATAGGGATGCATGAATACATAGCATTCAGTGAGACTCCTTATACTGGTAAGTGCTACTCAGCGTGCAGATATCTGCCATCGCTGGGCCTGTGCGACCCTGTCTCTCTTACCAGGCCAGAAGGCTTCGGGAAGTCTGATTCCAGCCAGTATCCTACTTCTACTGGAAAACTTTTCCTATTTGTATCTCCGGAGTAGCTCTATATTTCTTCTACCCATACTCCTTTATTTGCCTTTTTCAGATTGCATCTGAAAGATTGCATGCCAAGTCATGACGCTTCATGTATAAATACACACCCTTGGCGTGTTGAGGAGTATGCTAGATGGTCCGTAACCAGTACTAAATCAAATGGGATATGTTTTAAGCATTACATTTGCAATCAGAAGTGCTAGAGTCGTGAGACCAAAAAACAAGTCTGCAAACCTGGTCAGAGTTGCTCCACTGAAGTTGCAAACTGAAGCTACATGCTGCTCACAAAGTCAGGCATATTCCTCAAGGCTGTGACCTGAAACTTTCCTCCACACTGGGGAGAGCTTCCTCGTAAGGGTTGTCCTGTGTGAAGTGACATGGTAGTTCTTAAAAGTTAGGAACAGCAACACAATTTGGAGATTATTATCAATGTGTCACGGAGTATAATTTAGTATGAAGCAAGCTAGGACACTGAGAAACACAGCTGAAGCGGCTCCTCATGGGCCTGGAAGCTTTCAGCTCAAGGGCTGAGAGGAAGTTCAGAGCGGACATACACAAATGGTATGTAACAGGGCCAGAGGCCCTGCATTAGCAAAGAGAATCCATATGCAACTCCTTCACACTTCCTCCTGACCTGACCCTCTGCTGGGCATCATGCTGTAGAACTGGACCTCATTTTGTGGAAACAACAAGAGAAAAGCTCTGATTTGGCATTTAAATGCTACAGCTCAAGGGCCTGTCCCTGGGAAGCGCTGACCATTTGATTTCTGCTGCAGTCAGTTCTTTTTTTCAACACCCTGTACCCAACGCCCTCTTTGCAGACCCAGACCCAGCCTTAGGGATTTACGTCAAACATTTTAATCAGGAGCTGAGGCAGGGAAGGTACCTGACCTACTCAGAACCATCTCTGAGAAAAGCATGAACTGCCTTCAGAGTTCAGGAGCTGAGTGATTTTGTCTGATCCACAGTAAAAGGCGACACTCAGGACTGTCCTAGAAAGGAACAGGGCATCGCTCATTTGGAACGGAAACATTGGAAAGTGTCAGAACTCTGTACAGAAAGAACAGTGGAAAGCAGACACGGGAACCACTGAGCCAGCTCCTACGATCCACTTCAGTCAAAGTTTCGTTATCACATGTAACGATGCTGTTAATAAACAGCAACGAAACGATACTGTTTGCTCATGAGTACTGTCATAAGGCAGCAAGCTAAACACGCTCTTACAGCAGTAGGCTGAGGTCATAAAATCAGACTCTGCCACAAAAATCTACAGTGGTACAAAGCATTCAATGTCATTTGATCTGAAGCATTTCAGGCCCTTTTGGAAAAAGTACAGAGTGAAAACCTTTTTGCTTGGAATTCAGCCCACTGAATCCCATAAGCATGGTTTTTCTACTCAGACATGATACCAAAATGTTTCAGTTTAAAAGAAAGCGCAACTCCTGCCTTATTAATTATACTACATGTGACTTTGGAGCAACTGCTGCAGGAGGCTACTGCATTTCTAGAGAAACTTCAATGGGATTTCAAGTACTTACCAGCTTACTTACCAGAGAGACAGGCAGCTTTTATTTTTACTTTTACATTTTTCAGCAATTTAAAGTATTGGTTCAAGAAAAGGTTTTCTTGGTATTAGTTTTCTGATACTATAGCATAATACACTGATTATGGCTGTAATGATTTACAATTTATAATAATTTATAAACCTCATGGCATTCTGTGATTTTTCCATGAAGTGGCAAAATATAAATTGAAGGTGTATTTTGCTTATGAAAAATAATAATACCATTCAAAATTCATACCATATCAAACACACATGGTGATGCTAATAATTCTGTGACTAAGGATTGAGCATGACTTCCAGGCAATTACCAACACTTCTCCTTTAAAATGGAAACAGTCTCTATAGTCATAGATCCATAAAACAACAATCCTGGGTTTAGGGCACTTGACATTGGATTGAAAAAGGTGATAGAAGCACAAGCTATAAACCACTAAGTTTCCATGAAATCATTTTGCTTGATAAAAGCTTTTCCATTAAGTCTTGAAAGGTAACGTTTTCACCAGGCTTTGTTCGATGGGTATCACATCTTCACGTTGCTCTGCAACTGGCCTTTCTCAGTCAGCTGAGACCTTTATTTGGTGTCTTCCTCTCTCTTTTCTTCTCCCAGTGCTTAATGATGAGTGCCTAGTGTGCCCTCCAATGCTGATCCCAGAAGTACCTAAAGAAAGTGCCTGAGATCTGAAACCAACTGCAGAAGAGACTGCTTGGTGGCATCTCACAGGGATTTCATAATCGCAGTGGGATAGCCCACATGGCTGGATTGCTGCAATGGATGGTGTGTTGGATTTGTGTGGCAAGGTTTTGGTAGCAAGGGTCTACAGGGGTGGCTTCTGTGAGAAGCTGCTTTTGTTGTTGTTTCAGTAGCCATTCTGGCCCAAACCACAACAGGTAATTTTTTTGATGCAGGTGACTGATGAGTCTTCTGGACTTCCTATACAAAATAAGTATGGGATGTAAAGGGCAGCCGTAAGAAAGACAAATAGTACAATTACAAGCTGGCAGTTTGGAAAGCAGAATTTGTCTTGTTCGGGGATCTTCTTGGTAGAATCTCATGGAAGACCACTGTGGAAGGTAAAGAGAAAGCCTGTGAGAGCTGACTGATCTTCAAGGAAAACCTCCTCAAAGCACAAGACAGCCAATTCCTGTGTGCAGGAAGTCAAGGAAGCATGGGGGAAGGCCAGCATGGATGAATAAAAAGCTCCTTACTCCTGAGTTCAAATACAAGAAGAAAGCACATCAAAGGTATGAGCAGCTCTTAGGCTGCTCTTCTCTCTTAGGCTCAGCTCCTGTCTCCAGTTATGTCAGACACCTTGAAGTTTTGCAAATTTCTGGAAGTGCTACCACGCAGACAGTGAGCTTCCTTCTCTTTCCTCCAAAAAGAACTCTTCTGTGGGCTCTAATGAACTTAAACAAGGTATAATTTTGCCTCTAACTCATGACTGTTTATAATTGTTTGTCTTACCGAAGTTCTCATTTGAAACTTACGTGTTTCGCCTGGAGCCTCCCAGAGTTTCTGGCCCCAATTCCAGTGCTGAGTTTGATAACAACAGTTTATAAAACCCTCACCTCTTCTTAGGAGGAACATCTGTCCTGACTGCTGTCTGTCCTGATCTGTCCAGATCTTCTACAGAGCAAGCAGCAAAAAGGCAACACAAATATAACTTTCACCTGTATCTTGGAATACTTGTATAGCTACTGATACACCTATAGTGAGAGATCTCTGTAAACCTATCTAGACCCAGCCACGACTATGTGTCACTTCCTGAACCAATAGTTTTGCAACACCAGGTCAAGAACAAAGGATCATTAATGTTTGGGGTTTTTTAAGACCGAAGAATTATAGCCCTCTGATCCTGAATGCACTCATTGTTTTGTTGAAATGAGACAAAGATTTTTGCAAGCCACTTAAACTGGATGCATGACCACCACACAATTCTACACGCATCTCTCTCTCCTCTCAATTACTGTTGGCTGGAGATTCCAAGTGTCCTGCGAGATGACAGTGACCAAACACATTGTTGCCCATGTAGCATATTATGTACCGTGTCTCAATCAGCCAGTCCCTAATAACGGCCTTCTAGTTTCTCAAATTACTCTTCATGGCACAACTCCCTACTCACACACTGGATTGTAACTTTCTCCAACTGTAGTTTCCTCCAACTGATAAAAGAGACATTTTCTCACAGGCAAGGTATATTTTACCAGTCAAATAATTTTCTATTACATTTGTCCTAGCTAGAGATATGCAGGTCTCAGAAAAGAGAAATTATAATGAGAAGAGGAAGAGAAAGGGAAGGTCTCCCTAAAATTTAAAAAATATCTGCTTCAGAGGCAATTCTTTCCTACCAACAAAGGCAGATAGAGGGTTAGTAAAATGGAATTTAAATAATAATTTGTTAATATCATAAACCAGTTTCAGCTGTTTTCACTTTTGCAATGTTCCCTTTGAAATTTAGTGTTACAGAATTTAGATCACAGAATTTGGGTTCTTCCAAGTAGCACTGTTGGCCTGTCTATTTATTTCAGTTTTACCTTTTTTATTATTTTCAGTTTTATAGAGTGCCTTTCCTGCAGTTGGGTATTGTGGCTGCTTAATATCTAATCTTAATTATTAACACATATCTCCTTGTTCCCAAATTAGCCCTAGGAAACCTACCCTGAGAGGCATGTCTTTCATTGTAGAGGTAAATTTGGGTGATCATGACTATATAGTAAGGTCACCAGCCTGCACAAGAAAGGTCACACACCTCAAGTGATATCCCCATTAGTGTGTACTCAGTCACCACCTCCTACCCGGTCATTCCACTTTTCTTAAAGCCATGACACAGTAAACAGCTTTGCAATTGTTTCCCAGAGACCCTGGCCTTTCTGGACACTCAGAAGGAACAGAAAGGCAGTAACAAAACATTTATCCCGACAGCCTGGGGAAACACCATTTAATCTGAAGCAGAGTGTTCTGTCTCTTGGAATGATAAAGCTGCAATTTCACAAATTAAGTCAACATAAGGTTATACCAAAGCCAAATCCTGCCCTCTGTCTCTCTTCCTACAGTCTCTGGGGGTTTGCTTGCAACTCCCTTCTCCACCAGTCCTGGCCATCTAATCCTGCCTTCTCCTTTGCACTGTCTCTGACTCTTATTGGGTCTTAGTTGAGCCAAGCCAACACGTGAACCCAGGAGAATGCCATTATCCTTTTTTCCTGGATGTGTTTTCTGCCAGGTCTGTAAAATGAATCGACTCACAGGAGGAGTTTGATGAGCCCCACATCTGGTACAAGGTAAGAAGTGAACCCCCAAGCCAAACATGAAAAGGAAAGGCTAAGGGAAGATAAGTACCTTTCTCTGCTCTCAGCACTAAGTGGAACCTTAAATCAGCTCAAACCCCGTCCCATAGCTTCACCCTTCATCTTCAGTAAAGATACACCGTAAGAGTTGAGATGCTTCGGCCTAGCTATTAACCTCTGTAGCTGTTATAACAGAGGAGACTGAAAGCTTTAACTGTTAGACAAAAGAGAGAGTTAATCCACTTAGTCTCCATCAGGATTTTTTTTAGGTGTGGTTATGGCCAATCTTTAAGTCTTTCTATAGAGTATTTTTCAGTGACCTTTAAACATTATGGCCGGCCATTAGCACTTCTCAGCATAACAATATTAATACCAGCCTGGAGAATGATGCAGATCAAATCTGATTGAAGTGGATAGCTGGGGGAACACAAGTTGCCTTGTTTGCTGCTGCTTTGGCTCTCCCTTCAACTACCGGTTTGGAAAATACCTCACCAAAAAGAAAAGGGATTCATGTTTGGGGTTGTTTTGTTTTGCTTTAATCTCCAGTCCCTTGGTGGGTTGAGAAAACACCAGAAGGGCTCCGTTTACTCATCTTGCATGCTCCATGCCTCCCTACAGAGACTCAGTACAACTCAGACCAGGGGGAGACACAGGCAACTACCTTAGCCACTTAATAAAAACACCCACGGTCCAGTTTAGCAGAAATCAGTCATCACCCCACAGTTCAGAGCAATCCTATCAATGGTTGTGCTGTTTGTTTTTTTTAACTCTCCAGTGAAATACTCTGTTACTTTTTGTTTGTTTATTTCTAGTGTAATGTACTAGAGCCAAACACACCCCTTGTTCCTCTAGGTGATCACTCCAAATGTGAAACAGAAAGCAGCCTGTCACAAAGCATCCCTCCTGCAGCTGCTGATCAAAGACACTGCTCTGAAACTCCTAATATTTGAGGCCATTTCCAGGGAAATTGAATCTCCTTAAGGATTCTCACTCAATGGGAATGTCAGAAACAAAAACTGAACCCACACGATAATCACAATTTTTGTGCGCTGAACCTGCATTCGGGTGTTCCATTATACTACACAACAATTAAGCCTTTTGCAGCACAGCAAAACCAGGAAGCTCATGTTTTGTAACACCTATGGAAACGGCTTTCTCTTCCTGAGGTTGAAATCAAGAAAGCACTGCACCTAACCATAGGCAGGGGACTGCAAAATAAACCATGGAGCGTGTGTGCCCATGGACAGCTGCTGCAGGATACGAGAGCTGCTGTAAACCTATGCTCCATCATATGTCTATAGCTACCCAAGCGCTGTGATTGTACCACTGAGGTATCTCTACCAGATCAGAAAGTCTCCTCACCACCTCCCAGACAAGGCATTTATACCAATGTCCTTAAATGTTTTTAAGACCGGTCCCTAACCAGCCACAATTTTTGGTACTGGCTTCACCATGCAGGCATTAGCCAAAAAAAAAAAAAAAAAAAAAAAAAAAGAAAGAAAAAATTTTGAGTACTACTGCCTAAACTGATGAAATCAGTCACCAGCACCCCTGGCAGGAATATGTAAGTTTACATTCTGCTCTGTTTCTTCTTTCTGCTGAGCGCCAGCATAAGCATTTCTGCTGCTGCACAGTGAACTGAATTAGAGAATTGATCTGACTGAAAAATAACCCAAGTCTTCACTTCCAATCCACTAAACTTACTCACTGGCCCATCCTGACAGCAGGCATTTCCAAAGGTTTATTATATACACATAATTTAAGCAGATCAAGTAGTGAAATATATTGCACATTTGAAACGGAGCTTTACAATGCAGATATATCTGCTGTTCAGATAATTGCTGGCACAAACTTTAGGAACCTTACTCTTTCTGTACTAAAACCAAAACCATTCAAATGTCACATATTTTGCTGTAATTTTTCTTCTGGATCAAAGACATTTCCGCCCAGGAAAAAAAAAAAAAAAAAAAAAAAAAAAAAGAACTTTTTTTTTTTTTTTTTTTTTTTTTTTTTTTTTTTTTTTTTTCCCCCCAAAAAAAAAAAAAAAAAAAAAAAAAAAGAAGCAGCACCTAATCTTTCCTCTCAAATGATCCTGCAAAGGAGTTGCAATATAAAAGCAGCAGAGCACAATCCTGCCTTTGCTGAAAGAAATTACAGAAGAGCTGGGTTAACAATCTTGAGACATAAAACACAAAGCTACCATAAAATAAGCTACTTAATATATCAGTGGAGACTAGGCTACACAGGTGAGGCTTTGTCTGTCCTATCTGGAGTAAGGGATAGGATAAAATTTACCTGCCATTTTGAATAGCTCCTGAAAAGTCTTCTTTGCATTGACACGTCTTCTGAAGCACCAGTTTAAGAGATCTCCTTGCTCAAATTATATCTTCATTAGGGCAGGAATATCATGTTCTTATATTGTTACTAGGCATAGGAAGTAAGAAGAGGAAAGTAGTAACGTTTCTGCTATTGAGAACTTACCACTAAGAACAAGCAGGTGCTAATACATTACAAACCAGTTATTTTCTAAAGAATTTGTCTTCCCAGAAGAATAGCCAGAGCATTGCTACCAATTTATCGAACAGGAACACAGAAGAATTGAAAAACAGATAACTAAGTATGCTTGCTATTCCTATAGGAGCAGTCTAGGATTAGTCTAGTCTCGAGTTTTTGTATTGGATATCGTTTATGTTAAAAATAAAGATGGATTGTTTCCCTCCTCAAAGGAAATTTACAACTATGCCAAGCAATTTACATAGACTGTATTGCTTTATGGACAAATGGGATTATAACCATTCCATGAATTTTAACAACTAGTGCCTCATCTACACTACAAAAATCTGACCTTGCTGTAAGAAAAACAGGGAACAAACATAAACGACTCCTTTGCCCTCAGTATACACAATCACAGTACAGATGAACTCCAACATAAAGTTGCATCCCCAAATCTGTTAGAAGGATGCTACTTTACATTACAACCACTTTAGCAGTGCCTACTTCAACTGTAGGAATCCTGTAAACCATAAAAATGCAGAGCTCATACTTCAGCAGAAGAGAATATGGACTTCTACAAAGCCCTTGCTACAGATTTGTTAACTGACGTTCAACTCCATGCATCCTTCCCTCATTTACAGACATCATGCCCCACTGAAAGAGAACTGAACAACTGAACGTTGTCTTTGGAGCCTTTCTTTCCATGGAGAACACTCCAAGTGGAAGGAACTAACCTGGCTCTTTGCCTGAGCTTGCTGATAAAAGACTGGCTAACTTTTAAAAAAGTCTAAAAACATGAGATTAGGTTTGGGTTTTAGACACTCAAAGGAAGCCTGACTTTAAACAGTGGCAGGATGAAGACGACAGGCTGCTTTCCAAACTTCAAACATCATCACATGAATTCAGGAATTCATAGCTTGAATTCATTTTTGTGGTATAAGCCAAAAGGTGGTACACATTAGGAAAATGCACCTGTTCAATGCCTTCCCCAAAAGCAGGAAATCGTGAAAAGCAGCCAGCCTGGTTTTAGTGCTGTTGACAGGAACCACAAATGGAACGTTGGCCCATTCCATCTTTTCAGACCATCTTTTGAGGGACAATGGTCAAAACAGGTTGGTCCCCTTATAGCAGTAGCTAATGTATTTCTTTTGTGTGAAGCGATTATCAGCACATGCAGGGAAAACAAACCACCTGACACCATTTCACTCTGCGTGCTAAAGGCACTCTGAGACCATGGCTGTGAGGCGTCATACAGGAACCAGCTGGTGGGGTGCTTGGAAAATAACCCCTTTGCTAATAAATATTATCAGAAAGAAATCAATTCCTGCTGCAGATGGAAACTAAATGGAACGCAACAAACAGAAGAGTAAATTTTGTTCACAAGGCTGGGACCAAGCTGGTGGTTAAAACCTGGGTTGGAGAGACTCCTTCTCCAGACACACAGGCCTCCTGCACCTGGTTAACACTACTCAGGTGAAAACCCTCCCCAGGCAGGTAGTTAACCCTGTGAGCAAAGTTATGGTTTTATTTTATTATCTGCAGGGTCAGGACTGCAGATTTACCTTCTTCCCACCCAGCACTCCTTGCGTTAAACCCAGTCCTTCAGGCAGGCACACCGCCCAGCCCTCCACCTCGCTTTATTTCCTTTTCCTCCCCTGCATTTTATTTGACTCCGAAATGAAAACCGGGGAGAGGGCAGCAGGTTAGAGGAAAGCCTGCAGAGGATTCCTCCTCCCCAGATTAGGATTTAATTGTATTCCTAGTGAGTCCCTTCTGGTTGCGCTCGGTCTTTCAGATGAATGTTTCATCAATATGATTAGGATCACATCCCTCAGTCTCGTCTATTTACACAATCGGTTGTGACAGCTCAGAGTATAGTACTCCCTAAAGGAAATATTAGATACCACCCTATCATTTTATTCAAATCATATTTTTTGCACTCCGCACTTTCAGCCTAATGTCATTCTCCCCTGGATTACATATTTGTGATATCCAGCAAGCACTAAAAATCCTTCCGATAAGGATTAGATTAGTGTTTGTATTAGCCATCCATAGTCGTATTATCATGAACAGGGCTGCGGAGATTTTTGGAAGGGGAGGAGCGGGCTTCAGATACCTCAAGGGGCTGGGGAGTTGGGCTTGTATATATATATATATAAAAAAAAAAAATGTGGGTCGAATAATAATAGCACCGGTGGCGACAAGACCCCATTTCATGGCCGAAGGGCCCTTCGGCCCCGGCGCCCTGAGGCGGCCCTGAGGGGAAGGCGGCGGCCGCGGCGGCTGAGGGGGCCGGTAAAAAAAAAACGTTCCCGGGAACCCCCCCCTCGCCTCAGTATTAGATACCACCCTATCATTTTATTCAAATCATATTTTTTGCACTCCGCACTTTCAGCCTAATGTCATTCTCCCCTGGATTACATATTTGTGATATCCAGCAAGCACTAAAAATCCTTCCGATAAGGATTAGATTAGTGTTTGTATTAGCCATCCATAGTCGTATTATCATGAACAGGGCTGCGGAGATTTTTGGAAGGGGAGGAGCGGGCTTCAGATACCTCAAGGGGCTGGGGAGTTGGGCTTGTATATATATATATATAAAAAAAAAAATGTGGGTCGAATAATAATAGCACCGGTGGCGACAAGACCCCATTTCATGAGGCGGATGGGCGTGAGGGAAGGCCGCCGGGCCCCCATCTTCGTGGCCTCAAGCCCCTGGGCGCCATTTTCCCCTTGGGGCCGGGGCTCCACGGCCGCCCACCGGCGGCTCCCCCAGCCGGTAATCCCGGCGGGAGGGGACATTTTTGAGGCGTTAACAGCACCGCAGACGCTACCGGGGGCCTATTCCCGCCTCGGCCGCCGCCTTCCCCTCAGGG
>NW_015090803.1:4028455-4030184 GCF_001431845.1 Calidris pugnax | reverse complement strand
GGCCGAAGGGCCCTTCGGCCCCGGCGCCCTGAGGCGGCCCTGAGGGGAAGGCGGCGGCCGCGGCGGCTGAGGGGGCCGGTAAAAAAAAAACGTTCCCGGGAACCCCCCCCTCGCCTCAGAGAGGAGGAGGAGGAGGTGGTGGAAAGAAGCAGGCAGGTAGCGAAAAGGTGGCGTTGAAGAGGAAAGTAGGAGCAGAAATTCAGACCGAAAGTAAAACTCCCTCATCACCACCGCGTTATTCGAAAACACCCCGAAAAAAAAAATAAAAAACGAAAAAAAAAGAAAAAAGAAAAAAAACACCTGCGCCGTCCTCCCCACCTTATTCACCCGAGAGGGGGGTCGAGGAGACGCCGTCGGAAGGAGAAAGATTTCAGCGTCGTTTCCTTTCGGGGCCGGGGTGTGAAGCCCCGGGGTTACAATTTGAGGCGAGCAGCGAGGAACGAAGTTTCGTTGAAGGGGAAAAAAAAATATATGTTAAAAAAAAATAGTATTATAAACCCAGACGGTCGCTCCTGATGTGCCGCTACAAAGAGCTCAAGCGGGAGAGGCGGTGGGCTGTAGGATATGCCTTAACGAAAAAAACCAAAATACAGAATCTTTGGCAAGAAACGGCCTCAAATCCCCACACCCGGGCGAGCCCCTCTCCGCTGCCTCTCTCGCCCGGGCGGGCTGTCGGAAACAAGCGCAGGCGGAGCACCCAGCCTGAGCGGGGGGAAAATACCCCCGAGAATCGCTAATTAGCGGGGAACGGCCTCAAATGCTTACACCGGTGCATCCCCCCTTTCAGGCGGGTCGGGCCGGGGGACGAGGAGCGGTGCCCCCGGTCGGGGCGGGCAGAGCCAGCGCCTTTTGCCCGCACGGAGCGAAGCCGTGAGCGGGCGGGTTCTCAGCCGACAGCAAGGATTTCCCTTCACCGGGTTTTTGCAGCTTACAGTTCACAACGGTGTAAATAACTAGGTTTATTTAATTTACTTTTTCCCCCCTCCCCGCCTCCCGACCCTGCTTGCCCCCCATCCCCGTCCAGCCGGCGTTTCAAAAGTCGCAACGCCGTTTTCACGCGAGAGCTACCGAAATCGGGCGCGTTTCTCCTCCTGGCAGCCTTTTTCGCCCGCAAACTTGCCTTTTCCCCGCATCACGCCGGCGGGTGTCGGGGCCGGGGAGGAAGGGGCAGTCATCATCATCCTCCCGGTCGCCCCCCTCCTTCCAGACCCGCGATAAAAAGCCCGCTGAGGCTCCTCCACCCGGAGCCGGCTGTTTGCCTCGGAAAATCACATTACGAAGCAAAGTGCAAAGGTAGTTAACTTTATCTTCTGTTAATGTAAACAAATAAGAAGCATTCAGTTCCTTGATCTTTATTTAAATATAGAGTTGTTTATCGGTGTCATCCTATGAAGATTAATTAGATACCTTTATTCACAATTTGGCGTCTGACACCCCATTTTAGGAATGTATTATAATCACAAGGTGTTAATTGGGGCCAGCCAGGCACTTATGTTTCTTATTAAACAGTGTGAGGACTTTTCACAAGTATTAAGTTCTTTTTTTTTGCCGTGCGGTGCAAAAATATACAGCTTTTAACAGCACACCGCGGCGGAATCGTGCTCCTGATCGCTGCCTCACCGGTGTTCCCGCATCCCCGGGACGGGCGGGCGAGCTGTGGCCGGTCGTGCCACCGCACCCCCGGCTGGAAACGGGGGACAACCTGCCTACCCGGGGGGGGGGGGGGGCG
>NW_015090803.1:4023702-4028425 GCF_001431845.1 Calidris pugnax | reverse complement strand
GGGGGGGGGGGGGGGGGTCCGGGAAAGGGGTATCCCCCCCCTTTAGAAGAAAAAATAGGGGGAAAAAAATTAAATATCCCGTCCCTAATAGTTTAAAGATTACCACGAGTCCCCTGCTGTCCCAGACGGGATGCGGCTGGTTCTGCAGGGGGGCAGCCGGTAGGACAGCGGTTTCCTTGGCTTGCCAACGCGCAGAGCCGGAGCCTCGCACCGAGAAGCAAAGAGCTGATCGAAATCTCCTCGGAAATCCGCCGTTCTCCGCTCCGGAGGGGGGGGGAGCCGCCGGGGGGGAGCTCCTAGTGCTCCCCCGATCGCGTTACCTCCTCCGGGGCGAGCCCCGGCCTGAGCCCCTGGTTTATTTTGTTTGCAGCCGGGCACCGCTAACAGTTTAATCCCATTACTGCCTGCATATCCTCAGGAAAGGTCCCGCTGCCGCCGCAGCCGGGATTCGATGGCTCGGCCGGGAGGGGCTTTCTCCCCAAGATAAGCGAGGAGGGGAATTTCTCTCCCTCCTCGTTCCGGGAAGCGGAGGGGGCGGCGGGGGCAGCCCCGCTGCTGCTCGGGGGGAGGTGAAGCCGCCGCGTTCACAAGTCGCTCCCCGGGCCGAGGGCTCTGAGCTCACACCTCCGCCTCCCCCAGCCCCGCAGGGGGGCGGGGGGCAGGGGAAAAGAAGAGGCATCGTCGGATTTTTGGACCGAGCCAGGGTCTCAGAGCTTGGGGGAGGATGGAGAACCGCAGCAAACCACGATATGTTAAAATAAAAAAACCAAACCCTGCCAGCACCGCGCACAGAGATAGCGGCATCCAAATAAACACGGTGCAAGGGATGAAGCAGCGAGGAGAAACTTCACAAGGGATGGCTGGATTTTGAGACAACTCAGCCCCCCCCGGGATTGCACTCCCTCCTCCCCTCCCTACTGGGACACCCGATAAAGGCAAAGAAGAGGCAGAGAGCCACCCCCACACTTATCCCTGGCACCACAACATTTATTAAAAATTACTACTATGTACATAGAAAAAAGAAAACGGAACCAAGTTTTGTTGGGAGGAGTTTTGAGTGCCAGTGCGCTAGAGCTGATCAGTTTAAAATGGCTGAAACTATAGGCAAGAAGAGTGGGTAAATTACATCACTTCCAGTTTTGTACAGGGCAGCTGAAAAAGTCACTTTACATACACATATATAGAAATCTGTTCATGATTTTCATAATGCTCCATATGCTAAGTTTGATTAACCAAAAAAAAAAAGCCTTTTGAACTTCAAAGCACCACTGGAGGTCCTTCTGACTGAACTGCTAGAGGTCAACTATTTATACATTATTCCACAATATTCTACAGTGTACCTAGACAAAACACAACTGTACACTTTTTTTTTTGGCCACCTCAATAAAGGTTAGGCTTTTGGGATGGAGGCTTTTTATTTTTTAATGCAAGTTCTAAACTAAGAGTCAGATTTGGTCATTGTAACCCCATCATTAGCACAAGACCTTCAAGTCAAAATCCTGCCTTGCAAGCAGGCCTTATTTTGGCCATCACCTTTCTGCCAAAGAAAGCCTTAGCTGAGCAATATCCGACTCGGCCAACTGTGCTACAGATTAGGGTTGAAGAAGCCAGCTCAGTCTAAAGCAGAACATAGCATTTGTGCAGCTTCCTGCAACCCCATCCCCTTTTATCAGAGGGGCAAGCAGGGAAGAAAATTAGATTTCGGATCCAACCCCCCCATTTCATTGCTCAGGAGTGCATAGATTTCATCAAGCTTCTGAGCCAAGCCAAACTGTACACTTTAGTGTCTCCAATAAATAAGCCACATTGTAAAAATCTACACTCCTGCTTACAGCTTTCACATGTGGTTCCTTCTAAAAGAGGGGAAGAATTCTACCATAGTTTGCTCTTTCCCTACTTCATTACCTGCACCAGTCAAAAAGCTTTGGCACCTTCTTTAGAATTGCACACAACAATTCAAGGTGGAAGGCAAGAGTCTTTTTGGCAATTGTAATGCAAAAAAACCAAGGCCACCCTGAAAAAAAATAGCCAATTGGAATAAAAGGATGCTTTAAGAACTAGTATAGAATGCGTAGTAGCCCATGCCTTTTGAAGTGTCTTTGCTATAGTCCTCAGCATTAATGTCCTCGCATTTCATAGTTGGGGAATTTTCATTGCTGGAAGTGCTAGGGGAGAGCCGTCTTCTCTTACAAGCACCCGTGTAGACCCCAGAATCATTTGAATCTAGAGACTTTATAGAGGGTGGAGTTTCTATCCAGGATGAGCCGATTTCTTCTTTCACCTTCTCCTTGGAAAGCTGATCTTCAGAGAAACCCGGAGGACTCGTTCTGGAGGTCCAAGGTAATCCTGTTGTCATTTTTCTCTGGTAAGAGCCCCTGCTCCCCCAGCCTGCCATGGATGGAAATGTCGGGTCGGGGTAGTACCCCAGAGCATGGGATGTTTGAAGAGGGAGGGATTTAATGCCGTAAGGGAGCAAGGTGCTAGGAGAATACTCCGTCTCGTAGGAGTTCATGTCCAGTTTGCTGGCACTGGGCTGCTGCACAGGCGTAACAAACCACCGCTGAGGAGGGCTGGCCACCTCTTCGTTCTGCTGCGGGGAGAGCAAGCCATTTGTCTGAGGGACAGTTCTCTCACCGTTGTAAAACCTGGCCGGGGGCAGGTTGTTGACAAACTGCTCTTGGAAGAATGGTTGCACGCTGTATCGGGCACCAGGGACGATCTGGTGGGATCTAGGAGAATCCGTGGGAGATGGAGTTAATCTGTCATTTTCTGAAGCTGTGTACATGCTACAACATAAAAGAGAAGTACTGAGTGTTGTTATTCATGATCCTGGGATGATAGTAAAACAAAAACACAGATGGGAAGAAACTGAGTTTTTCCTTAGAAGCACAACTAGATTTATCCAATTTAGGAGTTCAGATTGTTTTTCCTAGAGCAGTAAAAAATTTATAGCACTGCTGCTAACAAGTATACACTGTTCTCTGCCAGCCAACTCATTCTAAGTGGGGTGCAGCACTTTCCTCCCAGAAGCTGTCCTTGTATCACATGCAGCTCCTGCTTTTCAGGGGCCATTTGGTGCTAGGGAGAGAGCATTAGGCAAGTCTGCTGATGATCTGAAGAAGCTGCCTGGCTCTGTGAAGATACTTGATACACTACTGCCGATCTGCTGCCCAGCTAGCTTCTGCTAGTACAGATTTTCTACCAAAATTCAGAAGCCTGCTAGAAGGCAGGTCATCAAGACAATATGGTAACTAGTCAAACAGACACTTAATGTCTTACTACTTCTGAATACCTAAAGTGGCATCTAAAGAAAAACTGTTCCACACACATTTCCAGCCAGAATCATGCCTCCGAGATAGAAGAAAAGACAGAAGTGTACTTACGAGTCATAGTTGTCTCTGAAGCCTTTTGCAAAAGGATTATGATCTATTTTGAGCTGAGTAATCTAAAAGTGAAAGCAGAATATAGTACAGTGAGATGTTGAACCTACAAGACAATTTTATTCTTATTTGTCATTTTATACATCAATACTTACATCAGTGTTTTGATATGCTGTAACTGCTATGAACTGCGTTTCAGGGAAAATAAATGTTTGAGTTTTTGAGGAATCATTCAGATCTTCAACACCATCCTCAGTCACTTCCACAATGTGAAGCCGGGGCTGGTACTTGTGTAGAGATTGCAGTACTATCATCTAGAAGGAACCACAGAAGAGGCAAGGTCTTTAGACAAACTGTGTCTAACATTAAAAGATCTATTTTATTAGCCTGACATTTTCTTACTATAAATTGTAATCTTTTGACTTGGGAACAGAGCAATCTTAACTGTTAAGAGGAGATTATTCACAGCTCATAGCCCTGTTTTACTACGTTACTAATATGCTAAAACCTGTAAATGCAAGAAATCAAGAGCTATCAGCTATACTCCCACTTTCTGAGTAACTCTGGAGATAGAGATATTGGCTAAAACCAAAGAAATTCACACATCTATTTCTGACATCGCCTCCCCTCATAAAAACAATTAGAAGATCTACAATCAGTTAAAGGAGGGGACAAGCCATGAGAACAGCGATCAAGCAGCTTGATTAAATAAATGCTGTAAAGCCCCAAAACCCCAGGGCTCTCCCAGCTGCACCATCAAGAGCCCCTCAAGCCCACCATCCCAAGTCCCCCCCCGCCCCTCCACCCCACCCCCGTTTACCTGCGCGTTGTTGTTGTTAGCACCTTTGTTGTTCGTTAGCTTCAGCTTCCCGAAGGAGATCTCCTGCCTCATCCAGTGGGCCCCGGTGTTGGGCGACTCGGGGTGAACGTACACCTTGTTGCCTGGGGAAGAGAAGCCGGTGAAGTGGCCACCGGGCACCGGCGCTGTGTGCCACGGCCAGCGGCGGGGCAGGGGAGGGGAATAAAAGCTGCAAAACGCCCTTAAAAACATCTTTCTGCCCACAGCAGGATACCGGGGGTGGGGAAGCCCCTGCAGAGGTCGAAGCGGGAACCCTTTCGGGGAAGGCGACCCGCGGGGAGACCCCACGCTCACCTTGCATGTTGTTGTCGGCTTTGCCGCAGGTGACCCACTTGCCCCCCTGGAAGCGCCAGTGGTTGGGGTCCGCCAGCACCACCTCCACGAAGACGTTGTAGTGGGCCGTGGGGTTGAGACCGGTGATGTTAAAGCTCAGGAAAGGAAACATCCTCCTGGGGAGAGGAGGAAAAAACCAGACCGCATGCGA
>NW_015090803.1:4023271-4023692 GCF_001431845.1 Calidris pugnax | reverse complement strand
GGGGGGGGGGGGCGGGCGCCCCGGCGGCAGCTGGAGCCGATGGCGGGGCGCCCCGTTTTCCCCCGGCTCCCGTTCCCCAAGACACTAGGGAGGCAAACGGCGATCCCGACCGTCCCCCACCTCGGGAGTGGAAATTGGGAGAGACGCTTTTCGGGACAAGCATCCCCGGGCCGGAGACACCACCGACGGGGAGGGCGCGCACCTCCTTCCTCCTTCCCGGGGGAGCCCACCACGGCGCGGCACAGGCAGCCCCCCCCCACCACCACTTCCCTCCGTTTCGCCCCAACTCCCGCCCGCTTACCGGCCCTGCTTGGTGATGATCATCTCCGTCTGATGCCGGTGGAACTTGAGCCAGAGGGGCCGGTTGCAGAGGAAGACCTGAGCCCGCAGCCCCGGGCCGGCGGCCGGCACCCCCAGCGCC
>NW_015090803.1:3967743-4023261 GCF_001431845.1 Calidris pugnax | reverse complement strand
GGGCCGCCGGGGAGGGGCTTCAGCCGGGCTGTCTCATCGCCGCCCCTCCACCCCCGCCGGCCCATTGGCTGGGCCGCGTGACACTAATTTAATTAGACAGCTACTAATTGGAACAAGTCACCTGTGACTCTGGTGTGTGTGTCCCCCTCTCCCCAGCCCTCCCCCCACCCTCTTTTCCCGCAGCCGGCTACCGGAGGGGCTCCGGGCCGCCCCGTGCCCCCGCGCCGCTACGTGTGAGGGTACTGCCTGCATCACCCGCGGTGCCCGCAGTGGCCCGACTTCCCTCCTTCCTCCAAAAAAAAAAAAAGACTTTTTGCCAAGGTGGCACCGTCCTCCCGGGCGCACAGCCGCTCGGGCACGGAGGGGAGGATCCGCGGCGGGGAAAGAGGGATGGGAACGGAAGAGAAAACGGCGGGGAGAGCCGGTCCCAGCACCGGCACCCAACAGGGAGGGAGGGCGGCGATCCGCCGGGCCGCTGAGACGGGGCGGGTGACACCAGCCCCCGGCCACCCCACCGCACCCCCGCTGGCCGTCTCGCCCTTCGAACGATTCGGTTTGTGCCCAACAGCCGCCTTCCCCCCTCCCGTCTCCCCGGGCAGCATCGTTATCACGGGGGTGACACGTTTCACCTTATCGGGGAGGGCTCTGCGGGGGGCGGCGGGCTGGGATCGCGATTTCAGTTTGTCAGGAACTCGGCAGCCGGTTTCTCGCAAACCCCGTTCCCCTTCAGCATCATCTCCCACCGGGAAGGCAGATTTATAATTCAGGCGGGTGCCGGATCTGTTTGGCGCTTTCTCCCAACGCCAAAAAAAAACTAAAAAATTAAATAAAATCGGGTCTCCGAGGGCAAAGGGAACGGCGCTCGGGAAGGTGTAGGCGCCCGTGTGATTTTTTGCGGAGCGGGCAGAGCCTGCCTGAAGGATTTGCAGCTACCCCATCCGCAGCCCCCTCGCCCTCTGCTCGCCGCCAGCCAGCTCGCAGGGAGCGCTGCAGCCACCTGCCTCCTCCTCCTCCTCACGGCTGAATTTTACACCGGACCCGCCGGGCGGCCGGGATTTCGTTGCCTGACGGAAAGGGACGCGCCGGGCGCGGGGAAGCGGCCGGGCTGGAGCAGCCCAGCTCTGCCGCCCGCCCCGCCGCTAGCCCCCGGCTCGCCCCCCGCTCGCCCACACCGCCTCCCGCCGGGCCGTGTCCGCGTCGGGCCAACCGAAATAAATCGCCAATAACTGACCGCGGCCGCCAAACCCCGGGGCAGCGGAGGATCCCCGCCGGGATGCGGTTCTGGCGCAAATTTGGGGCCCGCACGGAGGCGGGCGGGTGGCGGTGGGTGCCCGTCGAGGAGGGGGGAGGACACCGGCGGCTCGGAGGTCAGCCGTGGCTCGATCCCTACCCCCCGGTAGGAGCCGAGAGACGGGGGGTACCGGCTACTGCGGTGCCCACCTCCGGCTGTGGCCACACAGGGGGGAGCCTCGGCCAGGCTCATCACAGCTAAAACAGCCCCCGCCCTCAGCCCTAACCACCCCTTCTCTCCGGCATAACGTTTGACGGACCCGATTTTTGCCTTGATCTCGTCCGACGGAGGAAGACAACAAAAAAAAGTGCGGGAGAAGCCCGGTGCTGCGGAAGGAAGGGGACCGGCCGCTGCCCGGCAAGGGGTTTGCATTGGCCGCGGGGCGAGGAGGGGAGCCGAGCCCTGCTCGGAAAGCAAAGCAAAACAAAACAAAACCAAACGAGCCCCCGCATCCCTCCCCGCGGCCGGCGAGCCCCCATCGCGGGTCTCGGCGGGGCCGGTCCCCGTCCGGGTCTCCGCTCCGACAGCCCGCTCCCCCGGGATCTGCCTTTCCTGGGCTAGGGCAGAGACGGGAGGAGATTGTACCGAGATACTAGATAGGATTTAAGGGAATTAATTTTCCAAGGTTACAGACTGGAACGGTCCCGTGATTTAAAACATCCTGGCAGGACAGGTGTCGCTTAGTTCAAGGCTGCTGCGTTGGGTTTTTTTTCCCCCAAAACTCGGCGCATCTCGCCTTTAACAGAGAAAGGTAGAAAAGCTTTCGATGGTTTCCCGCGGAACGCGCTGTCTCGGGGGGTGCGGGGAGTGGGAAAACCGTGGCCGCCCGGCGAAAAGGAAGAGCTTTTCGGTTTGGTTCAAAACACGCCTGGGGTGAGGCTCTCCCTAACGAACGAAGGGTTCATCCAGCTCTTTCCAGACCCGGCGTTATTTTCACGGAGCTCGGGAGCGGGGCAGCCTGGCCTCCCTCCCCGCACCGCACCCCGCAGCTCCCGGCGGGCGGTGAGAGGGGAGGCCGGGACCGGGCTGTCCCCCACCCCGGGAGCCCCGTCGGGCAAGGACTCCCGGAGCTTCAGCGGCGCTTCGGTTTGAGGGAACCGCCTCAAACTCGGGAGCTTTTTCATTCACTCCTCTCGGTGCCTGGAAGAGCTGTATTTCTACCACACAACCCTCCGGCACCCCCCAAATTAAATCTACCATCGCAGTTACAAGCCAAATTCTTGGGACTCAGTATCTGTCGTGCCCTTAGCCTGCAAATCTGCCCTCCCTGGGGGTCGGGGAGGCAGCCGGGGGATTGTCCCTCCCCGGTCCCCTGCAAAACGGCTCCATCCTTGCTCCTTCTCCCCGATCTCTCCGGGGTCTGGCCGGGAAACATCGCGGTACGAAGTTGCGGGATGTTTCAGACGCGTGGAACCGGAGATTTCTGACTGGGTTCCGCAACCCTTTAGCTGTTGTCTTAGAGATAAGCCTGCAGATACAGCAGGCTCTGGTGAAACAGAAAGAAGCATGTTAGGTTCGCAAATCTAGTAAAATAACCTCCAAACCACAACAAGAATGTTGAAAGAAAATGTAAGTCTTTGAAGGGTTACAGATTATTTTGTTTTGTTGGGCTTTATTCAAATATACTCCTAGGCTTTATTCAAATAAGGAGCATCTCTGACTTTAAAAAAGCTGTTCCAGAGAAGCGCTCATTTTCTGCAAGTTACAGTGGAGTCACTCTGTACTGAAGTGTTTCGTCCTTCGCTTTCAGGCTGGGATGGAGACCTTTCCTCATTCTGTGGAGGTCAGCACATCGGAAAACAGCTCCCGCTTCAACAGACAACTCAGACACATGGGACCAAAACTGCTCAACTGAAGTACCCTGCTCAGTAGGGCCTAAGAGGGGGGAAGAAGTTTAGAACCATAAAATCTATTCTATCAGGATGTTGTGCACACATTTATGTGTAGATATACATGGAAATCCATGTATATATCGCCATATATGTTGTTTATAAATATGGATACACACACCACTGGGTCTATACAGACACCTTACAAAAAATTGTTTATCAGAATCACTTGCCAAGCTATTCTGTCACTGAAGTATTTTCCTGGAGTGGCAGGTATTTTCTGAGCACTACGTTTGAATAGTTTCTGTGAAGTCATTTTTTCCCTTGTCCTGATTTAGGTTAAAAGCTAGCTGTCAGTTTCTGGACGTTCTCTTCAATTTGCTAGCAACTGCTTCCCAAAAGGCTTCAATACTTTCAGCTTTGTGTCAAGTTTGTGCTGGGATTTTGCAGATTTTCTGGTTTTCCAGTCATCCAGTTTGGGTTTTCTTCCACTCCCCCAAATCTCCCCCTGCAACTACATACAGAGTACCTGACTAGGCAAAGGAAGGAGAACACTTTTAAAAACATTTATAGGATTTGCCACTTTTCCACCATTTTTCCATGTCATTTTAAAAATTACTAAATCGGATTTTTTTTTTTTCCAGATGTGGCTAGTCATATGTGAGTGCTTCCTTTAGAAAACCTTGATACCTTCCTCTTCAAGGCTGTTGAATGCTTACAGCACTCAGAAAAATCAAGAAGGTATTAATATGCCTGTGCAAGGTTTGACATTTCAGCTTGTCGCTGAACTTCGGGGGCTATTTTTATGAAGAAGCCAGCTACACCCTGCCAGTGCTCAGGTTGTTTCCTCTGTCAAACGCAGCCAACAGCCACCTCTTCCGTGGGAATGCTAGGAGACAAAATTAATTGAAAATGTTCTTTATTTTCTGATGAAAGCAAGTTCTGCTACAGCTGCAAAGACCGTCAATCCGCTTTAGTCTGTGCCAGTTTGGATTCACAGTGTGCAGATGAACACAGTCCTGACCACATGAGGATTGTAGCTTTGAACCTTCTCTGAGGTTGTGAAAATTCGAACCCCAAAGGGTTAAAAAGTAGAGCCAACTGCTGTTGAAGCAGATATACATGGAGTTTAAATAAAACAAATCAATAACCCTGCAAAACAAAAAACCTATTCTCTTTAATATTAACTGGGGATGGTGCCATATTAACAGCAATTTTACCCTTTGGTAATTATTTAAATTTAGCCGCCTCTTTCCTAACTATCAAAACTAATTTTAAAAGGCAAGTTACAGACATACACAATTAAAAAATGGGCATTAGTATGCATAAGCCTCATAACAAATATGGGGCTAATTTATAAAAATGAGAAATTAAAGGTTCGCCTGTTCTAGCCAAGGCATACGAAGCAGAAAGAATAGGCAGAAGTCAAAGAATGAGGAGCTGGAGGAAACAACTCGGTATTTGAAAAGAAAGTAATATTCAAAGCAGCCTTATTGGTCACTTCCTTTCTCCTCCTTCAAAGAAAAATGACACCTAAAAAAATGTTTATCTGTGATTTTAAATTTAAAGGGAAACATAATGGTTAGTAAAAACTAGTCAAGGTCTGATCCTATTCAGTAAAATATGGCAGTATAAGCACAGACAAGAATAAACTTATTCAGTGCTTGGAATGAGTTCTTGGCAATGGATAATTTTGCTTGGTAAGTCCACACAACAGCTTTTTGTCTCATTGGGCCTATGGTACCCTATTACCTAAAGAAACTTAAAAAAAAGCGTGTTTGAGAAAATGCAAGTCTGTAAGGCAGATGCTTTTGTCATTTTGACAAATATTTGGGAAATCTGCAATGGAATTGTAGAAACTTAAGGAGAGGAAGAGACTGAGATTAGGATCACAAACCCAACCATAAGCACGAGCAACATTTCATATTTTGTATTATTCATGCATAGGGATCTCCAAACAGCCCTTCCTAAATGCTTGCCTTTTCACCCTCCAATAAGTTTAATGAGGGATGCCTAGCACCTTTTCCCTGGTTTTAAAGCAAGATCACTCACTCATTTATAGATTTGTGCCTATTGCCAGCCTGACAGTCATGCAATAGAGATGTGAGAACATAACAGAATCCATGACATGGTGTGATGGCCACAGGTCGGGTCAGTTTGATTCTATTTGTATTTACAGAGCTATTACAGACAGTTTGAAACAGCTAATTCCGATTTACTTGCCCTGCTTTGTGTCACAAGTGACCATTGAAAGAGCCTGGATTCAACCGCACGGTTTAAATCGCAGCAGTTTAAATTAGTAGCCTAAATCCCGGAGAAGTGACCATTGAAAGAGCCTGGATTCAACCGCACAGTTTAAATCGCAGCAGTTAAAATTAGTAGCCTAAATCCCGGAAAAAAGATGCTCTGCTTTTTGTTCTAACACTTTAAAAAGTACAATTTCATCACGCGAAGGCCCTGATAAACTTCATGCTGCTCAGGGCTTATGATGTCAGAGCCATGAAATATTTCCCGCTGATAACATAATAGCTGAGAAATATGAGTTTTGGAGGGTTTGGGGTTTTGTGTGCTCTACGTGCCTGCAGTACGGAGGCTTACGGTGGGAAAACAATTAGCTCCAGGGGCTGGAAAAGCGAGTAGCAGTGGGCTACTGTGTAATTGCGGAGGCGATGAGGAATTTCACCTGCCATCCTGTGTGACAGCAATCAAACAGCAAGGCCTAGCGGGGAACCACATATTAAATAACTGCCGGGAGGGGCGACTCCGCTATAAACCAGCAGCGGAAAGCAGAGCGGGGACGACATATGTACTCTCTGGGAAGGTGAGAAGAGAGCTGTAGGGTTCCCCTCCCGAGCTGCTCTCCCCGCTTTCCACCCGCAGCCCGTCTCTACCGGGGGGCGGGATGGAGCCGGCATTTTGCCTTCCAGCCGGCCTGGGCCCCCTCGGGGAGAGGGCAGGGACCGAGCGGGGTGAGCAGGGCGGCGGGGAGGCCGGTGGAGGAGACACCGAGTCCCAAAAGTGCCCACTCGGGGGGTGGTGGGGGCAGCTCCAGCCCCACACCAGCCCCGCTCCCCCCGGCTGCGAGGGCCGGCGGCCGCCCGCCCCCCTCCCTCCCCGACCCTCTTCCTCCTTCTTTTTTTTTTTGTTTTAACCCATTTTCAAGGCATCACCGCCACATCCTCCCACCCGCGGAAAGACGGGGCAGCCCTCACCCCCCCGGTACGGCGGGGCGGGCCGGCAGAAACCGCCGCCGTTCTCCCGAGTCAACCCTTGCGGAGAGCCGCTGCGTGCCCGGGCGGGGACCGGTGGCCGGCGGGCAGGTTGGCGGGGCGGGCACCGGAGCCCCCATCCCCACGGCGGGGCGGGCACCGGAGACCCCATCCCCACGGCGGGGCGGTGGCGGGCGATCCGGCCGGATTAACGGCGGGCGCTTTGAAGTCCCCGCGTCGCATGTGATCCCGCGTCGGGGTGCTCAGGGCTCCCCATTCAGTTGTTAATTCCCACTAAGCGTTTTTAAGTACCCGAGCCGGCAGCCCCCTGCGCCTTCAAAACAAGTTGATGCGCGCAGATAGCTCCCAAATTACCCATCTGGGTACCGGCCAGACCAAAGGCGGAGGCGAGCGGAGTCGTTAGAAAATAATCGAAGCAAATGGGCACTTTCTTTGCCACGTGAATTTCTGCTGGGAAACGCGTTTGCAGGAGCGGGAGTTTCAAAGGTGCCCCGCACCTGCGGAGCTTGCTCCCTCCCGGGCGCGGAGCCCTGGTAGCGGTTGTGTCCCCCCCGGCCCCTTCCCTCCACCCCGGGGGGCTGCGGGGGGGAAGGCCAGGAACTGGCGCCCTGCTCCGCTTAAATGGCCAGAAAGAAAGAAAAGAAGGAAAAAAAAGAAAAAAAAAAAAAAGAAAAAAGCAAGCAATCAAAAAAAAACTTCCATCTTGTCCTTTACAAAGCAAAAAAAAAAAAAAAAAAAAAAAAAGAAAAAAGCAAGCAATCAAAAAAAAACTTCCATCAGAAAAAAACCTTAGCTGAGAAGGAAACGGCTGGGGACACCCTGGTGAGATGCCTCCTCACTGCCGGCAGGAAGAGTTTTAGCCAGTGCTACCAGCCCTGCAGAATTGTCCGTCTCATTTTTATTTATATATCTCTTTATATATATATATATATAACAGCAGATATTTAGGACGCATAAAGCAGATTGAAGTTACATTATGAAGAAATAAAAAAAAAAAGATGTGACCTACGCCTCCACCACCGCCCAAAAAAACACCCACCTCTCAAAACAGAACCGATAGCTGCTTTTGCCACCGTAATTTGCTTCTCGGTGACACAAGGACAATGTGAAAGGATCCCTGCACCACTTCTCTCCAATTAACTTCAGCGAGTGAAGTATGAGCATTTTTTTTTTTTTTTCTGGCACAGATGATTGTGTTGATTCCTAGCACATTAGTGGGGGAAAATTTTAGCTTGAAGACTTTGAGTTATGCAGATAAGAACAGACAAATGAGCCACATCACAGAAGAACTTTAAACCATCTCATAAATACATTTTTTCCCCCGTTTTTTATTATATTCTTTCCTTTCTCCACTATTCACATTTCAGGCAGTTACTGGTTCCCCCTTACCCACCGCTATGGATTGAAGGGCAGAAAACGAATGGATGTAATGAATATGAAAAGGATGTGGAAAAAAAAATCTTCTCATCTTTTGTTTTAGGTGTTGATCTAAATTAAAATACAACCCCCTTTTGTGTGACCCATTAAAAAAGTAGCAAGGGGCTTGGTGTGAGCAGCCAGACCCTGATGTCCACAGGGTGGTGAGGCCTTGGCAAACAGAATACTATCATGGCAACATTTCTGCCTAGTTTACACCTTATTCAGCCCTACTCAAGCTAAAATCCCACCTCCCATTTGCCCTTATATATAGCCCAAGGCGTAGGCTTTGACAGATGTGGAACATCGGGGCGGGTAAAATACAGAGCCCCAGCATGACGATAGAGATCAGGGGGCTGTGCCCCTCCATCCCGTGGGGTGGTGACTAACGTCTTCCTAAATCCTCCTTGTGCCAGCCTGGTTGCAGGGGACATCCCGGGTCCTGCAGGGTGGCTGTCCCCAGTTCCTGGGAGGAATTCCTCCAGCTCACTGCCCAACCTTTTCTGCTAAATGACACGTGAGAGCCAGACTGGTCAGCCCGTGAGGTATCACAACAAGGTGAAGAACATGCTTCTCCTTTGGTTGGGGCAGCTATGAGAGCAGGACACTTCCACGCACGGGGCAGATGGCAACCAGCAGCCGAGCAGGGCACAGGCCACCCTTTCTTCAGTTGGCAGCCCTTGGGAAAAGGAGAGAGACATTGCAGGGCCACAGTCTGTGCTGTCAGGGCACTGAGCAGTCATCTGCAAGTGGCAGAGTTGGACCCGGAGTAACTTACTTTATGGGACAGTGTAAGCTGGGTTGTATTGGTGTTTGGGTGTCTGGTTGGCATGGGATGCTCTCACGCTGCTGCCAGGCAAGTGCTCTTCATGTCCACCCAGCGCTCGAGGACTGCGTAGAATAGCTTGGACCATGTATTTAATCACTTTTCTACGTGCTGTGTAGTAGGTGGGAGGTCCAAAGGGGTGAATTTTTACCGCATTGCTGAGAAGGCTAGGGGCTCTGGGGAGTGTTTGTTGAAAGGTGGATGTTAGCAGCTCCCAAGTAGAATAAATGCTGCTGCAACCCCACCTTTAAAGCAAAATTATAAAAATCCTACTGCAAACATGGCAAACCATCCCACCAGGCGGCAATTAAACAGGTTTCAGAAAAACAAAACAACAAAAAAAAAGCAAGCCAGCATTTCCATCTGGTAGCTGAACAGCTCTGGAAATAATTGTCCGTTTTGTTTCACCTTTCTCCTTCTGGGGTTTTGGGTCTCGCCTGTCACATTTCATGGCACCGTCCAAGCACTCGGGGGCGGGTGGTGGCCCTGAGGGCAGGACCCGGTGGGACAGCACCAGCCCGGGTTGGGGGGACACCAGTGGGTGCCACGGTTGAGCCGCGGTGCCGGTTGGCGGAGCGCTCCTCCCCGCTCCCCGGGGCTCTCCCGTTCCCTGCTCCGAGAAAGCGGCCAATTATTTTTCTGTCTGAAAGAGCCCGTGATATGGCAGAGAATGACAGCTCCAAGGGAGAAAACACCTCTTCATTAAAAAGTGCTGCTAAGCACACTGGCTATCCAGATCCCGGCACCCAGTTGCACAAAGGTTAGGATGAGAGCCAAGAAATTATGCACTTTCACAGATTTTTAGGTATACATATATATGTATGTGTACGACGTACACACAGGCACACACACAAATCTACAGGTTCCCTTTTAACACAGCACGGCCAAAATCCTTTAAGTTCCTACTCAGGCAAAACTCTCACTGAAGTCCGGTTTTACTGTCCAGTTTTGATGTGATAGAAGTTACCTGGGGAAACAAAAACAATGACTTTGGTTACCAAATGCAAGAAGATACTCAGCTTCACAGAAAAAAAAAAAAAAATTAGGGGGGTGTTTGGGGAAAGATTTAAAAAAAAAAAAAAAAAGAGAAAGCAATAATTTATGTCTTGCTCACCTCTGTTTGAAAGGCTGCAAGGAAGAGAGGGCCAGGATGTTATGTTTTGTAGATTCCATCTGATTTCATTGTCTGTTAAGTGATTTTAATGATTGCATTAATTAATTTTAATAAATTAGAAAGTATGTTTAAAAAAACCACAAAATACATATGACTTGTGTGATAATGCAGACTTGGGTTTCTTGGTGAGGCATGTTGTGTTGTGGAAGAGAACCTCTCTGCCGCTAATACCAAAGAAAGCTCAAAATGGAAGCTGCATTTTGGGGTATGATTTTTAACAGCCCTCCTTTTCCTTTGGAAATTCTGGAAGTCTGAGAGGAGAGAAGAGAAAAGAAGGCACCAAAGGAAAGATGGGAGAAAAAGTGGTAGCATCCAGGGCTGCAGCAAGTCAGCAAGGTGGAAGCCGTCGTTCCCACAATGGCTCTGTGGAAGAGTCTGGGCTCCAGCACGAAGGGAAGCAGACCTCAGGTGTCACCTATCTCCTCACACCCCAGTGGCTTTCCCTAGCCCAGCTCCCTGGCTGCCTGCATTCAGGCACCGAGCTGCCCGGGCTCAGCAGGCTGCTGCCCGTCTCCCACAGAGGTCCCATTACGAGCCTGACTCTTCCTTTGCCTCCCCTGGGAGGGTGGCCCAGGTGGGAGCTTGGAGCATCACACCACAAGGTCGCTTTGCAAATGAGCCCCACTCCCTCTTGCTCCCGTGTCTCCGTGAAGCAGGAAAACCTTCAGACAGAACCAGGACAGGACAGCAAGCAACCCCCTGGTTATGGCTCTCTTGTTACTTATAGGGGGACATCCTGAGATAAATCACCACCAGTTCCCTCAGAACTGGGAGAATGTTCCACCTGAACCATAATCCAGGGGTGCAGTGATGAATAAAGAAGTGGATAAACTCACATATTTGATGTGGAAGGCTGGACAGTTAGAAATGTGGAAATCCTGTACTGACTGAGGGGATAAACCCCTGTGACAATGCCTTTATTTACTGGCTTGAGAGAATCATCAAACACAACCTTTTTCTAACCTTTCCTGCAGTTTTATTTTGAAATTTCCACCTCCCTGTGTCCTCTCATCTGACCATATAACAACACTTTTCCCAGCATCCTAAAGAAGGAATCTGCAACAAGGCAGAAATATTCAAAATATGGAAAAAAATCTCTTCTTCTCCTAAACAATTTACATATTATAGCCACTTGTTTTTAGTAAGGATTTTAAGCCACAACCACTTATTTTTAGTAGAACTTTACATCCTGCAGCAGCCCATCTTTGTTCTCATATGTTTTGATGCAGAACTGCTAGGTTTTGGCTCTGCGATATTTGTATTGGATTGTTTTCTGCTTTAAATGCACTGTAAGGTAACCATAACAATATACTGCTTTTCCATGCTTAGCATATTCATTACCTTGCCTTCCTCTCAACTTCTTGATTTGCATGCAAGAAATCTGTGTCAGAGAGAATGCAATCTGCAAGCCAATAAAATCCTGTCTCGTGGGAGGAAGGAGTCAAAGTGGTACACGGAGCTCAGATGAAGAATACGAAGTACATACAAGAGCACGGTCCTGCATCACAGGAAAGGCCACGGTCCAAGTGCAGCGTGCCAGGTAGGGAACAGGGATTGCAAGAAGCAGCACAAGGGCTCCAGCTGTGGTTCCATCAGGCATCAGCTTTATTGACAAAACCAGATTATGAAGTCTCCTGTTCCCTAGCAGTTGCCTGCCCACCCCTGTGGCTCAGGTCTTCGCCCCTCTGATTTAGAAGACTGTAAACCAAGCCTGGGAGGCAGTTCTGTTTACTAACTCCCCCCTCCCAAAAGAGGGTGTTTTTAATCCTGCTCGAGCGATGGGGTTCAGCGTGCAGTCTTACCAACAGCTGCATCAGCACAATGAGGGCGAGAAGCAGCGTTACGGGAACAAAAAACAACGCAGCTGCGGGGTAGAAACTTCCTCCGTGGGTTTCACAGGCACCCTGCTCAACCCTCCCTGGCAGAGGAGCCGGGGGCAGGTTGGCCAGGCTGCTGCCTGCCCGCAGCACCACCACCCCAGGCTGGGGGTCTGGGCTCAGCAGAGGTCGACCCGGGTGCTGCTGGAGCACCCGGCGATGCTCGTCTGACCCAGTTCAGATTCAGGCTTGTGGTCACATTTCTGTCAAACTGGTCCACACACCCAGCCCAGGTTCAGCCCGCCGCGGGCGAGCAGGCAGCACGCGGTTCAGCGTTCAGGGCTGCTGGCACAGAGTCAGCCTGCTGCTGTGTGTTGAGAAAATCTGAGCTGGGGTGTGGGTGTACCCATGGGCAACCCGAGGCCCGTGGCCACAGCACTTCTGATTTAGTGCTGACAGTCTTAAAACCCAATTTGTTGAGCCAGAGTCTGATCTGATTGCAGCTCCTGACCCACGGTGGCATTTTTTAAGGCATATGGAGATAAATAATGATTTTCCTGAAAGGGCTACAGCCTAAACTCTGGCAGCTTGGCAGCTGGTCCGGCTGGGGCTGCTGGCAGGGGCTGGGGCTGATATCATAGAATCATAGAATTGTCTGGGTTGGAAGGGACCTTTCAGATCAGTAATGTTGTCAGCCCTCCCAGCTCTAAGCAGGGCAGCGATTAGAGAGTTAAAGCAGCCAGCACTGGTTTCTCTCTCCAGATTTGATCTCAGACACCCAGGACAGGCGGTCACACCTCTCTCAACTAACTCTCCGCTGCCTGTCTTCCTCTGTGCTCACTTGCATAAAACCCAGAGTTAAAAATCTGCCAGTTCAGAATCGTAACAGGCAGTGGCATATCAAGCCTAGTTGCACTTTCTATCTCTCTCACCAAAGTGTAATCTGATGGTATCTGATATGGCTAAGAGCTAGAATGTTGATTTACTATGGCTCAGTTAACATACAGCAGCTCAGGCTGCAGGTTCACAACACTTTGCTTTGGGGCATGCCCTTTTCACCACTCCTATTCCCAGCTGTGGCCAGTGACCCTTCAAGCTGGGCCAGCCCAACCGTTGGTGGGATCTCCTTGTCAGCCAGAAACCTGAATCAGCTCTTAAATCCATGCTGGTACCCCAAATGCCCATGTGGCTGTGCCCCCATCTGCAGTAGGGGGCAGAACCCATGGGAGAGGGGTGAGGGAACTCCATAAACCCATACGACTGCTAAAGCACACCTAACTGAGGCTGCAGCCTTGCAAACTCCAGGAGCTGGATTGTGTACCCATTGTCTGAGCACAGGCTTTGCCACAGTTGCCTTTAAATTTGCTCCCCCTTACCTGTCCTCTCCTTCCAAATAAACACGAGCCTGCCAGAGACCTCTTATTTCTCTGTAAAGATGTGGACTCTGTAAAGTGTTACTCAGCTGAAGTTTGCCTCAGCCTATTCATTCAGGTAGTGACAGGCTTCTCTCTATGAATAAAGACAAAATACAAAGTCTATCTTAATAAATATCAATAGTTTTCAACTAATACAATGAAGGAAACCCCAAAACTTGGCTATGAAAAGTGCATTCAGCCACATAATACATCCCGTAAAACTGCAGGAGCTCCAGTAATCCTTGGTGTAATATCATTATAAAAAAAAAGAAAAAGATTCTGTAAAACTATTAGGTATTGCTGACCTGACATCAAGGCAGTCTGCTTTAAGCATACAGGCAGGGTCATTTGAGCTGAAGAAAAGTTTCACAATTACATCAGCTTTGTAGGCTGAACTGCTACTACCATTCACAGGAAAATAAACAAGTGACTAAACAAAAAAAATTTATGACAAGGTTCCCCCACATCATATTTCTCAATAGTAATGAGAACAGCTCTCCCCGGTTATGACTCATGTGAAGTCAGCGGAGATTCACCGGGGCCGAAACATCTCCTGTAAGTTTAGCCCCCACGTTTCTCCGCAGAGCCCCTCCCCAACACCTCCATCCCTCATGGGCTCAGCAGCCCCGGGGGCTGTGCCCCCCAGCTACACCCTTCCCATTTTTTATTTTTCAGCATGGGGAAGTGTAGGCATCCTAACTATTGACTCATGTGGTCTTGCACCAGCACTGGTCCTTCCTAGCACCCAGGCTCCAACTCAGTTCCCACCTTCCCAGGAGTGCTCTGGATCCACATCCCACCACCCCGTGAGCTACACTGTACATGTGTCCCACCACACAGGGACAGCCAGGGTGGCTGCACATGGAGACAGGCCCTAACGTCATCCCACAACGGCCAGTAACCATGGATGGCCCCATCAGCCTCTTGGCACTCCACACCTGGGGAGCTGCTGGGTGCTGGTTTATCTGGCAGTGGTCCACGGCCAGCTGGGCTTCCTGCAGCCAGCACTGGAGTGCTCTGGAGTATACAACCAGCTTTTGATGGCCTCAACACTTTAAACTTCCACTGGAGGAAAAAGCAGAGCAGATGGTGCCTGGGCTGGGAGCAACTCACCTTTGACGTCTTCAGAAAGCCCAGCCTGGCCAAAGGCCGTGAGCTGTGCTAAATAACCTGGGCACGTATGTACCTGCCCTTTCCTGCTATTATTCTGGGTCTTCTTGCACCAGCCATATCAGGAGGGTTCTGCCACCAGTGCTGACACTCTGGAACTGAATATTAAAAAAAATGATTACATTCCATCTCAGCGGACAAGTGCAGAAATAGTCTTAGATTGAGCTTGGGTATCTTACCTGGCTTGGCTACCAAAATAATTTGTCCTTCTTATCACTGGAATAGGGACAGATCTTACAAAACACTCCACTTGTGGCTAAATATATTTTTCAGAAGTGGTAAAAATGATGGCATTTGGAATACAGCTTTTTTTTTTTTTTTTAAACTCAATCATGTAATTTACTTACAAGAAAAAAAGTACAGGTTTTATTTTCCTACCTTCTCCTTAACCCCTACAGGCTGTGATATCGTATGTGTAAATTCAAATTAACACTTCTCCCATCTGGATTTCCGTATATTTAAAGAGGCTTGGAATAACATTCTTCTTTTTAGAATAAACGCTTTTGAGAAACTACCATGTTTGAAGAGTGATGGCTTGGGTGGCTGACCATGCTAGTACCTGACTAGGAAAACAGCCAGCTCTGAAATTACTTTGTCAACTTTTTTTCACATTTAGATTTTATAACCTGAGAAGAGATTGGTAGCTTTGTAGGCAGGGCATGTTAACCAAGAAATATTTTTCTAACTTTTAAAGTCCTTATTTTTTATATAGGCATGACCACCCAACTCTACCTTTGCACTGTTTTTGGCTAGTCCCCTGTGCAGCCCAGCACGGCTGCCTGCCAGCTGCTTTATGTCCCATCTCTGGGGCACCCTGCCTCGTGGGGAAGCATGGTGGCTGCTCTGGTCACTTCTTACCCAAAGCTCTGTCAGGCAGGAGGGCAGAGATGGGTACCAAGGCACGGCTGCCTCAGGGATGACGGGAAAAACAAAACTCCAGGAAGGAACCCCCCAGGATACCCACTGTACCCATAGCTGGGACAGGGGAGAGCATCACCCAGGGCCTGAGCTGCACCACTGTGCCAACGTCTGTCTTGTGAGAGCTGGCACCTCCACCTGCCCCCTTCATGCTGGCGGACGGGGCTGAGCCTGTGTGAAAGTGCATGATCTGCCCATGGACCCTCCAGCCAGCCACAGAGAGCGATGGCTGCGAAGTCCTCAAAAGCAAAAAAGCATCAGCAGGCAGCGCCAACCCGTTTCTCTCTGCACTGCTTTTGTTTGTGGCTTCCCTGCTCGTCCTTTCCCCACAGCGGGGATGGGGTCAGAGAGGAAACCCTGCTCCACCATTCCCAAGCAGATGCTCTGCCAGGGACGCACCAACAAACAGGAACAGCTGCTCTTCAGCCTCCTCCTTACCCTCACAAGAGCATTGGGGAGGCTCCTTCGCATAGGCAAAAGGGGATGAAGTGTCCCCCAGGCCCTGGCTCTCCCAGCCCCATCCCTCTCCCCCCAGGTGCCAGCACAAGGGGCAGGAAGCAGCAGTCACTCAGCAAATCTGCCTGGGCTGGCTTTGGCTGGCTGTAGAAAGGAAAGCGTCAGAAGTCAATTGGCACAGCTTGAAAGCAAATCCCACCCACCCCCCTACCCGCCCCAGCAGCCCTCCAGACTCAAACGCCTGTTCCCAAACCCAGCGAGCCCCACAGCATGACACTGAGATTGCTTCTCCTCAGCTTCAGCCACTGGTGACCCCGCAGTCGACCTCCAGGCTGCCCGCTCAAGGCCAAGGAGAAAGCTGGGCTTCCCGGGACCATCCCAAAACATGGACCCAGGCAGCTGGAGGAAACACCGCTGCTTGTGCCGGGGGGTCAGCGTGGGGTGTGCTGCAGTTCCAGCAGGAGGGTAGGGGGAACGTGACGGGCTGGGTTTGCTGACACGATCGCAGCCTTTTTAAAACAAGCTTATCCTGCAAAAGCCCAGACATCTCAGATGATGCTGCTCAGCACGCTGCCGGCTGGTGCTGAGGATCCTAACAAGTGCAGATCAGAGCAGCCTCACTGGAAGCCACGCACACACCGGAGAGCAGCCAGAAACCCGGGGCATGATGCTACACCCCTCGGCCCCCGAGGAGAAGCTGTGGGTGATGGGGCAGGTGGTGGGATGAACCCGCAGGCTTCCAAGGACTTTCCCTTTCTCCATCCCCTCCTGCAGCAGCCCTGCACACTTCAACGCTGCAATGTTGCTCCTTGCTCTCAGCTAAAGCTTTTCCCTGACCAGAACTGGTGCCAGGTCCTCCCTGACCTGAGCCAGTGCCATCACGCCAGTGGGAATCCAGTCTCACCTTCGCAATGCAGAATAAATCAGATGCTGCGACGGATGGCAGCCGTTTCTCTCGCTCCCAATGCATCTGGAAAGGCTCCTTCAGCTGTCCCTCACTGGCTGGGCTGTCACTCACTGGCGTCATGCAGCCCACACTCCACATATGCCCAGGGACAGCCACACACACGTGCAGGAGGACAGCACAGTGTCACCGTCAGCAGAGCAAATGCTCCAGCAGCTCTTGCCCCACGCTGGGTCTCAGGCACAGCTGCACACCTGCAGCATGCAGACCACAAGGTCTTGACTAATTGTGTACAATTAGAAACCAGTAATATGGATACCACACACAGCGGGAGAAGACAGCTTTTTCATATTGGTGTGGCTATCTGCAGAACATACAGGTTCCAGAGTGTTTCTATACATTATGCAAGTATCCTTTTTTTCCCCAAAATGAAGTCCCCAAAGAAGCTGAAGCTGACCAGCTTCTATCTGAAGTGGAAATCCCCATTCCTCCCGTCCTCTGTTCCTCCTTTTCCCCACTTTTGGCTCACAGACCTCCTTCCTATCTCAAACTGTTGGTTGGTCTCAGTGTCCACTTGGCCCCTTTACTTTAATTCACTCAGCTGATGGAGGATCATCCATGTGATTTTCCTGTGGCCATTCACACGAAAATCTTGATGTTCTCTCAACTAATATTACACTGAGTTGAATCACAGCAGACTGGGCATCTGGAGAAGAGCAAGGATGAGGGGAAATGAACAGGACTTCCTGCTGATGGCAGAGATCAGTTCAGTCGCATCAGCTCAATTGTTCTAGTAACAGATATTTTAGAGAAGCAGCTTTCTTGGTGTTTTTAATATATTTTTTTTCCTACATTAGAAGATCAGCTTACCTGACTCTTTGTCACTCTACCTTCTGATTTGATGCTTTCCTTCAGAAAACTCTCTTGCTCAACCAAAAATGCTGGAGTTGATGCAGGAGTGACTGAAGAAATCCTATGGCTTGTGTTGCAGAGAAGCCAGGTTAGAGGCATTAGATGGTTATTACCAGTTTAGCCAACCAAGGGCACCAGGCATGGGCATAACTCTCCTGTACATACCAAATACTTTGCTAAAGGCACACCTTGGTGTCCTGCTCACACCCTGCTGCACACTTGTACTGCCAGAAGAGCTGCTCACGGTTTTTCTTGGATTCAGATAAGTCTTTCTCTAATTAATCAAGCATATCATACACCTCTTGAAGGATGTGTTATTATCGGCACTCCAGCCCCATCGGCAGTGTATCCAGCAGGCTCCTGTCTCTGATTCAGTCTGCCATTTTTGTCAAGGGGAGCTGAGACCCCAAATGTTGAGCTCTGAAATGACTGCTTATCTCGTGTAGTTACTGTGCTTTGTACTTGGGTGAGCCTGAATCCCTGGCATTAGAAACATTCAGAGGCACCTTTAAAAAAATCAAAATAATCAAGCCCATCAACAATTTATCTGTATGTTTGTTAATACAATGGAACTTGAGCCAAAATAGGGTATAGTGAAAAGACCATGTGTCTTCAAAAGAATTTCCTTTGGACCACACACATAAATGTCAGTTTAGCAGACTATTTGATTAAAGGAGTTGAGATTCTGCACTTAATTTATTCCTGGCCTACTGCATGTTTCATCACATGCAAATGTGCAATTGTTTTTTTTCTGGGGACAAAGGGAAATATTTTTGCTCTGTTTTTCTATGCCCTCTCTCCTTAAGCAAGTTGAAGAATCATTTTGACTTTGCTGGGGCTTTGAATCAGGTTACACGAACATGCTGTGATTTTATTGGGCAAACTGGGTGTTACAATAATTTAAAACACCTAACAAAATTGCTTCTTTTTGTCTTGGTGTCATCAAGCATTGTTTGTATGGTTCATTATGGCATATATAATGCTCAGGCCTGACCTGATGACATTGTGGCTGTAGGTACAGCATTATTTGACTCTGGCTCTTGCTCCAGCCCTGGGGAAGGTGACTGCAGTGCATTCAGGAGTGGGGAACCCATGGCAGAGCTAGCTGAAAAACAAGCAGAGAGGTGGGAAGGATCAAGTTCATGGCATCAGCAAATACTCTACAAATCATCAAGAGACTAACTGGATGGCCACAAAGAGATTTTTGTCAAGGGTTTTATACAGCTAAAATCAATTCATTCACTTCATCTGTTTTGAACATACTGGGGATGCAGCTAAAGATGTCACAAATGGTTAGAGTTGCCTGGAAACCTTCAAGGTGTCAATTGACCATATTTTTAGGCGCAGGAATGTTACATGGACACACCACAATTTCACCAGTGATTTCTTTAAAAAACAAATGGAGTCAGAAATCTACAAGGGAATAAAAATATCAGGAGAGTGAAGCTGAGTTGAAGCAGGGTAACTCAAAATCAATATTTTGCTTTTAAACTCTTAAGGGGAGGCCCAGGAGGGCTGCACTCATTTTGTCCTCCTTCCTTATTGTCCTCGGAGGATTGGCTGAGAAGTGACAAGGCTGCTCCGTACTTACTGCAGGACATTCCTCACTAACAAGCCACTTGTTAGAGTAGTCAGCTGCTGCTTCCCTGCCCAGCGCCCAGCCTTCACTGAACGGCAACAGACAATGGTCAAGCCAAACTTGAAACCAGAGGGGGAAAAAGGGCTCCTGTCCTTTTGCCATCCACAGACGTTGACTGTCCCTCCACCCACAAGCTCAGCCCTGTACATGAAAATGGGTCATTGAATCTCCAGCATCACCCACACAATCCCTGGGGTTTGCGTTCAGGGAGTAAATTCAGTCTGAGGTCACTCCAGAGACTGGGCCAGGGTTGAGAGGAAGAGGTGGCCACACAACTACATCCTGCCCCTTTTACTTGTGGCTACTTGTCTATGGCTTTGCCCAATACAACTAGTGAAACAAGGAGGCAAAAAACTTTCAGGTGTTTTTGTAAGCAGAGGTGGCTGAAAGGCCAAGAAACTTCTGGGGTGGTATTTTCTGTAGTTCTTACAGCTTAAAAAAAATATATGACCAGGGAAGGGTATGAGGTCCTTAGGTCCTTGGCTCCCAAAATGACTCCCTGGAGCCATACGCACCCAGCCTGCAAAGCACAGCCACCCTGTGGGTGGGTTTCACCAGGATGAGGGGTACAGACAGTTCACAGTGGTGTGAGCGGACTTTGTTCAAGCCATAGATGCTGAATTGAAAAATTCAGAATCCATTCACTCACACAGTCATGTTTGCTGGGCTCAGGTGGCCAGGACACAGGATGGAGGTGTGAACTCCCCATCCCTGCACAAGGGTGAATGAAACAGGAACAGATGCTTTTTTTTTCCCTCCTTAAACAAGGAGTACTTCAGAGACCAGTGGCTAGCCAGCTGAAACTATGGATGGCCCATTAAAGGCTCCAGCTCATTAATATCAGCCTGTGCACTCCCCTCACCTCTGTACAACACAGAAAGAAGCCTGTGGTACTGCAAGCCCTGACCCTGGCATCATGAGGAGGATGTGTCATGGCAGAGCCTCTTCCCAGACCCGCGAGGCAGCACACACACCATAAGCAGCACTACTGAGGAGAACAAGGGGACAGTGGGACATAAATCATAGAATCATAGAATATCATAGAATCACAGAAATCTGCAAAGCGATCCAGCACCAAGCTTCAAAACCTATTTTATCCCAATTTGAAGGCGATGGAAGGGCTCTTGCTGAGCCAATAAACCAGGATCAGCAGAAGCTACGGGGTGAAAGAGTCATGATCCTTGTCCTGGTTCTGCTTGGTCCACAGGTCAGTAGCAGCTTTACCTTGGGTTCAAGATCACCTCTTGAAAAAACGTCTCCAGAAGCATCTGCTGCAGGAAGTACAAATGTTTGTACTTGAGACCAACACCAAAGCAGGGTGTGGAAGCTGGGCACCATCTTGGGGAAGCCAAGGCTTTCATCTCCTTCCCCAGGAGGGCAAGGAGAGTTACAGGTATAGCCACAGGATTTAGTTCCCACAGACTTTCAGGCACCGTGTGAGCTTCTTGGTGCAGCTGAAGCACAGAGCTACGCCGTCTTCGTCCATCCAAACCCTCCCCGGCCGTGTGTAGTTGAGTTGCCCCGCTGACAAGCAAGGCTGAGTTGCCTTCAGCGAGGGACAGGAGGTCTTCAGCCAGCACAGGCTGCAGCACAAGGCCAGCAGTCATTTCTCACTCATGTGCTTTGGGGAAGGAAAGGTGCTGTGGGAGCTGGCTCCTGTTTGCAACAAAGAAAATTCAAATCAGAGCGAGGATTTACACTTTTTTGAAACAAGTCCTTCCCCAGTCATGCTGCCCACTGGAGATTTTAAAGACACTGGCCATGGCAGTCCTTTCTGGCCAGTACTGCCAGCTTCAGAGTCTGCAAGAGGACCTTGTTGCTGCTCAGCAGAAAACTTGCACCAAAACTCTGCTCAGAGCAGCACAAAGGAGCTTTCAGTCTTGTCCTGCTCTTTGTTATTTTTCTTGTATGTTTCTACTTGTTTTCTAAATGTTGCTCCTTCCTCTGGTTGCACAGAGTTGTAATATGCGAAATCACCGCTGAGCCCGTAAAGCACTACGTAAGGATTCATCTTGGTTTATTCCAGTTTCGTGCCTCTGCCAGTGACAACAAAATGGACAATGTGTTGGACTTCAGATATCCTAGAGAGGACAGATGTATGCGTCAGTGCCACCTCATTAAGTCGTTTGTTTAAACCCTCCAAACAATCCACTTTCATGCAGATGGAAATCCCAGCCTCTCTCTTTTCAGTTAGATGTGGATTCTCCCCCGGCAGATACGTGTTGATCTGCTCAGCTAAAAACTTCAAACCCCTAAAATTCTGGTCTTTGACCCTACCCTAAACTAATTTGAACTATTCTCAGCTGATCTGAAGTTGAAGGAGAAGTCTTTTAACTGGAAATACCTTATCTTTAGACAAGTAATCATTGTTAATTAAACCAGTAAAGAGACATTAGCCTCTGCTTACTTAAGTTTTAGCCTGTGGATTAACAGGCAATCCATGATGTCCCTTTAAATGAGGATGTTCTTATGGATTGGACAATCCCAGCACCAATATCCTTTTCCTGTGAGATCTGAAAAATAAACCTTGCAGCCTGGACTAGGAGCACACTCTCCTGCATAAAGCACACATTTCTGAAGCTTGCTTTCTCTCTTTAAAAAAGACGTACAACTCCTCCAGTTCCAAAAACTATTTTAGTAGCAACAGAAAAAAATCTGTAACCAGTTGCTAATACAAAAGCTACCACGTGGAAATAGAAAGGAGTGTGTGTGTGTTTGTACATGAGCCTTCCCACACTGGCACTCCTGAAATTCAAGAGTAACGATGTGGAGGTGCTGGAGTTGTAATAGCAAGAGTTTTATAGAAAACAGGAAAAAAGCAAGCACGAGTTTTGACAGTGCAATGAAAAAAAAAAAAAAAGTAAAATATTTCACATTGTCTAAAGAACTCAGCTTCCTCACTGTTCACTTGCAGAAAGACAATGCTAGCTGTGATAATTGCAAAAATGGTGATAATGCACCGTGACAAAGTGCTGGGGAGATGGGAAATGGCCTGGAACAGCCCAGGTAAAATACACTCAGATGGGGCTGACAAGCACACTCATGCGATGCAGGGAGCCTTTGAAGAGCTCCTTGCTTGCAATGTGGCATGTACACCACTGACAAAGAGAGGATCGATGGACTTTTGGACTGATCCAGCAATGTGGATGCACATATATCTGTATTAAAAAAAAAAATAAAAATTACCTGTGCTTTGAATCCCCTAAATCACAGTCTGTGTTAGCCTTCGACTTGGACCAGAGTGAAACACCACCAGTGAGGTGATGAAGTGAAGACCAGACTTACTGGTCTGTCTGTCTTTCTTTGTGTACCACCTTGTGTAGCATCATTTGCACCAGGTGAAAGTTGCAAAATGCCAGCACTTGACACTTGATATTTGCTATCAAAAATGTCTATTGCATAGTGCTAGTCAGTTGTGAATTGACTCTAAAGAAAGTTTTCCCAGTGACTAGAAATTGGAGAAAGTCCCATACAACTCACCAAATTCTGCTAGTGAAATATCATATACTGAATCACATTTCTCTTTTTGCAAATTGATTAATGTGGTCCTTTGCCACTCTCTCTTCTTTGGAAGCTTATTCCTTCTGCAGATTCCCCTTAAAAAACAAAACAAAACAAACAGAAAAAAAAAAATCACCCAACATTTTCTGTGTTAAAAGCTGCCCTTCCCCTGTCAAATGGTTAATTTTCAAATTTTGTGAAACATGGAAAAATATTCTGCCTGCACAGAGAATTTTTTCATCCTCAACCACCTTTCTTTGTAATGAAGAAACATCAGTGTATCATAGGCCAAGGAAAGCTGAAAAGTTGCTACTTGATGGAAGCTAGCAAACTTGTTGGAGCTTTTCCCATCAAGTGGTGATGGGTATGCTCTTTCCCAAACAGTACTGGTCTTTTCCTCTCTCTTACATGCACACACGATTCTTGTGACTAAATCAAGTCAGCAGAGGTACAGTACATCTTCTATGCCATAATTTAAATTTAAAAAGTGCTTCTGAAATTTCACATACAGGAAAAAAAACCTGAATGTGATCCCCAGCTATGATGTATTCTTCAAGAATAGTCTGACTGTCATTTGAGTTACTGAGAAGAGGCGAAAATGAAGAGCAGATATAAACAGATCAAAGAAAATGCTTCCTCTGCCATTAAACTCCCTCTTTGTTTCTGCTAAAGTTGCTACTGGCTTTGAATGTCCCATCTTAGATTTACTAAAATAAAACTACCAAAGAGCTTTTTTCCCCCCATTGACTACTTTGGCTATGAGGGGTGTGCGTGCTTAGGGGATGGCAGGGGAGGGAAACGTAAGGGAAGGGGGAATCAAAGCTTTAAAGTACATACCAACAGCTGCACTTGAGACTTTGACCTGTCACATTGCACAGCCCCAGTCAGACGAGATGTGACAAGGAGATCACACAGCACCCTGGCAGTGGGCACCTGCACCCAGGACCTGCCTCTCGCTCCACCTGGGGGCCACCACAGCAGCAGGATGAGAGCTGGGGCACAATCTCAGCCCCCTAAATTCATCAAATTCACACAGAAATGAGAGGCGCGTTGGCATTTAAATGGAATCTGAAGTACATTTATTGGTTTTACATGTCTGGCTCAGGGAAGGCAGTAGCTGGGAAGACTCCAGACAGAAAATACAGACTCTGGTGCTTTGCAGTCCCAAAGCCTCGTTTGGCAAGTGGCGTTCGTAAGCCTCCTGGCAGCTCCGATTATGATATCCTCACTCGTGACAAGCAATACCTTACTCCAGGGGAAATCTCTTTGATTTTTAATTTAGCCTGAAGTTATCACATAGGTGTAAGACACCAAAACTCAAAAGTTCCTGGAGAGTTAGAGGGTACTGGCATTTGCATTTGAATCTCAGCTGCTGGCTCCAAGTGTGAGGGAGGACAGAGGGGGTACAGTTCCCCTCTCCTTCCTACATATATTATTTTAGCACGAAAAAGACTTGTGGATGAAGAACAAATGATGGGGTAGGTCCCACTGTTTTTAAAGGCTGTCATATTAAAAACTAGCTTAAAAAATAAGCTTATTTAATTCATGTATTTACTTCTTCAGCTGAGTGGCTTTAAAGAAGCATAGTTACAATTTGTCACAAGTCACAGAAGAGACCTCAAGTAGTTTCTCTATCAGCCAAAGCTCCTGCAGAGCCATTGGTTTTTACCATTTTAGCACGTACAACCCTGATGTTAAAGATCGGAAATGGGGACACATAAAATGCCTCACCACAACCAGTAGCAAAGTAAGAAATAACATCTAGAAGTCTGTCCTGACTCTGCTCCCTCTTCTACCAGGCTTCTTCCTTGGATGTCGAGAGAAGTTTTTCCTTATTAAGCTTAGCACAAAATCTCAATTTTCTGTTTTAGTTTCACTATGTGCTTTTGCTCTTCCTTCCAGTATGTCCTTCGTTCACACCCTCTGTACCCGCATGAACATGTGTTGTTCGTCCCCCCCATAAAACCTTCTGCTGTCTAAAGGCCCTTCGTGTGACCCAGCTGCAGCATGGCTCTACATGGACAGGGTGGGCATCTCTCTGGCTGTCACTGCTGGTTTGTCCCCCAGAATCACTCTGGCTCTGCAGAGTGTTCTAGACTGAATGCCAAGTGGAGAACAAGGAAATTACTGCAAATATTGGAGACTAGCATGATTGAACAACTGTTTAAGAGAGTGTGTTTGAATCTGGTGGCCAAATGGCCACCAAAGAAAGAGAGAGGATGAATGAACCCTGACCACTCTACATCACAGGCTGCTAATAGTTACAGATGAGAGAGGGATTGATATTCCAGTTTTTCAGAGGGTAATAACGATTCACCTGTTTGAAAAGAGATAAGCAGGCTGGACCTTCAACTCTCCCATCTGGGAGCATTGCTGTTTAAAGTGAAATGTTTATTGACCTTAATGAGGTTAATGCAAAAGGCTATTGCATACCAATTTCTGAGCCTCCAAAAGAAACATAGTGATGTCTGAAAGCCTAGAATGACATCCATCAGCAGGGCTCTGGTTTTGAAGTATCATTATTTAGAAAAATGACATATCAGATCCTCTTTTTTTTCCTAATGCAAGAGCAAGTTTCAAAGTAATTAAGAAGCAAATAACTTAAAAGCACCAAGAAGACTATTTTTTTTAAGCGTTAAAATGTTGTTCTAGGCTTCTCTGCTACAACCTACCACCGACATTAAAAAAATAATTAGACACTTACATGGTGGCAGGCAGTGTAAGTGCTTTCCTAGACAGCAAGACATACCAGGATAGAAACACTTCGACATCAGAGCATAAACAAATCTGTGAATGATCAGCCAAGAAAACAGCCAAGAAAACAAATCTGGTTGATTGTTTGACAGTTTCTTAACCCTCCACTGCAAAGTTTATGGCCATTGTCTCCTGCGGCTGGAGCAAGGTGATATAACAGCAATAATAAAGATAACAGACAGAAGACCCATTGCACCATGTTGGATTGTGCACTTGGTCTTGCAAATCAATTTATGTGTTCCCTTTCCTGTCTGCAAGTGATATCTGGAAGGTGAAGAGACAGAGTTACACATATCTAAAATAAATTGAATTAATTTGGAAAATAGGCTCACTTCCATTTTTTGATCCAGTGCTTGCATAAGAAAAAAATAGCTTCAGGTCTCAATACAAATCTCAGTGGTTTACATTTGTCTATGCAAAAATGCAAATGGCTTTGATTCAGTTAAGCAGGTGCTTTAGACCTGCACTTAAGTCCCTTTTATCAGAACTAAACACCACTTATAGTACTTTGCTGAATCAGGGGCTGGATTCAGTGTTCCCATGGATAGGCAGCCATATGCCATGTGTGTGGCTGTACACAATGCTTAATTTCCCGGGGGGAAATAAATCTTGCAGAAATTTCTCTTCATCAGGCCTTTTATTAGACACTGCAAGATCTGAGTCCTGGGAGAGTCTGATTTCCTTGGCTGCAATGGCATGTGCACTCCTAGAAAATACAGAAGCTGGCTGGACACACCAGTAGCAGAACTGGTACCAATTCCAACAGCCAGCTAGACTCTTGCTTGCATTTTTATTAACAAATGATCAGGAAAAAAAAAAAAAAAAGAAACTAAAAGAAAACTAAAAAAAACCATAATTGCTCATGGAACAACCTTGCTATCCCACAAACCTGCTTTTCCTGGCTGCCCACTGCCCACCAGCCCCTTCCCTTTCCAGTCACAGTCTTCTCCACATATTGGAATGCTGCATGAGAAGCTATGGTTCTACATTTCCTCCTTTGACAGATTTGCCCCTCTCCCTCTTTGTCTCACCTCTTCCAGTTTTAATCCACCAGATATGCTCTTAATGGTTTGGCACCTGATGGAAATCAAGGGCAAATTAACGTGTTCCTTCTAATTGACATACCAACATTTTCTAAATTACTTCTCTTACTCTCCACCCCAGGAACACTACGATCCTGCTCAACCATTACTATTCCTATTTTACACAAGGAACAGCCAAACCTACTCTCAAAAGGACATTGTCTATGATCTGCTTTCCTTGAAATGCCACACACTCCAGGGGGGCTCACCCTTACCACTGGTGAACAGGCGGTTGCCACGGGTGTCTGATGATACACTGGATGGAAACTGCAGACTGCTGAGACCTAGGTGCCTCTTCCCTCTCAACATTGATTTTCACTTCTCTTTCATCTTCCATCATACGCTGGCAATAAGATTTTTCTAGCCAAAATTTTTCCTATCATATTCCTGTGTAGCAGCTTCCTTGGCCACGGTGACAGGTGTGCACCAGAGTCCTATGTTATCAGAGGCAAAAATAAAACCATCTTAATCCCTGATGGTTTATTTCTTACCCTAATGTTCAAAGACTGAGTTCTCTTCCTGTTTTTCCATTTGTCCTTGCCTTATCTTTCACTCCATGCAGCAGAGTCAATCAGGATTCCCCAGGGCAAGGAAGATGAAACAAACACGTCCCAGTAGCTGTTGCTGCTCTCTCAGAGACTCTCTTTCAGCTTGAGACAGAGTCCAGCATTTGAAGAATACTTCTTTCATTAGCAACGTCTACTTCAGCATCCCCTGTGCCACACCATCTCCCTGTTTGTGTATGGGCTTAAATATAACTAAGCAAAGAGAAGGTACAGATTACCCTTAAGAGTGATGAGCTCCCAGATGCCCCTCACGGCACAGCTGTACAAAGTGCTGCTCTCTCACAATCGAGAGTGCAGCTACAGGGCAGGAACAGGCAGCCAGAGGGGAAAAAGTGCCTCTTCAGCCCACTTTGCTGCTGAGGAAAAAAAATACACCTGTGGAATCATCCCTGACTGCTTCAATACTTTTTCAGACTGAGACACTTCTTCCATTGTCATTTGAGTTACCTTTTTAAACACAAAATAAGTAAGTCCTCTCCTCTAGAGTTCCTTTAGGAGCAAACCAGGTTTGCCACCACAAAATCTTTCAGTGCTTTTTAGCTGATACCTCTCCATCTGGGAAGAGAAAACATCTACAGAAGTAGTAGTTGTGATCAAACACAGACTGGACTGTAGATCTGAGCAGTCTCCTGTTTTACTATACATCTGGGCGTGAAGGAATTAAAGCCATATCTAGGACATGAAAGTAATCATACATTAATGTATCTTCAGAGGGTGAAATTTTTCTTGCATGCTCCAGGGTTAGTATAGTTGGAATCAAATAATTGATCAAATTTAAACCTAACCTTGAAAACTGCAAGTGTCCCTGGTTGTTCCCATGCTCCACGGGGCTGTGATTTCACAATACAAAATGTTCGGCAGCAAAACAGATTTGTGGTACTGCTGGGGTCCCATCCGTGCTCTGCCCTCTTCTGCCCTCCAACCGCAGCTGCTTACCTCTGTCCCTGCACTGGGAAGAAATAATCAGGCTGGGTATAACCCAGGAATAACTTAAAGTAGGGATGATAACAAATACTGTATGGTAAAACCATCAGCCAAGAACACATCTGCTGTTTACTTAGTGGAAATGAGAAAGAAAATTACAAGCATAAACCAGACTTATTCGCTTTATCACTGGGGCCAAAAATACACACAAGCCAAGCTACTGAAGACACATCAAACCGTACTAATATGACCAACATCTTCATGCCTAGATACTGCTTAATGCCACAAATGATTTCTGAAGGAAGAAAGAAGCACGACGCACACACAGGTAGTATCAACACACAAAATCGATGGCCCACTCGTTGCAAAGAAGGTCAATATATCAGACCAAGTATCTTTCTTGGGCCACATCTCAATTGTTTCTAATCTAAGTCACTGTAAAAGGTAAGACTTGCTTCATCTCTACCAAAACAGTTTCCTTCAAAACTGCAGAAAAAAAACTTTGTGAAAGAGTAACACAAATTAAATTGTGTACACTGCAGGAATTTATCATTCTGTATCACCAAGGGAGAAGAATAAGACAGACAAGTCATCTATGTCTAACATGCTATAGCGAGAGAATTGTCATCATCTTTGGGTTCTTTTATAAATAAAAGAAATATAAAAAGACAAGTAATTTTCTCACCTAATTTTCCTGTAGAACTGATAATTAAGTGTTGTTGGCTGCATCACCAGCACACATTTGTGATAGTTGATATAGTGTCTCTGCATATTTAGAAGTTAAAAATCTCCTCTTTTGCTAAGTAAAAATACCTCTTTCATGGCCTTTTCTCACCTTCAAGTAATAAGCCAGCTTTTATTTTTTAAAACTTGCCATCATTGAGAAGTCTTATATTTATATTTTTTTAATCTTTCATGTATCTAGGACCTCACTGGAAAGCAATTACTGTGTATTGTAGAACAAAGCTGTAAGATACTACCACATGTATTTTTAAAGTCTACATTACAAAAACACTGGCTCTAGCACAGGGTCAAAGTTTGTAGGGACAAACCTCTGCTTGGGGTGGAAATCCTTACTTCAGTTGCTGGTTTTGCTTCACTGTGTGATGTTTTGCACATCCATTAATTTATCTTCTTGTTATGAAGTGATGAAAATGAAGCTAAGACAATACCAGACATGGAAAAAAAATCGTTACATACAAGGGAAGAATTTGTAGCTTTCCTCGCAAGTTTGTAAACCCTCTAAGTGCGGTTCATTCTTCACACAGCAGGTCAGCAATATCGTACTGCAGACCCAAAGCTTCATGGCTAAGAGCTATGCAAAAGGAAGATGAACAGACTCGATAAAAAAATGAGAAGATTTAATTTAAGACGCCTAAACTGGAGATAGAGAATCAGAGACTTTGACCAGGAGCCTTTGCACATCCTCGGGAGTTAAGTGCAGCAATGTGAACTCCTTCATTCTGGGCTCTTCCTCTCTCAGTGGCCACAGCTCTGGCTCCCGAGGACAATTCCCTTGCACTGTTACACTACGGTGTGTCTGGGACTTGCCTCCAGCCACACCAACTGACAGGCTTTAACAAAAAAAAAAACATTTCTATGCAAAACAAAGGCCCTGATGCCAATGCTGGGGCATCCAACATGTTGCTTGTAGGCAGACACCTTTCATTTCATTTCACTTATTTTGGTAAAAAAAAAAAAAGAAAAAAAAAACAACTGCTCCTAAGAGATGACATTAAAATAAAGTGTGTTTAAATTGAAACCAAGTACTTGTACAGTTTTCCCCAGTATGAAACTTGCTTTAAGTTAAACCATTGAAAGTTCCCTGAGTACATGAAGCTTTGAAGAGGGTGTACTTACTACCCGTGACACTGCAAATTTCGGCACCAGCCCACAGTGACTCCCACGTCATGTACACGGTAGCGCAGTGTTAGCAAAATCGCTGTCATTTACCACAGTCACCATACCTAACCAAAGTCTGCAGGCATATACGGAGCTATAGCTGATGTTTGCCTTGTGCTGTGCGGTGGCTTTTGCCACCCTGAGGTGGCAAGAGATGTTAGAGAAGGCCTTAAAGAAGACTGCCTTCAAAATTGTGGTGTGAAAATAGCCACAAAGGTATAAAAGTTACATCGGGTGTGCAAGTTTTCTTACTAAAGTAAATAATGAGTAAGATCAAAGTCCTAATTTAACTCTTCCAACAGAATGCGTGCTGCTTCTGCAAACTCTAGCGTCTGCATACTGCACTGAAAATCCTTGAGGACTCTGTAGCTCCTACAAGTCACTCTGGGGTGATTTAGGAGGTTTGCTGTTGTCTGCCTTTATATGGAGACATTAGGAGAGGTGAGAATTCTGTGCAAGCCTTTGTGACCACAATTTGCTACCTGGAAAATTAAATTACCATTGATCCTGTCATATGTTAATATTCCTGCCCATAGACAATGATACTGTGAGCACTGCAGTAATTATATGTATGTGGTTTTCATTTTGGCAATTATATATCTGGGATGGTGAATCAAAGCCCACAGCTGTCTGCAGGGATGGAAAGCCATCTTAACAGTAGCAACCAGTGTGGGCTGAGCATGGGAGCTCCTTCCCTGCATTTACCTGCCTTCTTGCCTATTTGTCACCAAACCTGAAGTGTTGGTGTGCGCAAAGTCCTGGTAGCAATCTGATATTCACCAACAAAGCACCAAAACCCAGTATTTTCAGGGCCAATGATGCCTTCTTACAAGTTTCAGACAACATTTTTAAAGGCATTTCTATTGAAAGGCTTATTTTCCCACGTAGAGATGGGCAGCCCCAGCTTTCTCCTTTCTGTGCCTTTCCTTTTTCCCCATCACCGTAGTGTAATAATCCACAAGGTACATGACATTTATCATGACGGTTCTCATCCATTCACCTGACAATTAGAAATGCCCAGTGGGTGGGCTGGAGGCCTGATATTTGTGTTTATATTTTTGAGTTTCAGCATTTCTGTAACCCTTCGCTACCATGGGTATAGCCAAAAGTCAGCACTCATCTTGCACCACAGACACATGCACATCACTGAAACACATGATCTTCTCAACAGATTGAATGGGTGCTGTTTCTTTGCCAACGGACAGCTAAGACCAGACCCTGCTTGCAGCAAAACCAGATCAAACTACTGCTTACGAAAACACATTCTGACTCCACTTCTAAACAAATAATAATAAACTAGCTTTTTCATACCTGGCATAATTTTATTGATCACAATATCATCCCATCGGTATTTGCTCACTACCACATATTTTGAGGCACATCGTATGGGTGCACCTTGCTCAAGTAAATCAGAACAACTAGAATTTAATTAAACAGAGCGATTTAAGGCAGAATTAAAATGAAATTACACAAATTATGATAGGTTTACACCCAGAGCTACTGCCAACAGATCCACCAGGATTATTACTCCTCAATGTATTTGCAGAATAAATAATTTAAAGAAAAGCAGATTCTGACTTGCTCAGAGATGTCTACAAATAATGAAACATCACTAATCATTCAGGAAACTTGCTATATTTTGGTGTATTTGATTTACGAATACCAGGCTTAGTTTTTTGCTCGCCAAGCTCTCCGTGGCCCCACCATCACCACTAGTTGCAAGGGAGGCAGTTTCACAGGCAGTGGCATTCCCCTGCAGAGGCTGTACCACCACGCTGCCCGGAGGCACAGCGTGTTGATTGAAGCATGGTCTGTATGTGTCATCTGTCAAGGATGATATGTCACCAAATCATCCTTGCATCTCTACGCAAGGTGTTGAGATAACACTATCAAATCATGGTCTCATGGCTGTTTTTCAGTATCTGATATAACAAATCACTATAAGCTCACTCAGTATTAATGTCATGTCATGAATATTTACTAATGCACATCAAAGCTGGAATCAATGCAAGGAAAGGATGTCAAGTATAAGTTAACAATGAAGTAGAGACACGGAGATGACTTCCCCCTTCCAGGACAAATTACAAGCAAGTTTACACTGCTTTGTGCAAAAGCAGAGTGCAACATTTGTGATACATTATTAAGAAAACAAAACTTCCCTTCCTTCTTTCTATTATGGAACAACTTAATTTTGACTGTATTGGTTTGCTACTTGCAACTGTTAGATAAATTATGTTGTGAGCAAAATGTGAGCTCTGGTTTGCCAGTGGACTGGTTACTTACAACTCACGCTGGCTAACCTGACATCATTCAGGTGGACAACATCATGTCTTTTTACTCCTCCTTTTCTCATGTTCTCAAGACTGGACCAGGCCCTTTGAGATGGTCCGTGACTGTGCCCAGTGCTAGTACAGCAGGCAGGGCAGTGTGGCACTGTTCCCTGCTCACATAAACTCCCACCCATTCCAATCTGGTTCCTCTCATGCCGTTGGTCCACCCCACAGAGACCCACAGTTCAGAAGAGAACAGCAAACGATGTCAATTTGAGGGCAGCATGCTGTTACTTTCAGTTTTAATGTTTTACCATTGCTGCTTTGAATAGCTTTGTAAGTTTGCCTCAACAGAGTGCTTTTCTTTGTCAAATGGCAATACCTATTTTAACAAAGGTGTTTGGGGCAGCAATTCCCCTGACCTTTAATCCCTGTTTCCTGGAGGGATGGAGGAGATGCCTGCTCTGCATTGGTCATTCCTGACCTGCTAGACATCACAACCTGCTGTGCTGGGTCTTCAGCCTGCTCCTCGCCAGGCAGCAGCACTGTGGGGTGCTTCATGGGGCCAAGGCGTAGAGAAGAAAAAGGACAGATGCAACCTTCTTCCTCCTTCACACAGTCTCTCTGCAGCTGGGAGGAACATGCTTTTGCCCCACCGTATGCTGGAGGTGACCCAAAGTGGCCGGGATCCCCTTGCCCAGCCACGTTTGGTGGCAGCTCTGCTGTACACCCTACCAGGCTGCACATGGGCGAGCTGCTGCCTCAGCCTCACGCATGCCTGGAGGAAGGTGAGCGTTAATGTCTCACCTCAGCCTCATCCCGGATATGTGTTTTTGCACGTGTGTATTTTCACAGCCTCGCAAGCAGACAAATAATACGGGTCTTTCGAGCAGCGATAGTCTCGCAAGTGGTAGACTTGGGCCATCAACACGGCAGCTCCAGTCTCACTGCCAGCCTGGGAAACCCCTGCCCCTTTGCACCACGACACCCAGCTGATCTCAGCAGGCACATCCCAATCTCCTCTTCAGTCCTGCCTGTTGCAGCAAGGCCAGGAAAACACGTATAAGCCGGACTGGTGGGAGTTATGGACATCTGAGGCACGCTGGCGGTTTTAGGTGTTACTGCCCCTGTCTTTCTGACCCAACCCCAGAAGTGTGCAGCAGGATGCTGGCTCACACCTTGCTGCCTCCCAGGTTACAGCCGCCGAGGACAGAGACAACCAGCTCGTAGCAAGGGGCTGGACTGTGAACTGTGGCTGCAATGCCGGTCTCAACTTAGCACTCCTGTGGCCAGGGAGCCATCCCAAGCAGCAGAGCTGGGTGGCAGCAGCCTGTGCGACCTCGCACGCAGCTGCAGGCAGCTTTCTGCACGCCTGTCTCTCAGCCCAGTGTCAGAGCTGGGTTTGAAGCGAGCTTCAGGCAGGCTTAAAGTGAGAGAGTGCAGCAAAGCCTGAAGGTCCTGTCTAGCTGTGCGACCGCACACAATTCTGAGCCATCCCCCGGCCTGCTCAGGCTTCTTCACCTACTGCTGAATAAGGCAGGGTTACCCCTGCCACAGCCCCACGCCTTGGTGTCCCCACCTGCAAGACAGAGCCCACAAGACTTCCCTTCCTTCGCAAGGCATCGCAAAACGTCTGGGCCCAAAGCTCTAGCTAAGAGCCAGAGTTATTTCTGTTCAGCTGATGATGCTGAAGGCAAAATGGCAACAGCCTGGGACTGGGAGGAAGGACAGAGGGACAGAAAACCTGTTCATGTGGACTTAGAAAGCAGCACTACAGATGAATGCATAAATTCATCAACAGGGTAGGTTTAGACTGAACATTAGGGAGAAATTTTTCACAGAAAGAGTGGTTGGGCATTGGAATAGGCTGCCCAGGGAGGTGGTTGAGTCACCATCCCTGGATGTGTTTAAGAGTCGTTTAGATGAGGTGTTGGGGGATATGGCGCAGGGGAGAACTTTGTAGAGTAGGGTAGATGGTTGGACTCGATGATCCCAAGGGTCTCTTCCAACCTAGACAATTCTATGATTCTATGAAATGAAAAAGATCTCAGTTTCGGAAAGGGCAGGTGCATTGAGGGCACCGTAAGGCAAAGCACAATAACCAAACTGCAACTGGCACTCTGGCAGCCAGGAATCCCCCACACACAGCAAAAGGTCACTTGCAAGAATCCAAGAAACACCTTTGGAGATGACACCCAGCCCCTCCGCTGGCAGCCAGCAAGCGAGTGACCCGGGAGGAGCAGAGGCCGGAGGGGCGCAGGCCCTGGGTGCCCCCGCCATGCAGCACAGGGAAGGCAGCGCCACAACCCCGGCCCGTTGGGAATCTCCGCGGTTAGAAATGGCTGCTTGTCCAAAGGATTACCCTTCCCACTTTAGCTGCTCCTCTCTGGTACACCCCCGTTTCTTTTTCCAGCACCTGAGCAAACCATGCAGAGAGAGCACTAGAGGCTGCGTGATGTTTTTATCTATTAATCTGTCCTTGCAGCACTCCTGGGTAAGTCAGAGAGAGCAGCTAACCTTTTGATTTCCAACACAACCAGCAGCTCGTAATCCAAGGCTGCCCGAATCAGAAGAGTACAAAACTTTAGCTTCAACCCCCCGCTTTAATTTCCTTCAGCAATTTATCACCTCTTTGCAGCTCACACATACAGAACAACCAGGAAAATTTCTTAACACCCCTTTGGCAAGCCACATGGAAGCAACTGCCACAGTATTTTTTTATTATTGTTTTCAGGGCCTACGGCAAAGCAGACGTAAAAAAAAAAAAAAGAGCACCCAAAATCAAACTAAACCAGGAAAAATAATATGAAGTGCCTATCTTCCACAGGCTACACACATGCAAAGTCTGTAAGAATCCACATGAAAGGGCAAAAGACATTTGATTTCAAACAGAAATACCATGAAAAACACATTGAGAACATTGCCATCTCCAAATATATATTTACACTACCTACATACACACACATCTGCATGCACATATACTATATATTTATACAAATTATTTTAAACACATTAGAGCAGGCTGTTGCTTGAAGTTTCACGCAGGAGCAGGAAAATCAGAAGTAAAATTAATTCCCTGCTCCACATCCACTGGCACTGCATATTAGTTTAATAATTTTCCTATTCTATTTATCTCCTTTTCCATTAAACAGTGTAGCCCAAGCTCAAGCAGCCTATGTAATTCCAGCACAGATGGGTTTGCCCTCGTTACATCCCATTCATACACAACAGATCCTTTAATGAAGCGAACACTCAGGGCTCAGGTCTTTGCTGCTCCATAGCCTACATTCTCATTTTACAGCAGTGTGAAGTGGTGGTAAAATGATGCCTTACTAATTGGTGGTATTTTACACCCACTAACCAAACTCTTGGAAGCGGCGTTAATGATTGCACAGAGTGTAAAGCCAGAAGAATCAGGTCTTAGGGGTTTATGGCCAGGAGAGGTGACAGCAAGTGCAGCTCACTGGACTTGCAGCGCTGCAGCCTCGCCACGCAGGTGCTTGTGCAGCTCGTTTAGTGCTCTACGTGACCTGCTTCTAGCCACGAAGACATGCAGCCTTCTCTGGACCAGGGCTGTAGCTATGCCTTCTCTAATTTGCAATTGCATTGACAGGTTTCATGGCCAGGTTTATATGTCAAAGACGATGGTTCTTATTCAAGAATCATCTTCCCTCCCCGTGTGCCCCCAGCACAAGGGCACACTAAATGCCACATTAAATGCCACATCCAGGCCAGCCTTGAGACCACCACACAACAGATACACAGCCCCCGTCCTGGGGATCATAACCCAGTCACCACTGAGATTTGTGCCTTTTGTCCCACACAAGCGTGACCAGGTTAAGTAATTCCCCAGCACTCACCCTCATTATCCTTAACTCTGTGCTTTGATGAGATGCATTTCCACAAAGCTACAGTGAAGAGTAACAATTTAATTTCCATCCCACACTTCTTCATTAGGTGAGCAGGCAGCCAGAGTGCTGAGCAGAAACACCCCACCATTTATGACTGGTTCCCATACCTGACTCCCTGTTCAGAGCTTCTTGTCCAGCTTTCAGACCATGAGCTCTCCAAGATGAGGAATGTCTTTCTGTTGGGAATCTGTCAGCCCTCTGGCATGGTGGAGTACCGGCCTGTGAGCAGGAGACAGACTCATCTTCTATATCTCTTATAGAGAGCATGTACAAAAAAAGAGTTCTGCCCAAACCCTTTCAACTAGTCTTCTCTGAAGTGTTTTGTTACACTACAGGGTGAACATTTCATGTTGGGCAGGTAACTGTTCCATTACCCCTTGCTCTTGAGACTCTTTTTTCATGCAACACATCTACTGCAGAGGAGAAAAGCATTTGCGTAGCTGCATTTTGGTCTCACAGCCTCTCAGTAGGAGGCAAAATCCCCTCTCTTCTATCTCTGTCCTTGATGGGCTTGCAAAGCCCACTGAGAAGAGGCTGACATGCAATCCGCTAAGTGCTAGTGTCACAGTTCCCTGCTGTGCCCTATCTCCTGCATGCGCGGGAGATGTTTGCCTGCTTATGGGCACTGGTGTGTTGGCACAGGGCTATCAATTTGCCCTTCCAGAAACAGGAAATATAACAGTCATTTTTCTTCCTGGGACCTCCTACCCACTGGAAGTCCTGCAACATTGTTAATGCAGGGTCCAAACACTGGCAAATTTGCCTACAGCAGAGTTTTCCTTTTATGCCCCCTGTGCTTCGTACTGGATATATACGAGCATGTGAGTTTCTATTGCTCACACCAGAGGCACGAGTGAGTGTGCATGTGTTCAGACGAGCGGTGCTTGCATAGTAAAACCTATGTAATCAATAACAGAATACGATATCAGTTATTGCATCTCTTTTGATTTGTCTTTTTCTTTTCCTATACTATGTACAGTGCATTTCTAGGAGTCCTTCCATTGGACACAGGATTTCCTTGGAGAAGGAGGAAGATTCATCTACTTGATGTTAGGCGTCTTACTGAGAATTCTAAGGTGCCTGCCTGAAGCCCTTTTCATAGCCATGGCAGAGAGGTGAAGTTTCACCCCATCACAAGAGGCATTATTTCTCTCCACAGACTGCAGAGACACTCTGAGGTATTTGGCTTCCACTTCTCTCTAAATGTCCAAGATACAGCTTGATGCTACAGCTAAGCTCATCCAAGAGCTGCCAAAACTCCTGCCCACACACCCTCTCCTCCCCTGTGCACAGGAGGAGAAGTCCCACAGCCACTATGGATCCTATTTGGTGCTCTCATCTGGGCCAGGGTTGGGGAAAGGGGCTTTCCCTTTCAGCAGCACCCCACAGGTAGAGTTAAAGACAAACTGTGCTCCAGCACTTAATGAAAGGAATTTTACCTTCACTCCTATTTTCCTGCTTCATTTAATTATTTTTAATTATCCCCAAGATCTACATCTTCTCTCTGAGTTCTCTTTTACTGTCTCTATCATATCCCTTCCCCCCAACCCCCATCTAATCCCTTATTGCAGTTTTTCTTCCCTCTACTTCATGTACAATAGCATATCAGGAGGACAGACAAAAGATTTCCACACAATCTTTTGACTCCAGTCTGATCTCAGAATAACTGTTATACCTGAGTTTAGCCAAGTTACCAACAGCGTGGAAAACTGAGCAACACAATTTCGCTGCAAGGCCAGCTCAGAGTGACTGAGCCCCTGGGGCAGGATTAGTGAGGGATTTGACCCGATCCACCCAGGGCAGCAGGATGCTGCCCTGCAGTTGAACAGTGGTGGAGGTGAGCTGTGGCATGGAGGGACAAGCAGCAGTCCTCAGCACCTCCCCACGCTCACACCATACTTGAGCACCACTCTTGGCACGGAGGGTCACAGGAATTAACACCAGTTTGTGAACAGACAACTCCTTACAGCTGCCCATGGAAATTCATGCAAAAATGGCTTATAATGGAAAATTCAGTAGCACTATGGAAAAGCGGATAAATCTGTGCTGGAACAAGGCAGCACTGGCTGGTGTACCTATGACCTCCTTGTGAAGAGCTGCTTCTGCATAGAGGTTTTTGACAGTGCAGCTCACAGACACGCTCCAAACTGGATAAGCTATACTGGCCAAAGCTTTTACTTTTCCCTTAGCGTAACCATATCCACAAAGGGCTTTTGGTAGTACAGAAATGCTGTTAAAAAAATCACACTTCTAATCAAGAGTATTTTTCTGGTAAAAGTTGCTAGAGTGTGATCTTAAAGCACTTTACACTTGTGATTCTCCTCTGTCGTGCTCATACCGCACCACGGCACTGCAGGAATCGGGAGCACTCACACAACATCAGTAGGCAATCTTCCCTGGTCACAGCACGTGCCCAAAGTGTATATTAAATACCCATCAATATTTGGCACAAAAAAAAACCTATTCACCATCCCGCTGTCGCACAAAGACATTTCAGCCTTAAAGCCGTACCTGTACAGCTTTAAATTAAGTCTGCTGGGGACTGCTCTTGGCCACCGAGGCCAGTGGCACAGGATGGCCTGTGTCTACGCTACCGGCTGCTCTTCTCTTCCAAAACCATGTGGCTGCCTCCGGTCTGGTCCCTGGGAACAGCCCACGCTGGCTCCCAAGCACTGCCTGCGACCCGCTGGGAGGGCTGCTGCCGGCTTGGACCGTGGACCGGCACAGATGACCAAGTTCCCGTCCCAGGGATTTTCCCTGCCACCGTTTTTTGACTCGGATGGACGCAGACAAGGTGTCCACACGGAGCGCAGCGCGCGCTGGAGATCTTCACTTAGATTATTGCACAGAAGGGTTAGGGCTCTACAGGCTCAGATCGGCAAACACTCCTCACAAAGAAGAGTTCAGCAAAGCATTTACATGTTCGCTTAGCTATAGATCAGTTGAAATATGTGATAAATAAGCCCTGTTTCTGTGCTTTGCCACAGCAAAGTGGGAGACCAGTAGGAAATGCAGGTCCTCTGGATGCTTCCTATGCCTTGCAGCATACACAGGGTTTGTGTCATGCGAGCTGCTCAGCATATATCCAGAACCTGCTCCACTTTGACCATGAAGATGGTGGCCCTGCGGGTCTGTCAGACCTCCCCCCAGTGACCTGACATATCTCCCAGTGACTTGACAACTCTTCAGAGGCGAGGAAACGGAGAAACCACAGAAGAATGCAACCACCACAGCTACTGTAAGTAAGGAAAACTCCGCAGGGACACGTCTTGATTCTTACTAGACCAATTAAGAGAGCTGGCAATAATAGACTTAAAATAATAAAATTGACATGGTCAAAAGCTTGTCCCTTTTTTCTGTCTATCATTTGAGCTAGTAACAGGTATTGCCTCCCCCTTGCTATTTTCCTTAGATCAGCCCAGCTGTTATTGTTAATATTACTCTTGCATCAGCCCTCTATAGAGGAGTGGATCACCTAAAAGCACCAAACCTGCCACTTCTAGATGTGATGCAACTTCTTCATACCAGTGTCAGAGCAATCTGCCTCCCTTTCCATGAATAATCCCTGAAGCCAGAAATCAAGCTCTGAGCAGCAGAGCTATCAAAAGACGCATGGCTAAAGCAGGGAGTAACTTCCCAAGCCATTGTGTGAGCATCACGTCTGCAGATAGCATAATGAAGTCCCATTGGTTGGACAGACATTAGACTAGATCAAATCAGATTTGATTAGATCAGAATTAATTCAAGATGGGTGCCTTATTGTCTCTTGACAGGGCTCTTGCTCTCACACCGGGATTTTAGGAAGTCCTGCAGCATCTCAAACAGGTAGAAAACATAAATATATTTGTATTCTGCCCACAATTTGTGATTTTGTTATCGTTAAAGATTTAAGAGGTGACTGAGGTGCGAAACCAAATTGTAATCCTGTTCAAGACAGATGTACTGTATTACCAACACTGTTGCAAGTGCTAAATGACAATGTCACATGGAAAATTTTTAGCTGGGAAGGAGAGGTGCACTCGCAGTTTAAAGGATAAATAAACACTGCATGTTTAAAGATTCTCACAGTAAAAAATAAATACCTCTGAACGCAACAATTCCTCTCCCAGGCTATGGTTACCTGGTTGCAGAATACAAAACCAACAGCAGCATAATGTTCCCAACCCGAAATAGCTGCTACACTTCTGTTCTGAAGGTTGTTAGACACAATTTTTGCATATCCTAAAAGTCTGACTGCACCAGTGAAAACCAGCTACCTTTCCCATGTTTAGTATCATGCAAAGTGATTAGTTCCTACTTATTTGATACCAGGATTCCTCACCCTCCTCTTGCCCTCATTTTTTCTGCAGAAATAAGGGCAGAAGTCCAGACACCTTAGGTTTTTAGCAGGCCTGGAGGCTCTCACTTCCCTCCATGTATGCAAGGAGAAATTCCACACTCCTTTTCTGGTTTATGCATGGAAACATTCAAGGAGGGCTTGAGCGAAATGGCAAACTGGACACATTTCTTCTCATGAGGGGAAATAGGAACACAGTTTTCTCAAGGAAATATACTTCCTATACAGGAAAGATTTAATTGTCATACATATATATGTAATAGTTTCATTTTTGTGTTCTCCCTATCTCCGCCTCCTCTTGCCCTCATTTTTCCTGCTGAAATAAGGGCAGAAGTCCAGACACCTTAGGTTTTTAGCAGGCCTGGAGGCTCTCACTTCCCTCCATGTATGCAAGGAGAAATTCCACACTCCTTTTCTGGTTTATGCATGGAAACATTCAAGGAAGGCTTGAGGGAAATGGCAAACTGGACACACTTCTTCTCATTAGGGGAAATAGGAACACAAAGCTTTCTCAGTTTCTGGTTTATGCATGGAAACATTCAAGGAGGGCTTGAGCGAAATGGCAAACTGGACACATTTCTTCTCATGAGGGGAAATAGGAACACAGTTTTCTCAAGGAAATATACTTCCTATACAGGAAAGATTTAATTGTCATACATATATATGTAATAGTTTCATTCTTATGTTCTCCCTATCTCCTCATCCCTCTAAAGTTTTTCCAGAGTTAAATAGGGAATGGCTTCAAGGTTCATCTACAAACTATTGCTTGTACCAGGGGAGGTGGCCATTAGATGCATGTGCAGAAAAGCAGAATGAAGGGCAGGGCTGGAAAGTCTCTCAAAATTTCTTAGGCTCCCCACTCTCTACCTTATGAGATGGTACCACAAAATCAACTTAGGCATGACTTAAAAGGCAACAACAAAATAAATTATCCAAACACCACTGATGTACAGTGATGGAGCCATTCAATCAAGTCATCAGTGGCCTCGGGTTTATCCTGAAAGCAGGTCAGATCTGATCAGCTTCCTAACTATGATTCCTTTTTACAGATTTCTTATATGAATCAGAAGAATTAGGCCATGTTGATGCTGAGGCTTCTCTTCTTTTGGGGGATGCTTCTATCTTCTGTTGTTTGAAAAGTTGACTGCACTGTACAAGCTGTTCTTGGAAACCTATGATATAACCACATATTTAACCAAGTTTTAAATGCAAGGGCACATCCACATTTTTGTGCTAAGAATAATCAGTTAAACCTAATAAAAGAAAAAAAAAAAAAAGCTAAGTTTAAGGTATTCTTGGGTTTCCTCCTGCTTCTGTACTTTGTTTTACTGTTTGCAGTGCTCCATAACTGTTTATTGACATTGGAGTGAATGAGGCAGACTGCACCATCACTCAACCACATTTGAGAGAAGCCAGCACAGAGACAGCACACCTGAAAACAGCCCTCGTGTTGCCTCTCCAACCCACCACAGAACCACGGGTGTACTTTTGTACCATTTATCCTCTCATGAAAGAGATGGAAGAGGGATACAAAGACTGACACCATTCAGGACACTACCGTACTGGGCTTGTGAGTGAGTGACTTAAGAAGCTTCCTTTGAATTCCCTCCATATAACATCCTGCCCTGCACAGCTTGGTTCATGTCCATCAGACACAACCCATATATAGCTATGTCATCTATGCCTCATTTTCACTGATGCTATTCATAATTTTAGGAATCGGGTATTAACCACCATTTCCATGGGCTTAACCTTTGTCTGAAACGCTCACATTGTCTTGGATAAAAGTAGAAATATTTCTGGAGACGTATTTAACAGCTTTCACATGTCCTGGTGAAATACTGCTGTCAGGCACTCCCCTCCATCTCTTCTGTGTACAGGTCCAGAGGCACTGAAGAACAGCAGCAATGACAGAAGTGCAGATATAGAGATAAAATATGGTCATCTTGAAATTTGGCATAACTATCGTTTATTGAAATCACAGAGGTTGCTTCCGGAGAATGTGCTCCTGGCAGCGGATTTCAGATATGACATTTAAAAAGCACGACTGAGAAGCTTTAAACTGTAACGTGTTAGTAACACAACTAAAGCAGCCTGACAGCCCCTAGCAGACATGAAGCAGCCTGGGTGCTCCGTCTCAGCCGCTTTCCTTGGCCTCTGCCTGACAGCAGCAGCCCCTGAGCCTCAGTAGGCACAGATGCAGCTTCTCCCAGGAGACGTTATTGGGAACAGTTTTTGCTTTTATCCCTGCTTCAAGATAAATGCTTTGCCTGAAGCATCCAAGGTGGCAGGAGGCAGGTTCCCCTTTATTTTGCCACAGCTGAGGATACCAACCACTAGGTTTTGGAGGCAGCAGGTCAGTGATGTGAGTCACCACAACAGCGCTGGTTATTTTGTCATGACTCTGTTTTTGAACTCTGGTGGCACAGGTAAAGCACAAGCGATGCAGCAGCCTGGCTTTAAGGAAATGAAGTGATTACAAAAGGCAAATTCATTGTCCATCAGCACTGGCAAGCTGGAATAAGAGCTAAACTCTAGACTGATGATGTTACTTTAGGTGGTTTGCTTTTAAGAAAATACACCCTGAAACTGCCCCTGTGCTATGCTCTCACAGTTTTAATAAACATTATTTCATGGTTGTTTGAAGCCACCTTGTTACAAGGATGTACAATCTAGGGAAAAAGAAAGAAAAACCCAATAGAAAAATGACCAGGGTCTAGAGATAGATGGCAACATGTAGATCAGCAGCTGGTTCCCACACAGCTTTCCATATGTCCAGGTCTTCTCTTAGTTCCTCTGAAGCCTGGTCTAAACCTGGAAGTGGTAAACATGCTGGAGATGAGTCTGCTTTTTTCCACACACAGATATATCAGGAAGATCTCATATGCAAATACAGCTCCAGTGATACAAACACACCTTGCACCATAAATATTATTTCCCCCTCCTCAACCAGAGTCACTACAAAATTTCTACAACCTTTATTCTGATCTAAGTCTCGGCAGGGAGGCACATTACTTTAGCTAGACAAATTGACCTTATTATATTCAATACACTTCAGCAGCTTAAGCACCTTGTCAACTGGATTTTTAGCAGCAGAGGGCTCTTTAATTCAGTTTGCAAAGTCACAACAACAGTTGCTACAACTGCGGTAGGGTACTCTTGGATAATACCACTAAACTGGTATTTCTGCTATCCACTAAGACTGGATTACCAATGCCCACTTTCACAGTATGCTTCATTTGCTAATTTTGTCATAGTTTTGAGAGACCTTTGGCCACATGCTTCCCTCTGTACCCTAGCTACATTTGTGAGTGGACCATGAGGTCTAAATCAGATCTGCTGCCCATGGAAGATGTTTCTACTCCAGCCCAGCTGGTCTGGTGGAGGCAGATCCCACTGCTGTAGCAGTTTCTGCTCCCTCAGTCAAACCAAATCCTGCTTCAACCCACTGCGTGGCCATGTGGTAACCAAACCAGTAGAAACCACCAGTGAAAGCCTGGGAGAAGAAGGGACACTTAAGCCAGGTTTTGTGTTTGTTTTTTCCAGGCAAGAGACAAAATTAGTAGCTTCAATTCAGGCTAGACATATGGCTCATGCAATAAGGAAGGTAAGGAACTGAAAATGTAATCATTTTTTCTCCTCAAAGCTTTAAATCAAGAACATACCTGAAAAATGTGTTCTAGTTCAAACATATTAAAAGCATCCTCAAATTAATGTCCTTATGATGTAGCATCTCTTAGTCCAAGGGGAAATGGCAGGTATACTACTCTGGTGATAGACAAGTTACTGCAGCATTGAGGATAGGCTTGTTGAAGAAGCCTGTAGAAAAGCACCTGTGAATTTCCAGGTATGACTGAGGAGGTTCATCGTATATCTCCGGCAGCAAACCTGAAGTGCAATGAGCCCAGTGCTGCTCTAACCTGCCCCTTCAGAAGAAACTAGACAGACAAAATGCAACTTTCCCTGCTTTAGATCCCTCTCAGCCCCTCTAGACTAATTTCTGAGCTTGACTTGTAACCCAGAGCTCAGCACAAAGCTGAAGCGTGTTTGAAGACTTGAGAAAATTACCTGCAGAGAGTTCAGAAATTGAACTCCCCCAACAACGTGTGTGGGGCAGCATGGAAGGACTTTCATACAGCAGGATTTTTTGCAGGCTATGTTATTGGTTTCAGTTAACAGGTTATGAGTGGGCGTAGAACTTGGGCTTAAGAAAGTTTGCCTTTTTCCTTTTCTTTTGTTATTCAGGCTAGCAATAACCAGTAGGAATATATCTCTTTATAGAAGATTCTGAAACTTGTAAGCACTTTACATCTGTAAGAGAGTAGTAAAGGAAAAAGACCAGCAATGAAGTGGAGATGAAACAAAAGGACAGATTTCAGCCCTTTGAGTCTCTTTGAGTCCAGTCTCTTTGAGATAACTTGGCCTGGGCCCTGCTATAGCTCACTTCTCTCAGTGGGTCCCAAGCCATTCTCCTTTGCTCCTCCCCACATTACCCTTGCAACCTCTGAGCTCCCTTACAAAATACAGCACTTTCTGATGGCATCAAGAACATCACCACAAGTGATGGCCTTCTACAACAGGAAGTATTTGGTTATTTCAAAAGCCACCTTTCCCAGTCCCAGAACTTCTCCTCATTGAGCTGCTTCTTACAAGTTTCCTCAGTTACATCTCAAAAGATTGGTTTTGTAGCAAAGTGAAGTTTTCATCAAAAAAACCCAAAAGCTTTAATGGCATTGCAAAAGCTCTACAGAGCTATGGATATCTTCAATCACCAGTCCCTCCTCAAAGACACAAGGTTGCTCAGAAAGCTCATCCCGGCAAAATGGAACAAGATGACAGACTCAAAGGACAGCAGGACTAGTATTAAATTAGAATCTGGATTCAAAAATCAGGGCTAGAAATTAACTGTTCCCACAAGCTTTCAGGCTCAAAAAGCAGCAAAACTGGTGAAGTAGTTGCCTTGGAAAACAGAACCACAACAGCAAAACCATTTCAGTCAAGATGAAGCCTATATCTTGAGGAAAATTTGCAAAATTATTGGTTTGGGGTTGGGTTTTTTTTGATCTGCATGTAAACCAGAATCAAAACCACAGTGAAAAAAAAATTAGTTTTCAGCTCCCAGAAGCCTCAAAACACAACCCAAGCAGATGTGGAAACAGAATTAAACCAGTAAAAAACCCCATTGTCAGTCTTTTTAATTTAAATTGATCCCTTGCCTAAAGGATTCTAAACCAAAGTCGATTCTTACTATTCCTAAACCTTTTGAAGGTTTCAACCAGTTTGCCACTGTCTCATAGAGACAATGCTTAGAAACCCAAAGAAGTTCAGAGCACTGGTTCTCATTTTGTCTCTTTGTCCAGTTAAAACACAGACCATGACAAAAGTCTAACTTTTTCCACAACAAAATTAAAAACATAAAAAAAACCCCACAAGTTTTTAAAGTAACTGTAAAGAAATCAGGTTTTACTGTATCAGTTAGAATATAAGATTATCAGTAATAATATCACAGACGCTTTTTTCCAGTTCTGTTCTGCTTTATCACCACTTACACATATTTTGGTTTTTTGTCTGTAGAGAAACTTAAAAAAAAAAAAAGACCACATTGGGCTTCACATCTCTTTGATGCTTTCAGACTACAGGAACACTGGGAAATGAATGGAACCAGATACACACACAAGGGCTTAATGATTGTTTTCTGAATAAGTATAACAAAAAGCCATAAAAACATTTTAAAGCCTGTCCTGGGTTAGACCGCATTTAGACAATATCATGTAGACAGGAAAGTGCATAAGAAGACAAAAAGCATGCACTGATATTTCCTGAGAGTATTCTCCCAACTATTCTCCCAGTGGTTTGAAGTTCAGGGAATTTGTAAGCCAGACGATGAGGCTTTCTGTTTATCAGCCCCATTTGGGTTTAAATGAATTTGCCTATTCCCCTTCCAAACCCATGTGAAAAAAGTGCATATCCCCAGGTTTGTGCGCAATAAACTCTATCAGTGATGTAAACACATTTACTGTGTTCACACAGTAGTCTCATCACTGAGTTACAACAAAATAGCACTCGATAACATAGTGCAGGTCAACAGCTTCAAAATAATTTATCATGAGTGCAAAATACTGTGCAAAAAAAATCTCTGTACATGGTTTGATAGTTAATATTGCACATATACTCTAACAGCGTTTTAAAACCGTATCATTCCATGTATTCACAATGGTTGCTACTATTATTTTTTACCTTTAATTTTCTTTAAGTCCATTAAAAATAAACAGAGTTAAATTACAAATCCAGTGTTAATTGGTTAATTGGCTAATTAATGAACATACTCCATGAAAGATATGGCTTTTTTTATCCATAGAGAATGATCAGAGGGCTTTTAAATTAAAAAAATTTATATATAAAAGAAGGCAGTAAGCCTTCTGATTGAATGTAGAAAACAAAATGCACTTTTTCTAGTCCTAGGGGCTAGAAAATTGCTAACATTCATCACAAGAGGTACAGGAGAAGGAAGACACCTGACTCCTGTGCACAAGACCTTAATTAGAAAGTCTACAATCTAGCATGTTTTTATTTTTAATACTTATATAGCTTTAATGCTAGATTAGCACTTCAGAGAAGGGATATCATTCTTAGAAATGTCTTAACACTTTAATTAACACTAGGGAGATCACAGTAATACATGCTTTTAAGTAACAACAGAGCACCCTCAGTGTTTCTAGGGAGAAAAAGGCAATGGGAAAATAAGGGAAACTGCAAGTCATCTTAGTTTATCACAGAACAGTGACACAGAAAGACCACGTAGCTCAGATCCTCACCATTAATTTTTAAGGGCTGGAGATCAACACAAAAAAGAAAAAAAAAAAAAGGAAAAAGTAAAAAAAAAAAAAAAAAAGTAAAAAAAAAAAAAAAAAAAAAAAAAAAAAAAAAAAAAAAAAAAAAGAGGAAAAAGAAAGTAAAAAAAAAAGAGGAAAAAGTAAAAAAAAAAAAGTTGTGAGCTCTAGGGCAGGAAAATTAAGTTCAAAGGGGATTTTCCAAGTGCTGCAGACATTGGATATAAAACCTGTTACTTCCCAATCCCTCTGAATTAGATTTGGGTTTTGTGATCAGGTGATGTGAACAGGACCAGGCACACACAGTCCTTGCATTAACAGAGTGGTACCCGAGAGCCCCTTCGATTGGCAAGTCAGCAATGCTCCTCATACCTTTAGTGCAGACTAAAAGCCACAGGGGCTGGGTGCGTGGCTGAGAGCTGGACCGCTCTGTGCCAAACAGGCAAGGCAAAACACGGAGGGGGAGAAGAAAAGTCACCGAATCAAAACACAAACCATTTATACATCAATATGTTAAAAATCCTGGCATTAAAAAGAGCAGACGGCTGACAGAAACCACATCTCTTGAAATTGGCAGCATATCAAAACGTTTTTAAAAATAATCAGAAAGGTGCAAACCACTGAGGGGACCCTGCTGCTTGCAAACTGGAGAGCGGCTTGCACTCCTGAGGACATGACTGATTTTGACCCTCTCATGTCTCAGCACACATCCCGTGTGAGCCTGAGATTGGGGTCTCTACCACTTGATACTGCCAGAACCAGCCCCTACGGCCACCAGATCACAACGGGGTCTGCAGTGACAAGTGCCCCATCTGGCATGAGCTTTCAACTACGTGGTGCCCGGCAGGTCTCCTCCTTGTCTGGGGTGAGGTGATATCCAGGAGATGGTTTTTTTGGGCCATGGACGGTACCTTAGCACCCCTCACATTTCAAGCAGGGCTGGTGCACCTGTGGGCACATGGTAGGACAACACGGTCCCACAGCAGGCCCAGGGAGATGGCTGTTTGAACCATATAGAAGTGTTGCTGTTTTCCCATGGCATCTCTTTTCTTCCCCAAAAGTTTCTCTCAGCAGGAACATGTCCCTTTTCTGGTTATAAAGCCAGGGACGGGCAGAGTCAGCATAAAGGCTCAGCCCTGACAGGTGACCTGGAGCTGGGTCTGAGCTTCACCTCCCATGGCTGTGATTTCATGGTATGAAGTGTTTGGTGGTGAGCTGGGCTGCTGCTCCTCTGCCACCCTCACATCTCCCCGGGCAGCTGGGACTCTTCTGCACCCAGCTGGCAGGGTCAGGCCCTCCCCTGCCCTTCCCCAGTGACCACCCAGCAAGGCGGTTTGCAGGGAAGGAGCCAGCCCAGGCTCCAAAGAGGGGTTCTGGCAGAGGACATGGCTGAGGCCAGCCGTCCCAGCTCCCCCTGGTCCAGGCACACTGCCGGGCTTCGGATGTGCCGGGCAAAGGGTCCCATGGCCTCCCTCCGCAGGTTCCCACACACGCTAGGCAAGGCCTGACGAACAACAGAGGATGCTCTGCTGGGGCTGTCAGAAACAAACAGCCCAATTCCCCTCTGCAGGATTGCTTCAAGTCGCAAACAAAAGATGACAAACAAAACACATAACAGATCCCCCTCCAGGCCCGCAGGGCAATCGAGAGAAGGCTGACAATGGCAGGGCCCCTCCGGCCCTGTGCCAAGGACACTCACCCCCAAGGACAAGCACACGCTGCTGCCTCGCAGAGCCCCTGGCCACTCGCCAGCCCTTTTGTCTAGCACGTATCGAGCCCATTCTTGCTTGCAGACCGCCCTGGTTATGCCAAAGCTGCATCTACCACTGGCCTCCTTGCCAAGAGTTCAGCACCTCTCTCCTCCACAGTCTCAACCCTCCAGTGCCAGCTCCTGCCCGCTCCCCACCCCCTCCTCCTCCTCCTCTTCCTCCTTCCCAGGGAGTACCAACGCCTGCCCGAGTGGGATGCGACACCGGGGTTAACACCCAGTACCCAGAAATGAGTCAGCAAGTCTCTTGCCCCCGCAGTCGCTGCCTGGTTTCCAGAAAGGCTGACCATTTCCGGATCACCCCCGTGTCTGGTGAATGCATCAAAAGCACGACTCCAAGCCTCAAAAGTGGAAGATCACACAGCTAAAAGCCAGCACTGTGGTCCCTGGGCCAACACCTTGGAAGGGTATGATGGAACCTGAGATCACTTTCTGTACAATGCTAATTTGACAATGAAACGTGTTTGGTTGGATGCCGTTACATCTGTGCAGTTAAGGACACTCATTCACCATAAACACACTGAAAAGTGCAATGCACACCTCACTGTTTGCATTTGTTTCTGAGGCTTGCAGCCCCCATCCTACCTCCCTTCCCTGCCAGCACCTCTTCTTAAAAAAGAGAAAAAGCACAAGGACAGTAAGTTTTTGACTAAATAGCAAAAGCTCTTCTTTCACTTAACTACAAGGATGTGATGGCCAGGCCTGATAGGATAAGGAGATTAAGGTTGGTCTGACTGAGTGCTGGGGCACTTGGGCACTTGTCCAAAGGGCTGCCCCAATCTCTCACAGCTTCTGAGCAACACATGAAGCCTGCAGAAGAGAACACGATTTCTGTGAGCTGTTGCTGCAAAGAGAGGCAGGAAACACCGTGAGAACAGGTTTTCACTGCATATACCAATGTTTCCACTTCCAGACTAGGAGGAAGTCCTCCACAGAAAGGCTTTACATTGAAAGAGTCAGAACACAAGTTCATCAACAGTTTTAGGACTTCAAGGAACACAGCTAATGGCCCCTGTAGTATGGGCTTCAGATGAGGGACACTGTTTTTTACTTGATTATGAAATGTTAGAAGCGAATGTGTACACTACTATGATTTCCCAGGAATATATATGCTGATATAGAGACAAATGCAAATATAAGTACTTTGATATAGAACCTAAACTTGGAGAGGAGCAATTTGGTCCATTAGGGTCTACATATCACAATCAATGCCTGCTGACTTCTGTCACTGTCAGCATGTACAGATTATCATAAGTCTCACGCATGCGGCACCTCTCCTGAAGTCCTACATCCTGAAATCATACTGCTTGATAAAAAAAAAAAGCCAAGAACCTGAGCTTGTTAAGGAAGAAAAGCAAATCAAGCAGATCCACATTCACTCATGCTAATTAAACAGTCCACCCAGAATGTTTATAAATCATTGAATGTAGTGTCTGAACCTTGGCTTCTGTGACTTTACTTGATAAAATTTTGTAAAATAAAAGTGCAGAAACTGATTGGGAAAATATTTGAGATTGGGGGCAAGGAAAAGAAAAAAATATCTGAAGTTGTTTTGTTTCAAAGACCTTTAACAGTCTTTCCAACTTCTCTTCATCATGTAAATATATTAACTTATATTTTCTTAATGAATATTGATTATTATTTACATGAAAAAAAGATTTTAATATATTGAAAGAAAAGGCATGTTGCCTTTTACATGAACATAAAGGAATAATTCCTCCAAAAAAAATAATGTATGTTTCTGTGCAAGTTCTTTACTGATTTGTTTTTAATGAATTCTTTTAGCTGTTGATTTCCCCCCCCAGTTTGTCCATTTCTCCCTGTCAACTCTGATTCCGAGAACAATTCACCCACATTACACGTGATCCTTCGTTTAACATAACCTGGCTTGTAGCCATTAAGATTTAAATTCTGCTTATTAAAACTGATTCCAAATGATCATTTTCATTTTGGCTCACCCATTCACATGAATTTCGTTTCTGCAATATTAAGTTCAAACAGTCCCCATTTGCAGCACATGAGTAATTCTTAATTTACTTTTACCACTAATAAAAAAAAAAAAAGCCCACTAGTTTATTCAACCAAGTCTCCATTAGTCATCATGAACCATGTAACTAAAAAACATGGTTTTCATTTCATATACTCATTGGCTGTTCAGGGTGAGGGTGGAGGTATGTGGGTTACGAGTGGGAGAAAAAGAGGTTACTGAGGTTAAAAGAGGAACGTATGACTGTGTACGCCCCTGGTACCTCCGCTGCTTATTCCCTCTTTGCTTTGTATCTTGCCCTGGTGGGCACACAGCTGGCACTCTCGCCCAAAGATCGGTTCTTTAGGTGGTAAATTCTTCTGCACGTTTTTAGCTAATGGATGTGGTTGCATATATGGTTTTGTTTCCGCATGTGCAAGTCCAATACAACATAAAATTTGACACATGTCTATATTTTCCCACAAAATTTAGCTAACATGCTTAGCTATATAATGGGATGTGTGTTACCAGAGGTTCCCCTAAATTTGTGTTGGATTCATTTGGGCCTAATATACATGCACAAAGGCAAACACACGGATATACCTGTATTAAAGAGATGGATCTTCCCCCCATGTTCTCCTCTGAACATTATCAGCACAGAGAGCTCTGCATGACTGAGAAATCACACTGACACCAAAGACTTAAAGCCCCAGCCCCCCTGAGCTCTGCACAGTCTGAGAACCAGCAAACAAAAGCAAGGAAATTCAGGGCATGCTCAAAGTCATCCTGGCAGTTCTGTCATCTTCCTACAATAAAGTGGTCACAGTTTTCAATGTACTGCATGCCTCTGCCACTGCCCCAAAGCCCTGGTCTCACTTTTGTGGAAAATTTCTGGGCAAGACATTTACTGCACTCCTGCAACCTCAATGTCACCCACTGAAGACAGTCCAGCTGTCACTGGGGACACTACAATCTGCATTTAGTGCTCTCTTCAGAGCCTTTGCATGAAGGGGCTCCACACGATGGTGAGGTAGTCCCCTCTGCCAGGCTGATCAGAAGATCAGGTGGCGGTTGCAGCTGCATAAGCCAAGGGAGACACAAGTCAAGGTTGTCTCTCACGACAGAGGTAACCAACTTGCAAAGGCTTGAGGGACATTTTTATTCTAAGATTATCTGACATATTCACCCAGCATTATCTCTGATCAGCACTGGCAGGTGTCTCCACATACCGTCCCACCCCAAAACATGCAAACAGTGATGCCTACATAAGATCAACCCAAGGACTAGTCAGCACTCCCAGAGAAACCTGTGGGAGGCACTGAGCTGCAAGGGCTGCCCCCATGGAAATCTCCACCTCTGCTGGAAAGAAGGGGCACTGACTGTCTTTTCCTCTTCTACCCTTCCTCATACTTTTCCTGCTCAGCTCTAGTGAATTTTGTTCATTCCTTATTTATAATTAGGAAGTGGAAAGCACTTGCTGCCTTCCTGGTGGTTCATAGTCTAAAGCAACACTTAAAGACTCGAGAAACAGCTGAAATCTAGGCCATTTCAAAGCCAAATTAAAAAGCAGCCCTAGTTACTACACCTGTCTCTGAATCCCCCCTAATAATGTTTGTGGTTTTGCATCATATTTTCCTACGTTAAAAAAAAATATATTAAAATTATCTCTTTTGTTGCCAGTTGAACAACCCGCAAAAAAATGGGCAGATCTGACTAACTGGTTAAGCAGAGAAAACAATGGAAATGTGTATGCACCAAAGGCTGTCAACAGCCCTACAGAAAGAATTGGAAAGACAGAAAAAATTCTTTAAGCTCTTGTAACAACAAAATGTCAAACCCAAACAAATAACAGAAGTGGGAGCTAAGTGTTGACTGTGCCTCGTTAAGAGGTTAGTGAACAAAGCAGTCCCAGCCTTTCCCCAGGCTGCCCCAGTCCAGCCCTGGGACTATCCTGCAGCTTTCAGGGAGTTTGCTCCTGCAACCCACCAGCCAGCAAAACTGCAACTGATTTCAAAGATGTCCTGAGCAAGGAATCAGATGATGCAGAGTATTTTAGGATGGCTATTGGGAATGCTTCTTCCTGTCCCCCTTCCTCTCTTTAATTATTGATAATACAATTTGACTAAAATTCTGTCCTGGCATTCAGATACTGGTATTTCTTGTACTGTCTATTTTTCTTCCTTTTAAAAATAATAATAAAAAAATTTAAAAATCCCTTTTTATGTTCTTATGCTCTAACCTAGAATAGGTTATGAATTTCCTGGCTTCTGTGGGTTAGATAGGAAACTCAATGTTACTATTTTGATGTAGAAGCATTTTTGTGGTCATACTTACCATAGCTGAGCTAAACTCAACAGGAAATGGCATTTATATTTGCCTGTTGGCTTGGGGTGCATATCCCACAACCAGCGTAGAAATAAGTGATAAACTGGTAGGAAATTGATGAAGGCCAATTTAGAGAGACAGAACTGGCAGGTGATACGTCATGGTCCAGGTATAAACCATACAAATGCCAAATACAAATGTCCGAATGCAAAGCAGCAGTGTATCAGCTACAAAGTCTTGGTTACCAAAATGTGGTTGTTCCTAAACTCAAGGAGGGAGGGAAGCTTCAGAAGGGAGACCTTCATGAGGAAGCTTAGAACTTGACCTCTTTAATTTCTTTGTTTCCTCAAGTAACTGTCACAGATAATCCTTTTCTTGTCATAGTCATTCTAACATTAAGACATAGTTGCTAGAAATCCATGGGGAGAAGAAAATATATATTTATACATTCATTTGTTTCTAGGAAAACTCACATCTCTAGCTACAGCAAGGTTTGGTACAAGATATCTGTGGGACTGCTGCAGTTTAGAAGTTGGAAAGGACAGAAGACTTCAGGTAGCACCACAGGTCCCTTCTGGTCCCTTAGACTGGTAGACTGTGGCAAGCATACTGAAAAATGGCTATGATTTCGTTGGGTATGGAGTTGGGTCTCAAGCTGCAACATTTTGAGGAGAACACATGGGAAACAGTGCTTCCCAGTTTACACTGAGCTCTGACCCCAGTGTGGTACTGGCCTCACCTTGCCTCTTTTAAAAGGGAATGTTTCTCTGAGTTTCTGTCCTCTATAGGCTCTGGCATCATGAGCATATAATCTGACACAACACCCTTGGAGGTTTAGCTCATTCTTACTCTGTTCAACCACAGTTCACTCCTCCTTCCAATATTCTCCAGTTCTGGGAGCTCAGGGATGGCCTGTCCCTCCTTGCTCAGGTAGGGAGGGGGTGCAAGGGGCACCTGGGGCTGTGATGGAGTAATGCTCCTCGTTCAGCCTTTTCTGAGTTGAAACTCCCCTTTCTGAATTTGGAAGTCTGTCTCAGCATGAGGATCTTGTGAGGCTCCACACAGCCCTTTCTAGGTTTTATCTGGGTTGTGTTGACAAGGTCACAGGACTTGCCAGGGCTGCATACTTCCTCTGTGATCTCCACCTAAGCCGCTTGCAAAAAAAAAAAAAAATTGCCATGAAATGTGAAGCTCATTTTCTATCAGAGAAGTCTTTATTTCTAGCAATAAAAGGTAATACTGAATATTAGCCTCAGCAGGGGGGACTGTTAGAAGTAAGGTTTCCATTTGTGCGTGCCGTGCATCTGGCAGCACTTCATGTACTGTCAATTTCAGTTCCCCCACCCCGGCTGCTCCGTCAGCTTTGCCCACCATTCATGTGGCTTCACACAGCAACGGGGGAGAAAAAAATATATTAAAAATAGGAAAATGTGACTGTCAAAACCCCAACCTTGACAGGTGAAACTCAGAAGGTAAAAGCAATCTCCAAGACCACATATAAATTCAATTTTGCAATGACTGTCTTCTAAATCTTCCTTTTTCCCATACAACCCCTCTGTTAAAGGAAACCTGGGATATCCCAGGAGTGTTTCATGTCCTAACCAATTAGTGCAATTTGAAAGCCACATCATGACCACAGTTAAAAGGACCCCCAGGGAACAGATTCCTCTCTGAGAACAATGACAGTTACTGGGCAGCAAATTTAACATGGATCTCCAGGGCTGGTTTTATTCAGAATAGCCCACCATATACTGCTGTTTGCTGATCTCCTCAAAATACAGCCATCTGATCCACTTAGGAGCTAGCTCCTGAATCAGCATTTTGGCCCATCAAAGTAGCTGCACGTCAGTGTCGATTGGCCTGAATATACTGGGTGGCACTGCTGCTACATGAGAAAAATCAGATATTCCTGGGTAGATGGAGAAACATCCCCTAGAAACTTGAGGTGCCTGAACTGACATAGTATTTGTAAGGCAATGTGATGAAGCAGACAGGAAAACTGATCCTGCAGGAAAAAAAAAGTGCTGTATCGGTTGTATCAGGACCTTATCCAGGTAACTGTGTTCCTGCACACAAAGCCATACCACCACAGTCCCAAGCATGGCACAGGAGTGGCAATGAGGTGTTGGAAGTGGGGACAGCTTTGATGTCCCTGTCGCTGAAGGTGCAGGCTGCCCTTGGCAACACTACTAGACACTGCAGAAGCTTCACTGTGACCTGAAGCAGTGCAAACAGATCAGAAAATACAAAAACATTTTTAAAATCCAGAAAAGAGACAGTCAGGATTTTTTTTTTTTTTTTTTTTTTTTTTTTTAAAAAAAAAACTCCTTATGGGGTGAAAAAAAAAAAAAAAAAAAAAAAAAGTTCTAGGAAAAATATTAAACCC
>NW_015090803.1:3948976-3966923 GCF_001431845.1 Calidris pugnax | reverse complement strand
TCTACTCTTGTAAGCTATATCCAGAAAAAAAAACACCCAGACAGAAACCACAAGTTCTGTCTGCTGATGCTGGTTACTAACATCTGCATAAAGGTTTACTATGCTGAGTACATCTAACAGCTGCAGCTGCTTCCAGGAAAGTAGCAGTCAAAAAGCCTATTACAACAGATGCTTTTCAGATCCTCCTGCAGAACATGATCCTTTCTGTGATAATATACACAGCCTGCATCTACATCTTGTACGCATCTTGTACCTAGATTTTCCATGACTGCTTTACAGTAGAATATTTGGTGACTTCTCCAAGCTTTTTTTTTTTTTTTTTTTTTTTTTTTTACGAAAATACCTCATCATGGGATGGCAATTTGTGGACAGTAAACTTTTTGTGGAGATCTGCTGGGTTTCTACTCTTTCATTGCTTAAAACTCTTTGGCAATTTCAATTGCAAGCAGGTATATATCCATTAGCTGTAAATTAATTTAAGTTAAGCAGATTCTGCTTGCCTTGTTACAAGGATCAATCTTATTATTATTCTGACTTATCTTTTCCATTTCACCCTAGTGGTGGCCACTGTCGAAAAGTCATTAACTTTTGTGTTGGCAAATTTAAGTCTTTAATGCCATTTTGTGTCTGAAGAAAGAAATCCATCTGCTCTTTTTGATCCTGAGCTTACCTTTGTTTCTCACATTTCCTGTCTCTGTAAATCTGCTTATTAACACTTTCACTATATTGCCCTATATTCAACACTGTCTCAGTCACACTTCTGCTGAAAGTCTTATTCACACTTTTGTCTTCTCCAGGCTTGATTATTGTAATTTTCCATCTCCATGGCCTTTGCCAAGAGTTTGCTTTCTTTAGAAGGCACAAGAAGGATCACAAAATAAGAACAACTTACACTTTGTGTTGTACAGAACAGGAAGAATAAGATGATTAAGAAGTTACGAACGCACATCCTCAGCTTGCACTAAGGGCCTGTACTGTCAGCTCCTCAAGGCACAGCAGCGGGCAGTGCCGCAGCCAAGACAAGCAGCGCACTCTCACTTCTATTTTGAACTACTCCCTGGAAACAAAGTTTGCCCATTTCTCAGTGCCCAGCTCAAACACCCTTATTCATCATTACGCACCTTTTGCATTGATCAATATTCCAGTACTGGTGGATAAGATCATGGTGCAGACGAAGCTTAAGAAACTTTAGTGATCAAAGTTCTGTCTCAGAAGTAGCCTATAGTTCCTATCTGCCTAAAATGATGGCAGAGGACAAACACTTGATAAACAGTTAGCATCCAAAGAAATACAGTGCCTATGGATGCAGGTCCACTGTGCATACACTGTGATGCCCCAGGTCATACAGGCACATTCCTGTCAGAGCAGGAGGCCATTCCTGGGTGTTACTGTCAGCAAAATGACAAGAAATGGGTCTGTACACTGTCATAGCAAGCTGTAATACACCTGACAACCAAATAAATCAAATGTAAATTCCCACATCTTACCTAATATTCATAGGGTCTTCAAACGGCCACAGCTACAAACAGGACTGTGCTAAATCTCTGTTTTTTGCCAGCCAGAGTTAATCCAGCAGTTTAAGTTTCCATGCAGTAGATAAGAATTTAGACTTGGTTGTGGTAGGACCACAGAGAGGTGTGGGCCAAATCTCACTCTGAAGTAACCATGCTCATGAGGATTTTTCACACAAACGTAACCAAACTGGCTAATGCCTGTCCACACATAGTCCTGAACTGTGCAAAGGATGGCATGAGGTAATTCAAAGTACCAACAGATGTCATTTCTAGGGTAAATGTACTTAGCTTTCCTTTTCAGTCACTGAAACTTTTTATTTGTTTCACTGTTAGATTAAAGACTTCTATATATACACAATATAACAAAGTAGCTCTTGATTTTTCTTTTGTTAAAACATTGATTTAAAAGTGTTTCACTGGAAGGTGCTTTCTCCCGTCTCCTTTGTATTGTCCCCATGTAAGCAGCAGAACGATGTATGGTATTGTAGTGTGAGGTATACTCATGCTTTATTTGGAAATCATGTTGCTTCTCATCATCTTCCACAATCTAAAATAGCCTTTCCCTAAGGCAGGGTCTGTATAGTCTTTTGCATCTTTTTAACTACATCTGTTGAAATTCATATCTTGACTTAAAGCAGAGTAATTCCCACTGAATACGAATCATTGATGTGTGGATACATAAACCACATGTTATGATACACATGACATAAACATACAAAATAGTGAGTCCATACTATAGTGTGGACTTAAAGCTCATCAGCTAGTCCACACAAGATATATATGTCTAACCCTCACCCCATGGTAGATTCAAAGGACACTGTGGTACACAGAACATTGATGCAGGTGTTGGCTGTGATTCCACGCTGGCCATGACATGACAGACAATATCTGATCTGGCATAAAGCCTACCAGGCTGAAGTTACTTTCTCCACTTTTTTTTCAAAAAATTAAACCTTGCAGAGTGAGCACAACATGCTGATCTCGAACTAAGAGCCCTGTGACTGAATCTGCTGTCTTTTGGAATCAAAGTCTAGTAAAGACAGACTCTATTTTAATAGACTTTGATTAAAAAAAAACACAAAACAAACCCAAACAACAAACCACCAACCCAAAAATCCAGTTTACACTTGTCAGAGAAACCATATCAGAAGCATGTTTAGACATAACATGAACCAAGATAAATCTGCTTTACCAACAAAGGACCACAAGGAGTTGGATTACACCACTGAGGGTCCTTGGGGACTCCAAAGGTTTTCCTCTGGGTCTTTTGTGTCTTAAATTAAGCAAAGCACTGACACTAAGTTTTCACTAGATGAATCATGTGGCAATGTTTGCAGAGTAATTTTGGTTTCCCTTTTATGTTTTTCATGTCTTTAATATAACCATTTGGATTTGCCCTTTTTGTCGTTGTACTATCCTGGGGGGCAGAAGATGCTTTAGGTCATTAAGAACACAATTCAGGGTTTTCACCAGGTGTTATTCACATCTTTTGGTTGCAGAACTAAACAAGTCTAGTGTTGCATTGTCATCCTTCATTCAGCCCCACCACCACACAGAAACCTCTGACCCGAGTTTAGTTATGTACTTGGTATTTCTCGCTGGCAATGACATTCAAGAAGTTAAAACTTGCTTTTATTTTCCCCGCTTGAGTTAGCAACCTGCTCACTTTGCAGTAAAGCTCCTGCTAACCCACTGGAATGCTAACAGCCCTCAGCTTCCCTCTAGTCCTTCTCTTCTCATGACTTTCCCCATGTGTCAATGCTAGGCTCGTTTTCCAGCAGCTTGTTAGCAAAGTCTCCCAGAGCAAACCAGGTCCCTGCGGGGCCAGGCAGCATGGAACAAGCCTCACAGAACCAAAGAGGTCCCTTGCAGCACCAGAGAGGAGCAAATTGTTTGGTTTTTAGTGTGAAGGCTCATATATGAGCCCAGTGCCCACATTCAGGTCACAGTTGCCCAGGTTAACTCCACTATTGGAGCTAACCTAATCTCCCTAAACAGGGAGACTGTTCACATATAAATGAAAAAATATTGTTTATAGACATTATCTAGAATCTGGAAAAGGGTTTTCAGTTAGTCTTACCAGTAAATTACTTCTGCCTAAGGATGCACTTAAAGATGCACCGCCAAAAGCGCATTCAGAGGGCTATTTTCAGCCTGCACTGAAACAAAAATATAGGCTGCATGAAGTGCTGTTGCCTAAAGGGATTAAGAAGTAGTGAAAAGCCAATGAAGCCAAGATGTTTTAGCCCGCCTCTTGTTTTGCAGTATCAGTATAGAGATGAGTTCACTCTCTTATTGGCTACCGTTCTGATCACTGGCATTTGTTAGAAAAATCTCTGTTTAATAGAAGAGAAACTCCATGAATTAAACGTAAAATGGAATTGTGTTGGAAGTGTGCTAACTCTTGTTTTAGCTAACACCTAAAGTTACTATCATTGCAAATATATTAGTCATGTAAGTATACTGAGTACTGCTCAGTTTTCATTCCTCTTACTCCCCCATTTATTTGCTTTCTGCTTTTCCTCACATTTTTTGTATTATCAGTTCACCATTCTAAGAAACAATCTTAAAATATTTTAGATTGCCCTCATAATAACTTTTCTCCTTTTAGAAGGAGCTTTCTTAATTAATATCATTATTTCCATAATGAGCTGCTGTCTTTTCTTATTTTGCATAGGGATCTCATATAGGAATGAAACCAGTCTGGTGGAAGATGAAAATTACATCAAGGACTACACCAAGATATAATACTGTAATACCAATTTATGGTTTTTTCTGCTAATGGAGTGGCTACACACAACTGAAAGCAATCCACGTGTACCCACAGTGATTCAGAGCCATTTTTAATAACTAGTTCAAAATGCCACAGAGGGAAAATGAAATTAAATGCTTTTTATAGTAGATGGACTGTATCTTAGCTAAAACCATTGTAAGAAGAACAAACAAGAAATCGGAATCATTGGCACTAGACTACCTTGAAGCCAAGGGAGGGCTACAGAACACAGTGGAGGCATGAGACAGTACATAACATACAGCCTCATCTGTTTTTTTCCCCGTATCGGTAACATCAGGTCAAATCCTCTCCCTCTCACTGTTATGTTTTTCCTGCCACCCTATTTTTGGTAATGATTAATGAATTTTAAAGCAGCTTCACACAATCAACATGCTTATAATTCCCAGCCTGTAACAGAATATTTTAGGATTCATGGAGGGAGGGGAACATAAAGAAAATCAAATTTCAAGGTCTTTTCCTTCACTTGCCCAGAATCCTGAGTTAAGAATGTCTCTTAGCTAGGATTTGACAAATTATTTAAGTACAAAAGTGATTTAAATCATTAAAAAGGAAATACCATCATTGATGTCCAAGGCAAGATTGCGGCATTTAACACCACTGCTCTGTGGCAAGGAATGTTTCTGAGGAAATAAAAAAATACACAAAGTACTTACATAACTCCAAACATATCACTGAGGTTCTTTATATATTCAGGGGAGAGATACATGCTTCTCCAGTGCTGGTGATTTAGACATTAAAGGAAATGACTCCTTCAATCATTCACAGAGGTCCCAACTGCAACTGAACTCTTCAGTCTTTTATCTAAAGTTAGGTGAGCTGAAGTCCACTTGTAGTAAACACAGCCAACACACAGACTGACAAGAGTTAGGCTCTGTTCCTGGTTTTACACCAACCTCCCAGGTGCTTTGAGTTTGAATGTAGCCTGTGCTTCAGTTCCACCTGTTCATTAAGGGAAGATATTGCTTTCCCTTCCTACACCTTGACAGGTGTAGCTATTACACCTATTGCAATCATAAGGCTTGTATTGGTCCCTAGGAAAAACTGCTCCAGGGAGCGTAGGAGAAGCACCAATGAGCCATCCCTTGCAAAAATATGGATATATTTGCTAATCAGTTTGTAATTACTCTGCTTCCTGTGTTTCCCTATCTGTTTCAGGATGGATCCCTTTCTGTGGAGGTTCTCTATTTGCATGAAAGTCTTTGTACTGAGTGCTTGGGAGAAATTACACCATCAGGCTGTTACTGGATGATCTATAGTAGATCTATAGCCAGAATTCTACAAAAGCACATACAAGTTTATCAAAGCTCTCTAGGGATATTAGGATGTATTATTTGTAAAAGAACTGAGCTACGTGTAACAGGTACACACAGCTGAAGAGCCAAGCCCAGCTTAGAAGAGATTGCAGTCCAAATGAGCCGTTCCTCTCTTTTGCACAGAGAGAACTCAAGTACAATATAAGTGACTTGCTCAAAGACAAGAAACCTCTGGGAGATCAAGTGAACCCAGATCTTCTGAGCTGGTCCTTGTTGAGTGTTATAACCACAAAGCTCTCCTTCCTCCCTATCTTGTTGCTCAGTCTAGTTTCTCTTTTGTTTCTTTGCAAATTTAGTCTTTCCCTCTCTTTTACAAGAAGTCATTATTTAAAAACAGTGAGGTGTAAAGATGTTTCTCCTCTACTGATTTTACTCCTGTTCTCAACAAACCATATCTACATGATTACGTACTTCTTAATTACATTCCATACTATAAAAGATGTATATTCAGTCCTTTTTCTCTGCTTTATACGGTTTTAAACTAATGTGATTGATAATCTGAATGTTCCTGGAATAGTTTTTATTCTCAGATTAGTGCAAGAAATCCATATGTTAGTGCATGGGGAATGGCAACTCCCCATGAAAGAAGCAATTCCTTAGAGGTCACCCTACACAGTGGAAACTGTTTTGTTGCAGAACTAGCAATTGGTCATCTTTATTTCAATGAAAATTGTGCATACAACAGAAATATAAAGAATACTAAATTCTTTCCTTGGGTTTGGGGACCTGATTGTAACTCTTAGTCAGACTGATGAATACTGAATCACCCAAGAACCCCTTCTAGTCAAACAGGGTATTACTTACACAGATGCTCCCCAGCATGAGTAAGGACTGGAAATTTGTACCTTAAGTGTTGATGACTAGGAACAGTCCAAGCATGGTTTTACAGTACTTTGGACCAGTCCTAAAAAAACTCATGTATGAAACTCTTATTTCAAAGTACTTGTTCTTTTTAACTTTCTTTCGAGGTCTGTGTGGGGTTAAGTGAAAACATATACAGTGATAAGAAAAATCCCAAATCCTCCTGGGTTATTCCTCAACAACTGCTGTCATAGGTGGACTCCAACCTATATGACAGCAGCTGGCTCAAGAAATCAAGTTTCTTGGCTTGTCTGGGCCTTTTTTCCATTTGCTTTACACTTGCAGTAAGCTGCTCTCACCAAACTGCTTTACTTCTTAAGTCCAATAGGTAAAAATATATCTTACAGTGAAGAGAAAACAGCACTGGAGATGGGAATGAACTTGAAGGAACATTTTTAAGTAGGAAAAGAAAAGAGTTCACTTCAGCTGAGCTCATTTCAGCAGTGCAGCTGCCACATTACTCAGTTCAAAGGAGAGTCATATCAGTGGCACGTGCCACAAGGTTTCATAGCCATGCCTGTGGATGCATATGTGCTTGATTACTTAAACTCCAGCCCATAGCCAGTCACTGTGAGCTGGAAACATGGAAAATATGAAAATAAGACCACAACAGCAGCTAGCCTATTATTGGGTTTTCTTTTGGGTTCAGTTAACGTTGTCCCTATGGGAAGTGGAAGATGGGATAACCCAGAAATCTTCCACTGTAAGAAACCAGTGGAAGATCATTTGTATTTGAAGCTTGGTTTGTGTACAGTGTCAGAGGGTTTAGTGGTCCCTGTACAGAACCTTGCGTATCTGTTTCATTACTCCCCCTTCTACTTCTCTCCCCTAAAAATATACTTGGTAACTGACACTATTTGGTTTTTTGTTAGCGGAGTCAAACAGACCAGCTGACAATTAGATTGAATAGAATTACTTTCTGTTTACACTAGATAAACTAGCCAGTGCTAACAACAGGTGGCCACGGTACCTGGTGATGGGGAAACACTTGTGCTGGAGCACAACCCCGAGAAGCTGTGCTAAACCCCATTTTTTCAAAGATGTGGCCTAAGCAGGAGCTGGCATGGTCAAACTGGCATTAGCTGAATGTGACTACTCTTGGCAGCAGGACATGACTGTCCATCTGTGCTAGTTACACTGCCACAACAACATGGGAGAATGGTCTTACCAGCCCAGACCTAAGTCCACTGAGCCCAGTGTCCCCCCTCCAATAGTGGCAGCTGTGGTTACCTAAGGCAGCATATAAGCATCACAAAACAGCCACCCTTTCTCCAGCAATGGGCAGTGCAGGGGCTCTCTGAGCCAGAGGGGGTGTCTTTGGATTTAGGTAAAGTGCCATTTGCAGGTAGAGGTAATGCACCACGTGTATTTGAATGCAAACTAAACAATTTGGGGATGCAAGCAGAGAAAAGGGCAAGCTATTGTGGTAAAAATCTAGTATTATGGTATATATAGTTTCTCTCAGACAGCGTCCAGATGCTAGCTCAGATGTGCTGTTTTGCAGAAATGCAGATGGACAGGCTCACCAGAATGAGGGCACTTACGGGATAGGTGAAGTAAGTGAGGTAGAGATCTTATCTGTCCATCTGGTTATTTGAAGGCAACTAATGAATTTCAGTCTCCTAAACTGTCTACCGAGGCATTTGTAACACACTGACATTGATGGTATCTGACTGCGATTCAGGGAATTCACAAGCTACAGCACAGGTGTTACAGGCCTGGCATTTTCCTTGCTCAACACGTCTTTTCCCCTCTCCACCTTAGATCCCACCACCGCTGGGTACAGTTCAGCTTTCACAAGGAGCTGCCTCAGGTTGGTCCCCAGCTCTGTGGACTTGCTGGGGACTGATGAGGGCTCAGCTCCCCAACCTTGTGCCGCCTGCTATCAGTTTATGCTCAGAGTAGCATGAGTCTTGTCTCCCTAACACTTTGGTGACACTTGTGTAGCTTGTCGTGACAATAAAGCCTCATTTTAACTGAGCTGAAACCGCACTAACAAGATGTGGAGGAAGAAGTTAACAGTATCTATAGCAATGAGTCTTCGAAAGGAAAGAAAAACAGAGGAAGAAATTCACTCTTCAAAATTCTACATCACACCTAACCGCATGAAAATGTTAATTAGTACCTCTTGCAGGGGTACAGATGTGATCCTAACGACACGCGTTGTGTGGGTACAAATCCAACATGGGATAAACCAAAATTTGGTCTATGGAATAAGAATGAACAAAAATAAGTAGAAAAGGGAGAAAGACTATAAGCATTGATGAAGCCAGCCGTGGGCCACCAGCCTTAAGGAGCATTTGACTGTCATTCCAGTATTTAGATAGCTTAAATTCGAAACCTACTCCTCCATGAAGACATGCCAGGGCTTGTAGCTGTTACTAATTAAATATGTTAGGTGAACGTTTCTGATATGATAATCAACAACAAAACGGCAGCTTTAGCATTTAAACCACCTTAATGAGGTGTTAGAACCAAAGCCCTTTGAGGTGAATGGGGAAAGTTTATACACACTGCTATTGTCCCAGCCTGTCTGGCTCTTCTGTCCAAACAACAGCGCATTTTACTAGTGATTACCTTAACAGCCAGGTGGATGAGAAGCTGAATTCCTGGGCTGTTTTTTGTTGTTGTGTTTTTTTTTTCTTTTTCTTTACAGCCTCTTAATTTTCAATGCTAGGAAACATAAAGACAATGAAAAAAATAGTCTGACAGTGAAGATACCGGGGGAGAGAAAAACAGTCCTTACATCACCAATTTATGCACCTTTGGTTTTGCCTATTTGAAGCTTCAGTCTATTTAGACACTAGGGGAGTAAATGGATAGTGTGTTTTTAATAGCTCCTCATTACCTTTCTTTTGTACAGACCAAAACGCTTTCTTTTAAAAACGATGGCCTATCAGGCACTCATCAGCGTGATTAAGCAGCTCGTGTTTGCACAGGGCTTTGAAGACAGAAGAGGCTGTAGAAAAAGCTGCGGGTTATTACTGCCAACGTGAAACTCCCTGAATTCCACTTCCTCACTAAGCCAATCGGGCAAACAACTGCCACCAAACAAACGACTGAAGACATAAGTACATCACTTCATTCCCCTCAAAGAAATATTAACTTCAAAGCCAAGTTGGGACCATTTAAATGCAAGTAACTCTACCAGGAGCAGGAGGCTGAGCGGGAAGCAATGGTGCAGTCACACACCAAGGGACTGCTGGATACAAGCATCAACCAAGACACTGTGCCTAAGTTGTTTTTCCACTAGCAGCACTAAAAGCAGACTTACCTTCTCATGCAGTTCCACAGTGCTAAACACGAGGAAAATCTCAGAGGAATAAAGACTCCCTCTTTTTTCCATGAGATCATCTCATCCTACTGTGAAAGGCAAATACCAGCCCCATTTAAAACTGCTGTTACTGTTTTCCAGGTGTTCTGCACTACTTTTGATTGTAGCTAAAGGCCAGCATCTCCACCCAAAGACTTTTAACTGTTTAGCAAATTTGGGGCCTCACCTGAAGTCTACAGAAGATTCTGAGTAACTTCATTTGCAGCCTAAGTACAACTGGTAGTTGGTCTTCCTTTAGCTGTGTAATCCATTCAATTTTCTATTAATCTATTTGTTGTAAAATTTGCCGTCAAACAGAAGACAAAGGACAATTCTGGTGTATGGCCAGCCATCACAGAGAAATAAATGCTTTGATGTTAGACATACATTATGTTCAGCATCAGTAAAAAAAATATACTGGTGTCCTTTGCCCAGCCGGTATGTAGATGTCAGACCATTAAAAATGTTAAGTGTATCTCCCAGAATAATTATTCCCTTTATGTGTGCTATTCTTGGGGTTTTTTTTGTTTTTAAATTAATTGACAACCAATTGAGAAGCAAGCAGTTGAGTATCAAAAAAAGGTTTAAGTGCTGTCCTTAGAAAGGAAGAAAAGGAGCTCGTACTGATTTATATAGACCACTGAAGGCCTCATTAAAGGACCTCTGCTTGTTTTGTGCAAACAAGAGACCAGGTGATTCATAGGCTTACCTGTATTCTTTAGAAATTTCTCCTGGAGGAAGCTTTGGTCCTTGTGTTTAATATTATGAAACAAGATCCCTGTACCCATACATGGTCCAACTGAAGTCATCAAGGCTCTACATAACCCTTTGTGAGATACAGACAACTGTATTAGCTGTGGCTAAATTCCTCAGAAAAGCCTCCAGTGGAATTGGAATATTGGTTAATTCCTGAAAACAGCATAATTAATTTTCAGGCTCTGATGAAAATACTAATACTAATATTCATACTAATAACCAGAACTGCACAATTATTTGCATAGGTTTGGTGCAAATATGATTGTACTATGCCTGACTTGACAGACATAAAGTGGGAGAGATTAGGCTCATTACCATTTTGTAAACAGATATATTTATTATGACAAGCGTAAAAAAGATGGAAGAAATAATAACTGATGTAATGTAGATGGTGAGTAGTTTTACAGTTCCTAATGATAATTATGTACCTTTGGTTGAGGAGAGAAGGTATTTCAAAAGCATTTTCCTCCCTAATTTTCTCCTGATAGGAGTGTCAGTTTGCTGGGCTGCAGCCACAGCCCCGCCAAAGAAACAGGTTGAACGCAAGAATGCCAGTCAGAGACAGAAGGCTTCAAGTCTGCCTTCCCAAAAGGAAAACGTCCAGTGCGAGCTGGTGAAGGCACCTGGGTGCCTACCTCCTGGAGGAACTTCTTGTGATTGACTGGAAGGAGAGGCAGAATGGGGTGCTGTTGCTTACCCTTGCTCATGCCTCCTGGAAAAGAGGTGCTGTGCCTCCGTGGCAGTTCTGCACCACAGCCTGCTCTGCTGCCAGGCAGGACACTGGGTCTCTGGTCCCAGTTGCTGCTAACAGCAGCTCTTCCAGAAGAAGGTTTTTGCTGGAGAAAGTGTGCACAGCTAAGGATGTATTGCATCCCAGCTGTGAGGTTTGACAGGCCCTTGGAAGGACAAATCCACCTCTTTGCACCTTCACTTCCGATATCCTCCTTCCTTGTGGTTTTCCAGACCTCTAAGGCAAAGAAAAAGCTATCACAAAGTCAACTAGATAGCCGTCTAACAAGCCCAGGCAATCCTAGAAGACTCCAGAAGCTGAGACTTGAGAAAATCAAAACAAAAGAAAGGAAAACTGTTTCCTTCAACTCTACAGATTATTTTTTTCTTTTATTTTGACTAAATTTGAAGATCATGGAAGAAAGATGAAAGATGTTTTGCTTGTTGGTTTCAATGTGACAAAATACCCCCTCATTTTTCTCCCTATTACTAGGAGAAAATGAGTGGTTAGCTCATTACACTGACACTAGAGACAATATTTCTGGTCTACTGATTTATAGCTTCCATCTTTTCTTGTTTACAGCCCCTCGCTTCTAAAAAGGTCTAGCTGAGGATGTAGCTCTGGCCCTTTACATCACACATCTGGTTGGGAGAGTGTGAGACACAGGTGTGCACAGGTAGCAGGCCCACGACCTGAAGGAAAACTACCTGCTCCTGTTCCCACTTCCCCGTACATCCATTGGTTGAGGATGTTCAGTCAAGAGGAATATGCTAATCTAAGGAAAATACGTATTTTAACGCCTTTACGGAAGCCAGTGCTGATGCTGTCAGAAGAGGCAGGAGCAGTGACTAATTTTCAGGCTGACAAAAAGCCCAAAATCAAGGTGTCAACCACCCAGCTGCCGCCAAAGAGAGCTGCTGGGGGTTGCTGGTGAGGTGAAGAGGGAGAACGTGGGAGTTTGTTCAGTTTTGACAAAGGTGGGCTTGAATTACCCTGGAAATCGTGACTCAGATGTTTTCGTGGCCCCAGCTTGCATTACTCCCAGGAAACTCTCTGATGCCGAAGTCACAGTTTAGTTACATCAGTGACTCAGAAGTGTGAAGATTCATATTTTAGCACTTGGCAATCAGAGGCAGCATTAAACCATTTAAAAATGAATGCTGATGAAAACGAAGAACTTATGAGTGCTGCTGACCATGGGTGTGCATTAGGATCCTAAATTGAGATGAATGGTTTAATTGTTCTCTGTCACTTATTTTGGTTAATAGTTTGGGAATAAAATGAGCATACTGCTATAAGAAAGATATTTGTTTAAATCCTGTCAGGAGAACCTAAATTAATTTTCACTTTGCCTTATGTGCTACTGTAAAACTGAAAGAGAAATCTTATCTGTGAACACTCCTGTACCCTGGACTGCCTTTCTCGAGCTCATAGAAAGCTCCCAGTTTTCTTTAGATGATGACAAAGATAACATTTTCTACCTCTTTTCAGAGAATCTTTCGAAGCAGCAACAGCCCTCTTCTATATTTCCATAGCAGGCAACAAAATGAGGCCTGCCCTGATTGCCTTTCAGAATGAAAACATAACAGTCATTTCTGTTATCAGATTTGCCAAACCTTGCAATTTTATCATAGGTCTAGTATTATTGTCTGATTTTAAAAGCTATTTGTTAAGTACTGATTTTTCAAGTCTTGCGATTAAATGGAGATTTTGGTCCTCTTTACTCTTGTCAATGGCATAGCTTTTCTACCCTTTGTGAGGATAGCTTGAAAAGGTGAATGTGAAAGGTTTAAAAAAAACCCCAAGGGAAACACTCCTCCTAGGTTTGTAAATATGTGTCTGTGTTTATGTGTGTGTGGGAGGTAAGTATGTCTGCTTATGCATGTGCAAAATGTTGTGATTTTTAACTCAATGTTTTCCTTTGCCTGTTATTTTTGAGCCAGTGGCTAAAAGCATTGAATAGAAATCAAAAAGGTTGTAACTGTTTCTTCAGTGGCTCCTTAGTGTGACCTAAGTTAAAGCAATCTTCATTTATGCAGAACTATCCATTTACCTAGTGTCTTGAGATAGGGAAAGCATGATCATAAGACATCTTTGTGCCCTGAGGCATTAAGATCTAAGGCATTTCATTAACTGAGAGAATGTTGCACAAAGTGGCATATGGCGTTTTAGCTGGGATGATTCATGGTGACACCCTCCAAAGGAGCAAAGAGAGCGTCAGGTTTCCCTGAGACTATTGTAGCTTTTCTGAATTGGGCATAGGAAGCTGAATGGAATAAACTGGAGTCTCCAATGTACAGTGACAGAAGCAGGATGAATTCACAGTAAAGATGGTGACACTGAAAGAGCTGTGGACCCACTTGTTCCACTGCTGGCTGTGGTGGAGCGAGGGATGAAAAAAGAACCAAAAATGCCTTTGTTTGAAATGGGAGGCATTTCCATTAGCCCCTCCTAATACAGCAGGTCCCATTAGAAATTAAAATCTCTGTACAAGAAAAACACTGGCAGCTTGTTCAGAGCCACCCAGCATTGTGTTTTGCTTTAGTTTTGGTAGGACAAGATGCACCAAGATCAATGAAGAAGTAAGTGCAATGTGCAAGATCCCACTTTGCTGCAGTTGTTTCCCGCACTCAGCCTGCTTTCTAGTTTTCACTGTGCTGTGTGGCACCACAAGTGAAGAGACAAACCAACAGGCATCAAATAAGCTGCAGTCTCACTGGCAAGGATATATATTGACTTTTCCTTCTGGAGCTGCCTTCCTGACGTGCAGGGAGGTCTGGGTGGCCCTTGCCTGGGAAACAGGCCAGAGGGACCACGTCTGCTGCCAGGCACTTGGATATTGGGGCAGTGAAGCCACTGAATGAGCATCTGAGTGTCAGGGATGGAGCAAACAAAGCTCCCCTCACCAAACAGGGACTGGGAGGGGGAAGCAAAGGCTGAGACCTGGCAAGGCTGTGGCATGTGTGTTTGCCCCGTGGCACTGGTGGAGCAGGCTGACCCTGCTGCTGCCTCCCTTCACCCCTGCCCTAGCTGGGGCATGTGGGGAGCTCTCTGGGGTGAGTGACTGGGGCTAGGATGACCCTTCTTCCCCAGAAGAGTCCCTGCTTCTGGTGTTGCATCGTTCCAGAGATACCTCTCTGCCTCATGTACAACCCCCCATGGACCACGGGAAGATGCTGAGCCACAAGCATTAGTGGCCGGGGCAGAGATGGTTGCCCTGGTCCCTTACTCTCCACTGGTCACTACCAGTGACAGAAGTCCCAGCCATGGGCCCATCTACTTCTGCAAGCAGAAGTCTCTGTTTCAGGTCCCACGCAGGTCCTCTATTTGTCACAGTGCGAGACTTTGTGTAGTAACCTCAGCGTAGGCAACCCCCAAAGCTGGGCTGCAGCTGTACGAGGTAGTGGAGACCCTGTGGTGGCCATAGCGGGAGTGTCATTGCTTCCACTGGAGATGATGCTGTGAGCCCAGCAGAAGCAGGAGCTATACTGGGAAAGGTCTGGAAGCCTGTGGGTCCTTGAATTCACAGAAAGAGCATAAAGGACCAACGGATCCAAGGTCCAGTTTCTCAGAATGAGTAAGATGGGCTTGCTACTGGAGATGGCCAAGCAAGGCAGTCCTACACAGTAGTTTCCAGGGCCGGAGTTGCAAACCTTAGAGTCAAGAAGGTCATGGTGAGGTTTGCAATGACAGGCTTTTCCCGATACCGTGCAGTTTCACAAGACCCTGCCTCCGGCGTGAAGCTGGTGGAAGATGATCCCACCCACATCCAACCCCACTCCTAATGACGTATTGCCACCTTCATGCCACAGTTCACTACCTATCACACATGCCTTATCACTGTTTAGGGGGCTGTGCTGCTAAGTAGATCAGTAAAATCATCCCGACTAAAAACAGAAGTGTTTGGTTTGTTTTTCACCTGGATCCTAAAGGAGTATGGCAGCACAGCAGAGGGATAACAGAAATATGAAGACAGAAACAGGCCCTGGGAACCAGAAGGGGTTGGAACTTTTAAAGCTGGTTGTGCCACCAAAAATAGCATCTTGTGAAACCACAGCCAGGATCTACACAAAAAGTCTGTATTTGCTTCTTTACAAATTTCCATAACATAGGAAAGCCCTTGATGTCAGCTCTGTTATCGGCGATAATGAGTGCTGTGTGCTAGACCTGCACGTGCCACTTCAGAAATGTATGCCTAAGAAGGGAAGTTCTTAATTTGATTATTCAAGCAGGCTTGAGACTGGTTTGCAGTCTCTTGCATCAAGATCCCAAACATCTCCTGTCAGAAAAGATATCCTCACTTATGCCCCTCAGCTACTGCCAACAGGATCAGAAATGCTGTTTTTAATTAAAAATGTTATTTCTAAATACAGTTTGCAGTGTATATTCTTGGTGAGAAGTGCTTCTCACCTTGTGAACTTTCAGACTGCTGTACTGCTGATCAAAAGACTGCAAGCCTTTCTCTGATGTCTTGTCTACACGGGCTAAGCAAATGTGTCTTGGTTTCCACTGAAAAGCTTTGCTGGAGTAGCTGTGCTGGCTCAGAGTTGAAAAACCCATGCTGGCAAAAAGCTAGAAAATTAAAGGGCAGAACTACCAATCTTTTACTTTCATGGATTATTTCATTTAATGTGGGCAGCTACAATCACAAAGGATCTCTCTTGTAAACATGATCTACACTTCATCTACCTGCTCTGTTAGAAAACTGCCAGTCACACCCTTCACTCCAAACCCCTGGTGTGCTTATAGGAGAAACCTAGTAGCAGATTCATTCACAGCCTCACAGCAAATGATTTTAATCAATCAAAATGGGTCATCACTCAGGTCCCCAGAACAAACTCATGCTGTTGTATGTGTGAGACTGAATTACAAAAAGGCTGTTTTGTAAAGGAGCTCTTTTGCTGAGGTTCCGCTGAGGACTTTATTGTACACTTCCAGCAATTAATGTTTTCAAGCTCGGAGCCTTGACAAAGGCTTGGATGCAATAACAACTGTTTCGGTTTTCCCTTTTCCTTCATCTTGCACAGTCACTTATACCTGTTACACCTGTGGGTGTGAAATGCTACCACATGACAGCAATGGTAGCTGCTACAGAGTGGTAGCTCTTTCACTTACTTGTCATAGGTGTAAATAACCGTATTTCTTTCAGGACAATAGAGATTCAGACCCAACACACTCTGGACCAAAGCACAGAGATGAGGGTGCTTCATTGTACAGCTAGCTTCAAAGTCCTCATTTATGTCCAATCAACTGAAGTCTTTCTCCGTAAATTTCCCACCATTCCGCTACTTACACAGTAACCCTCCAACAGAGAAGCTGCATAAATAAAGCGTAAAATATGGTCGTCAGCATTTCTTCCCAAGCCCACATCTTAGCTGTAGAATTAACTCGTGCTGTCTAATTTGGTGTCTCCCTCCACAAGAAAGCTACTACCGCATTATACCTGGGGCAGCTCAGTCCAGCCCCCCTGGCCTGCCTTAGGGTATGAACTCCAGAGAGAAAACTTCAGGGAGGGGGCTCTTAACCCCCTTCTTCTGCAGTAATTGTGAACACAAAACTGCTCAACGTGGCCAGCAGCCCTCCGACATCTTCCTCAGCTCACTCTCATGAGATAGGAAGGAAAGATAAATCCTTTCACAACAGACTAGGAAAGGATCCCAGAACACTTCAGTTTACCACACTCATAAATTTCAGGGGACAAGTCCTCAGAAGCCCTCACAGTGCACACAGTGCCTGTGCGTGGCTTTGCACTGTGACTGCTCACCCCTTACAACAGCTTAAGCTCAGATGTTCATCCACATTAATGCTGCAGCAAATCCATTCCCATACGGACAAGCAGTAAGGTGACAGAGGCAGCACTGGCCTAGTCCAGCTCTCCTCTCTGGGGTCAGAGCAGAGCTGATTTGCCAGAGGAATGAAAGGATTACATAGGCAAAGCCTTAGAGAGCCAGCAAAACACAAGCGTAACAGAGCCTTCTTATCCATAAGAAGCCAAATCATCATAATAAAAATGGTTTTAGTGCTTGTGACTTTACTGCAACACTTGTCACTTTTGATTGTTTTCTTGAAGGCCACACTCTCAATTTTCTTCTTGAAGAAACTGAAGGAACAGCTTTCATGTAAAAAATACAAAAAGTATCCCTGTGGTTGCAGGGCAAACCGTGAGAACACAACCCACAGCAGTTCAAAAACCAGAAAGCAAATCACAACAGCACATCGTTGCCTGAAAAAGCCACGCAGTGTTATAACAGCCTCATGACTCTGGGAGGCAAAACTTAGTGGGTTTTGAGTGCTTGGCGCTGGCACTACTGCACTGGTTCCACTGCGATTTTGCTTAACGGTGTGAACTTGCCTGCAGTCCTTACTTCTGAGTGCCTGTGCCACCAGCAACACACAATTCCTGACATTGCCAAGCACCTTTTCCCTTTTCCACAATGCTGCTTTTCTTAGCTTTTCCAGTCAGCTTGTAACTTCCAGCAGACAATAAGATGCTCGTAAGCACTGCAGACCTTTCCCAAGAGCGGGCTATCAATTCGCATGAAAGCAAAAAAAGCAGAAGGACTCATCAAATTGTCATCGCATCTGTACAGAGCTTAAAAAAAATACTGGGCTATTTTTTTGCCTTTCCCCCCCCACCCCTCCCTTTTCTTTTTCTTTGAGCGTGTC